>NC_085139.1:246515471-246871066 GCF_024139115.2 Armigeres subalbatus | reverse complement strand
ATATCACTCCCTGTGTCGATGGTTTTGTCGGTCCCTTCAATCTACATACATTTGGGCATTCTACATCTCGATAATCTAAAAACACCTTAATAAAGATTAAAAAAAAAATCTCTATAATCTCCCATCTCGATATCTCGCTATCACGATGTGTTCTGGTCATATTTTGTTCAGGGTTCTCTCTCCCTATGTCGATATATTTATTCATATTTCTAGGCTACTAGACCATTTTTGGACAATAACAAACACACGAACAACTATAGCTGACATTTGTTTTGTTGTCGTTTTTTATAGCAAAGAGATTTTTTAAATCTAGTACCCATTCTATTTTCCTTCAATTTCTTGATCTCTGCTTTAGCAACCCTATAACCAGAGACCGGCGGAGTGAAAAACTGTCGAAATGGCAACGTATGAAAATGCATGAAATCGTGAAAATAATACTGGCAATACTTGAACTTTTTGCTTACTTCTTATGGGTGCAAAAAGTAAACAAGTCGAATCGGAACCGCTTTTGACGGTTCGATTGGAAACAAGATGGCGTCTTCGCAGATCTCTTATTGTAGTATTTCTACTCTCCTTATCTCGATGGCCCCTTTAATATCGAGATGTGGAAAGGCGACTGTAGTTTCAACGAAAATAGGATGACGGACTTTGTAGGAATTGTTGAATATTTGGTAGCACTGCTGCAAAATTGGCCAAAATATATGTTTTTGACTTCGAATCTCTAAATGATCGCTGAACTATCGTTGCTATTAGCAAAGGATAAGGCAGAAATAGCGGAGACATTATTTTCAGTTCAGAAAACAAGCATAGCCAGTCGGGAAATACCTGCGGAACTCCCTCAAGTAGTTCCTCCGGAAGATCCACCAGAAATTCTTTCGAAAGTTCCTCGAAGAATTTCTACGAAAGTTCCTCGAAAAATTCCCCAGAAAGATCCTCAAAAAATCCCCCGGAAGTTCATCAAGGAATTGCTCCGGAGGTTCCTCCAGGAATTCGTCCAGAAGATCGTCCAGCAGTTCCTCCGGAAGCTTCTCCGGAAACTTCCTCCGAAAGTTCCTTCAGAAATTCCTTCAGAAGTTATTCCAGGAATTCCTTCAAAAGTTCCTCCAGGAATTTATCCTAAAATCCATCAGCAATTTCTCCAAAAATTCCTCCAGAAATTCCTCCGGAAGTTCCTGATGGAATACCTTGGGAAGTTCATCCAGGAATACCTCCTTAAGTTCCTCCAGGAATTCTTCCACAAATCCTCCAGGAATTCCTCCGGAAAGTCCTCTAGGAATTCCTCCGAGAGTTCCTCCAGGAATTCCTCCGAAAGTTCCTCCAGAAGTTCCTCCAGGAATTTCTCCGGAGGTTCCTCCAGGAATTCCTCCGGAAGCTCCTCCAGGAATTCCTCCAGAAGTTCCTCCAGGAATTCCTCCGGAAGTTCCTCCAGGAATTCCTCCGGAAGTTCCTCCAGGAATTCCTCCGGAAGTTCCTCCAGGAATTCCTCCGGAAGTTCCTCCAGGAATTCCTCCGGAAGTTCCTCCAGGAATTCCTCCGGAAGTTCCTCCAGGAATTCCTCTGGAAGTTCCTCCAGGAATTCCTCCGAAAGTTCCTCCAGGAATTCCTCCGAAAGTTCCTCCAGGAATTCCTCCGGAAGTTATTCCAGGAATTCCTCCGGAAGTTCCTAAAGGAATTCCACCAGGAGTTCCTCCAGGAAATTCTCCGGGAGTTCGTCCACGAATTCCTCCGGAAGTTCCTCCAGGAATTCCTCCCGAAGTTCCTAACGGAAATCCTCCGGAAGTTCCTCCAGGAATTCCTCTGGAAGTTCCTCCAGGAATTCCTCTGGAAGTTCCTTCAGGAATTCCTCTGGAAGTTCCTCCAGGAATTCCTCCGGAAGTTCCTCCAGGAATTCCTCCGGAAGTTCCTCCAGGAATTCCTCCGGAAGTTCCTCCAGGAATTCCTCCGGAAGTTCCTCCGGAAGTTCCTCCAGGAATTCCTCCGGAAGTTCCTCCAGGAATTCCTCCGGAAGTTCCTCCAGGAATTCCTCCGGAAGTTCCTCCAGGAATTCCTCCGGAAGTTCCTCCAGGAATTCCTCCGGAAGTTCCTCCAGGAATTCCTCCGGAAGTTCCTCCAGGAATTCCTCCGGAAGTTCCTCCAGGAATTCCTCCGGAAGTTCCTCCAGGAATTCCTCCGGAAGTTCCTCCAGGAATTCCTCCGGAAGTTCCTCCAGGAATTCCTCCGGAAGTTCCTCCAGGAATTCCTCCGGAAGTTCCTCCAGGAAATCGTCCAGAAGATCCTCCAGGAGTTCCTCCGGAAGCTTTTCCAGAAACTCCTTAGGAAGTTCCTCCAAAAACTCCTCCAGAAATTCCTCAGGAAGTTCCTCCTGAAATTCCTCCGGAAGTTCTTCCAGAAATTCCTCTGGAAATTCCTCCAGAATTTCCTCCGAAAGTTCCTCCAAGAATTTTTTTGGAAGATCTTCCAGGAGTTCGTCCAGAAGTTCTTCAAGGAATACCTTAGGAAGTTCATTCAGGAATACCTCCGGAAGTTCCTCCAGGAATTCTTCCAGAAAATCTTCCAGGAATTCCTCCGAAAGTTTCTTCAGGAAATCCTCCGGAAGTTCCTCCAGGAATTCCTTCGGAATATCCTACAGGATTTCCTCCAGAAGTTCCTCACAATTTCCACCAGGACTATCTCAGGAAGTTCCTTGAAGAATTTCTCCAGAAGTTCCTCCAAGAATACCTCCGGCAGTGCCTTCAGGAATTCCTCCGAAAGATCTTCAAGGAGTACTTCCGGAAGTTCTTTGAGGAATTCCTTCAAAAGCTCCTCGAATAATTCCTCCAGAAAGTCCTCCAGGAATACCTCAGAAAGTTCCTTTTGGAATTCATCCGAAATTCCCTCATGAATTCCTCTCGATGTTCCTACAAGAATTTTTCGGAAAGTTTTCAAGGAATTCACCCGGAAGATCCTCTACGGATTCCTTCGGGAGTTTCTCCACGAATTCCTCCGGAAGTTGCACCAGGAATTCCTCCAAAAGTTCCGTCAGGAATTCCTCAAAAAGTTCCTCCAGCAGTTCTTCGGAAAGTTAATCCAGGAATACCTCGGGAAGTTCCTCCAGGAATACCAGAGATTCTTCAGGAATTCGGATGCTCCTTTAAAATTTCATCCAGATGTTTCTCCAAAAATTCCTCCCGAAGTTCCCACAGAAATTGCTTGGAAAGTTCTTCCAGGAATGCGTCCGGAACTTCCTCCAGGAATTCGTTCGAAAGTTTCTCCAGGATTTCCTCCGAGAGTTCCTTCAATAATTCCTTCAGAAACTCATCTAGAAGTTCCTCCAGGAATTCGTCTGGAAGTTCGTTCCTCCAGGGATTCGTTCAGAACATCCCACGGGATATCCTCCGGAAATTTCTCATGGGCTTCCTTTGGAAGTTTCTTCAGAAGTTCCTCAAGGAGTTTTTCCAGAAGTTTCTTCAGGAATTCCCTTGGAAATTCGTCCAGGACTTCTTCCAGGAGTTCCTCCGCATGTTCCTCCAGGTATTCCTCCGAAAGCTACTACAGGAATTCATCCGAAAGTTATTCCAGAAGTTTCTCCAGGAATTCGTCCGGAAGATTCTCCGAGAATTCCCCCAGGAAATTCCGTCAAAAATGTATAGGGGATCCTCCAAGAATTCCCCCTTCTCGAAGTTTGCTCACGAAATAACCTGAGAAGTCCAGTAACTTCTAAAATAATTACCCATGGAATTCCTTCCGATATTCTCTTTGAAATTCCTCCAGAAACTCCTCCAAGAACACTTCATAAACTACTTTGCATAAATCTACACCAATTATCACGTAATTTCTTCAAATATTTCTTTTGAATTCTTTCCGAAATTCACATGGAATTCCCCTAACCCACCTTCCGGAAATTCTTCGGAAAATTTGTCAAGGGGTTCTTGAAGTACTTCTTATGAAAATTAAATTTCGAAATCTAGATCTAGAAAATCTCACGCACATTCTTCTGAGAATTTTCATCATCCACCTCATACTTGGTGTGGGTAGCATTAACCATAATCAGCACCGGCTTATTGATGGTTCCGGTCTGTGTGCAATTAGTTGGTGCTCCTTACACTACGCCCTTGCCTGGAAATCTCATCAGTAGTAGACGCTTTAATGATTCCATGTTTATCACTGGATCTCACTAAACTTTGGCGTGAACTATATGTGGACCGGAAAAAAGCTCATAGGAAAACTTCAAAATGATACGTGTCAGAACATTTGTTATGCTGCTATCTGGCAATTTTGCAAATAAGACGAAAGTTCTTCACCAAGGGGCTTGTGGAACAACTTGAAGTTTGTTGAACACTTCTCAATTCGGTGGAGCATTTTATTCGAAATGCTGAGCCGTGTTGGCGCTCACTTCCAATAGAGATGATTAGATTGCTAGAAAAACAGGGAAATATATTGCAATAGATAAAAAAAAATGGTCGCAGTAATGAAAATACCCTGTATATCGATGTAAAAAAGGAAATCCTATAGCATCGCTGTAAGTATCCAACTGGAAGCAAGGTAAGGGCCAACTATCGAGAAGTATAACGGCCAGAAATATCAAATACCTACTGCTAAAACGTAGCGTGCCTCCACTTCTGGTCATATATTTCTCAACTTAAACTTCTGCTCTGGCTTTACTTCGGAAAAAACGGCAAATTGTTTTCTCCGTCTGGTTTCTTTTTTTCAAACACATGTATTGTTTACGACCAATATTGATCACCATGATCGATAAATGCAACTTGATCTTTCACCAGCAAGCTGCTGCCCATCAGCTCTCAGTAGACTCAAATTAGCCATTTCGTCATCAGACAGCGAATTGGCTGGTCATCAATTAATTTATGATCTTTGGTTAGCCAGTGCAGATCATTGGTTCGATTTGCCTATTCGAACGACGAATGGAACCACTTGAGTCGGAAGATGATTAATTTCCTCACAACCGGCTGGCCGCACTCCGGTTGGTTCGGCAATTCCAAACACAAAAAATAGAGCACGGCCATCTCTCCAGTTCCCACCGGATCCAGCCAATTAAGCACGTGTCCCAAGTCAATTGGCGGCAACCATTTCGGAAGACCATGGGTCAACGTTCAAATCTATTCTAAATTTCCATTTGTTTTTTTTTGTATGTTTAAAAGGAAAACAGATTACCCCGAAAACGAACGAGTTGAACACCCGCCGCCAGCCAACTGATGCTGTTCCAACAACGTTGACAATAACGCACAGATTCAATTAGGCAACTCTTCCCGTTCCGAATCCGACGGCCTATCCAGCATTAAAACATGCGTTAATTGAACTTAATTTGTTCCACTCTGTGTCAGACGGATCGTCGTCGTTTCCGAAGCAGAGAATTGACAGCTTACCGTAAATAGCATTCTCGATTTCAGTGTTTATTTGTGTTTCACTCCTGCGGTTTGTTCTAACGATAAATCAATTTTATCCCTAAAAGTTGGGGGAGAATGTCCATCCGTCGATGATTGAAAGGGAGCCGCAAGGTATCCAAACGGATTACGTTAGTTCAGACAATGCAGTGCGGATGATTGATGGGACGGGTTACACCGTTGCCGGGTCGCTCTCGGCTGCTCTGGAGTAGAGCGTTCAGAGGGCGACAAGCGACGACATCGAGAAAGAGCAACATGTCAGACGTTAATGTTATGACAGACCAGCATCAAGGTTGACACATGTCGCTGGATGTTGCGTCTTTGCTAGTGCTGGTTCACATCATCCGTCACCTTGTTTTCGTCACGTTGTTGGTTCGATGGCTTGCCTCGCTGGTTGAAAAAAAATCTTTGGTGGAAACTGTTCGGCGTATGTGTGTTTTGTTTCCATGGCAATGATAATTTGTAGAATCGGGCAGAATTCCCTCATCTTCCATGCGACTCGCAGATAAATCTAACTTCCTAATTAGGTCGGGTTTTGTTCCTAAATAAGAAGGGGAGTTTTTTATTTCTTGTTTTTTTGTGGTTTTCGATCTTTGTACACTTTGTTAAATTGTGGTTGAAAGTGGAAGCTATTCTAAGATGTTATCTGAAAAAGTCGTAGCTCTTTTTGTATCAATCAAAATAGGAAGCAAACGAAAAGATCCCCTCTTTTAACCGTTTCAATGCGGATGGGTCATATATGACCCAAGACGAAAATAGGCTGTCAAAAATTGGTTTTAAGAAATAGAGCCATGGTTTCTCCAGCAAAAATGTTCAAAATTTACTGTTCCATCCAGGAAAAATATTGAATAGGTCATGTTACGGGCACCAGGACGATCTAGAGCATCCAAACTATCCTTGAGTTGTAATTTTGATGTGTTAAGCAATAAACACCATGCTTTACCATATTCTGGTTGAATCTTCAAATCTGAAAAACGTTATAATAAAATTCTGTGCCTGTCTAGCGGTATAACAGATCTATTTCAATATCTACGAAACTCCAAACAGCCCTTGAATCTAGATATTAATATTCAAATCGATTTACAAGAAGATCTACGATGTCCGACTAGCTTTATGAGTTAAAATAGCTCCACGGGACTTCGTTACACCATTATAGACACATGACAGATTTCGTTACAAAAACAGGAACATTTCTCGAAAAAACAATCACCATTTATCGTGCGACTACCAAATGTTTTTTTTATGAAGGAGATTATTATTTAGAAAATAAACTATTGATACCTTTTGGTACACTGCTTCCAAAAAGTTTACTCCTAGTGTGCCGCATGTTTTCGGCCGTGCACCAAAGCTTAACGTTTCGATTCGAATTTTATTGTTTTTGATTATCTCACAACTAAAATGAAAGTTTAACTGAAGCGATTTTTGTTGACGATCTCGCAGAATCACATCACATGGTTGCAGAAGAACAAAGAGATATTTTTTTAAGGCAATACATTTAATTTATTTTAGGATAAGTACACGCAAAAAAATGTTGCGGTCGAAACTACCATTCCGAGGGTTAATTTAAGAAAACGCACCGACGATTTTCAGCAGACAACAAACCCGTTTGATTTTACCATGCGCGCAGTAAAAATCAACTGTGGTCCTGGTGGAATGTTGTTGCAAGAACTGAATCAGTGGTGAATGTGTCCGAATGCGTGGTTAATTTAACTGAAAATTTGTGGTTGTTTTAAAAACATGGCGTAGTCTACAAAATAGTAACCGTTACCATGGAATTTTTTTCTGTGTATGGTTAAATGCGTTTGACGTAAAATACGTAGGTTACTTAACTTTTACATTTAAAAACCCTTTCAAAGACCAGTAGGATATAAATTTTGATTGAATATTTGTAACGGCCTAAGTATACAGCAAGTAAGTGTGAGAGCGCCAAGGCTTACGGGGTGCAACTTACTGCAGTTCTGATCGATTATGTAGTTGCAACAACTCTCATGTACAGCCGGTTATCAAGCTATATTCTATAACACTATAGACAATAGAAGAAACAAAAAAATGTGGATGCCATTGTGATCATAATACATAACACGTTTTTTTCGTACGTACGTACTGTGTAATGATGTCCATTGGAGCAATTCCAACTAACAAACAAGTTTCTGAACCTATGCCTTACTATGTTAAGGAATTCTGGTGTTCTAGAGTGATTTTCATATAATGATGTAAAGATGTTTCAACTAACAAACAAGCTCAAGAACCTATGAATTACTCTCTCTCCAATATCTGAACTCAAGAGTGATTTGGAGTACCATAAATATTATGGAAATGTTGTTTTTTTTGTATATACTGCAACCCCACTTGCCAACGGTAAGTGATCGCCCAGCAGAGAACGAGGTGGTAATCGCTGCGGTGATCGATATATGAGTTATGGTGGGAAAAAAATGCTTTGTTTAAATGTGAGGTTTTGTTCCAAATTAGTGTAATCTAATTTATGTTTATTCTTCTTTGTTTATTTTCTTGAATATAAATAAAATAAAAAGGCGTCTGAAGATGGTCGAGACAAAGCAGTAGACCGAAACGTCACGCAGAATTAGTTGTGTTTTTGTTCCCTGAGAAAAACCAACAAAACAACTCCATACTGAGTAACGGTGATTAAACCAATTAAATAATGGTGTAATCATGTCCCATGGGGCTTTTCCAATTAATACACTAGCTTGGAATGAATCACTCTGTTGATCTTGTAGACCTCCAGGATTTGAACTAAAAAAAAAGCTTGGAGTACCGTTGATGTTCTGGTAACACTGCGATTTCATAAAAATAGAGTAATCTCAAGTAGCAACTTCAAATAAGAATTGAGGCCTCGTAAATCGCTTTGGGGATGTTCACAAATTACGTAACGCAAATGTTCCTA
Source organism: Armigeres subalbatus (assembly GCF_024139115.2). Lineage (NCBI taxonomy): Eukaryota > Metazoa > Arthropoda > Insecta > Diptera > Culicidae > Armigeres > Armigeres subalbatus. Next base: position 246,862,786 of record NC_085139.1, on the reverse strand, counting down.
GTTCCCTCCTCCTCGTAACAATGTTTGTATGAAAGATTTAATTTCTTTGTATGAACTGTAATACTTGGGCTGACCCCCTCCCTCCCCCCATAGCATTAAGTAATTTGTGAACGACTTCTTTGTTGTTAATGTACATGAAGATCTGAAATTAAGGAAGGTTTGAAAGCCCTGGGAGGTCTAAACTAAAATATTTCGATTATTATTTCATAACCGAAATATTTCGCAGAAATGAAGAATTTTCTTGAGAAAAATTGAGAAGATATTAGCAATTTAAAATGCAGAAAATGCCATCGAATACTGCAAATGTTTCAAAGAAATATAAAAAAATCCGTGAAGATAATATATTCTATATGTAAATATAATCAAAAAATCATATGGATTATTTGTTTACATCGCATTAGTTTAAATAAAATTTCCTTCTTTTATGATTTGATTTTTTCGTTTGAAAATTTTATACTTTCATAAAAATTGATTTAATATTAATTGATATTAAGGAACAATAGAATTTCTAAAATTTTTAAAGAAAATATCTAATTGTCTATAGAGAAATAAATTCCCAGCCGTAAAACGTTTCTCGTGTCTTTACATAGTTGGCGTTATGTTTGTGCTGACTCTTGGTTCATCTAACCATAAGAAATTCTGTTGGAAGTCGATGAGGCAATCTGTCCGAATTCTGAATAGAATTCTGTCGAAATCCCAAAGATAAATCAGTAAGAATTATATTTGGCCAGAAAATTGGTCTGGGGGGGGGGTCCTTAGAACATTTTGTTTCCCCTAAAAAAAATTTCTTCTAAAAATTTCGTCTCTTGGGGGGATTTTATGTCCAAACCCCCCTCCCCCCTCCCCTGGCTACACCACTGCCTTCAACAAATGTACGTATGGATTGATATGAAATGATTTCCGTTTTATTTTTGTGAACAAAATATCACAAGTCAGTCAAAAAGCCGCTTGGTGCGGTTTGGCTGAACCCCGACCTGCGGTAAGCTTTCTGTCAGAAATCCGATGGGAATTATGGTCGGGTTTCTGTTGGAAATCAGGAAGCAATTCTGTCGGAATTTCGAAGTGAATTTTGTCGGAATTCGAAATAGAAATATGTCATAATTCAGAAAGAAATTCAGTTTGAAAGCCGAAAGATTTCTGTCGGATGAATGAAAGAAATTTTGTGGGAAGTACATTTGAAATTTTATCCGAGCTTTGTATAGAATTTTTGTCGGAATTCCGTAAAAAAATCAGTCAGAATTCCAGTGGAAATTCTGTCGGAGCCCCGGCGGGAATTTCACCGAGTACTAGCGGGGATTCTGTTGGAACTCGGGTATACATTCTGTCAGAATTATGATGGACATTTGGTTGGTGGCAAAGGTGGCAATTATGTCGTCAGAATTCTGTTGACAATTTTGTCGGCATTCCGGACGGAATTGTGTCGGAGTTTAGGTAAAATTTCTGTTGAAATACCGGAAGGGATTCTGTCCAAATTCAGAAAGAAATTCATCCAGAATTCCGAAAGGATTCTTTTCGGAACTATGAAAGGTTTTCTGTCAGAATTGGATCCTGAAGCCCAACCAGGTTTGTGATTGCAAACGATGTGCATCGGTTAAGAATTCATGCATTATGATATTTAAATTGTTATACATTCAAATTCTGGTAATAACCTCAGTCAGAAAAAATAATGTTTGATACATTTCAAACAATATATGTTTTTATATCATTTCAGGACCCTATTTCGAAAGAAATTCTGTAGGAAGTGCAAAAGAAATTCTGTTGTGATTCCGAATAAAATTCTGAAAGGAATTATGATGCAATTTTGGATCGAATTCTGTTGACAGAGTTTCATTTCTTTTGGAATTCCGGGTGGGTATTCTGTCCAAATAATCTTGGGAATTTTGTTGGAGCTCCGCAGGAAATTCTGTCAGGATTATTGTGAGAATTTTGTCGGAATTCTGATGGGGGTTCTGTCAGTGAGTGCTTGATTGAATGTGTTTTGTATCGGACGCAGAACTTTCGCGAGATGCGGGTGATTAGCTCTGTTGCGTGCGGTCGGAGAGTAAATCAATCACTGCGCTGTCGATCGAGTGCGCGCTAGCTCGTGTTTTCCATCGAACGCAGAACGATCGTACGATCTTCGAAATGATTGGTTCTGCTTGTGCGGGTAACTTCGCACAAAATAATTATTTAGTTTGCTCACCAAACTTGCTATAGACTACCTTCTCATCTAAACAAACAATCCCTTCCTCGTGACGCTCATGGAGATGCAGAGTAATGTAATCAAAATAATTTTTTTTTTCGAGACGTACACACTTAAAATAAATCGCCGAATTCGGTAAAATTTTACCGAAAACTCGACAGCACAACTGTTCGGTAAATAATTTTACTGATTTTCGGTGATTTTGTCAGTTGAGCAATGGAAAAAATTACAAAAAAATCTGTAAAAAAATTACCGAACAGTTCTGCTGTTGGGATTTCGGTAAAATTTACCGAATACTGTAAAATGAGTCAAGTGTGTATACTGAAAATAAAGTGTTTTGTTCCCAGAAGCTACTGTAAAAATTTCAGCCAGATCCGTCAAGTCTAAGTGGATGCTCAACGAGCATGAAGCTTATATGGGAAAAATTGACTAAATATATGGGATGTGGTCATTTAATCCTGCTCATTAGTGACATTTAATATCTTTACAGTATTACGAAGAAGCTCCCGAAAACCGCGAGTGAAAAAAAAAGGTAGAAAAAGTAGTTCCTGGGAGCAAAAAACTTTATTTTCAAGGGGTATACGTCTCGAAAAAATATGTTTGATTTTTTTTTCATATAAGTGTGCTTCTCCCTAATGCAGAGGATTCCCTGGTCGCTTGCAGCCATCGGCGTCGAAGTGATTTTCCCTTCCTAATTATAAGGGACGTTGTCGGCATTGTAATTTATCTAGAATTATTGAAGCTCCAAAACATGTGATAATAGTTTTCTAATCCCAAAAAGTCTATTCAATTGGGTCTTGAAAACAATAAATTCTGATTATAGTAATCGTCAGTAACAATGATATTTTTATGTATGAGAAGGAAGGAATGCTGATGGCAATTTTTGAAAGGATCCAGTTGCTGTAGGAATCTTTTCGGATGTCACGAAGGAAATCGTTCAAATTTCTGTCGGGCATCCTGGCGCAGTTCTGTTGGAATTCTGATAAAATATTTGTCGAAATCATGATACGAATTAATGTCTAAATACCAGCATGAATTATGTTGGAATTCCGAATCACATTCCGTAGAAATTATTGTATGGGTTTTGACGATATATTGTGGTGGACATTTTGTCGAAACTGTTATATGAATAACGTCAGGTGTTCCTCTGTTTTTTTAGAGACATTCTGACAGTATTTTATGATGGAAATCCATCAGAACTTCCAATGGTTTTAGGACACCATTCCTTCGATAATTTCAGCAGAAAAATTACTGGAAGTACGTTAGAACTCCTATATGAATTCCAGCAGAATTAATCTACCTGAATTCTTCCCGAATTCGTCCAAGAATTCTGACAAGAAATTCATCAGAAAGAATTCCGAATTGTAATGATAGGAATGCTATCAGGATTCTGATAGTAGATATCTCGGAATATGCTATCAATCAAATATGCGATTTGGTCGCTTTAATTCGTCACTGTGCTCAAGTTCTCGGTGTATCGTACAAAATGGCATGTTTTATTGGAAGAACTAAGCACAAACGTTACGAAGATTATAACTGAAACATGAATAATTTGATGTCATTTTAAGTAGCGTAGCAAATGCGCACGAGCTATGCTACCGACCCTCCACACGATACTTCACTGCACGCGTATGACTAGATAGTTTATTTTGAAATAATTCCCCAAAGGATGCACTTAATTTAGGAGCTTAAGTGTCGATAATTAAAATGCAATTTAAACAACGGGTAGCCCATACTGCGAATGGATAAACATACGAATCAAAGTCAACGCGTCGGAACAAAGTGATTCATGTGGAATGCATCTTAGAATAATGCTTTTCCGAACAAACTGCACCCGAAAGCTCTTCATAACCTCGTTTTCCAACGACATTTAATTCATGAGAACAAACAAACGTCGCTTTGACCGAACCGAATCGTCTGTTTGTGTGTCCGCGGGGCGGCAATTTTTTTATCATCATCGAGAACAGCGCAACGATTTAATCGGAAGCACCCATTTGCATGCAGCCCTCAATTTCATTGTTGCTCGCCTCCCCGCACGCCACGACAGTTGTTTAGCCGCCACCCGGCAGCGATGGTTGGCTTCAGTGGAAAACGATTATTATAAGCGCGCATCATTTCGTTGGATGACAAGCCCACCCCGCGCCGCTGCCACTCCATGATGCTTCCAAGTCGTGTTTATATAAATTGTTCGTGCATAAAGTCGTCGGTCACCGTCATAATCACCATCAGAGAAGCTGCAGCCGGGCGGGCGGGATGAGTGCATGCCGTCGTCATTGCCGCCATATGACGATGAAAGTTCTCAGACATCACCATTCCACCCGCCCGACCCACACTTCCAGTAGTGGGTGGTGGACCACAGCTGAGTTGAGATGAAATGAATAAAATAATTATTATTGCACTTTTCAACTTTTATGTGCCTCATGGGTAATGGCTGTTTTGTTCAGAATATGTTTGTTGTCGGACAGCTGGCGACGGACTACTGTGTCTGTGCTGTTATCATCAAAGTGCAAGACAAAACATCTATCTGCCGGAAAATAATTCCTTCGTGCACTCCATGTAGTGTGATTTTGTTACAAATGTTTTGACACGACGACTGAACTACCGGTGATCTAATTCTCTTTTGTATAGCAAGAAAAGAGGGAAAAGTACGATGCGATAGGATTATGAACATTGTTCCAACACGATTCGGGGATTTAAATCTTAGGACTATGTAATGGCACCAACGAGGATAAAACAATATTAAAATCGATTCTGAAAAGATCTCGGGTAGAATTTAGTACCTTATAGGGTACGTTGGAAGCCCCAAACTCGTCTTAAGTACGTCACTTGAGTAGGTCAAATGCAAAATTGTGTAGTAAGTGACAAAAAACTTAGGTTCCAGATCGTTTTCAGTTGTTTTTTGATCCAAACAAATTATATAATGGTGTTAATTACGAATGTTCTGTGCAATATCACATTTTTTGTGATTGACGAGCTATATCAATATATTATCGCAAAGATTTGAAATCAAAACATTTTTTTCATACTAAATTGCTCAAAATGTTGCTTGCCCTCCTCTGTTTCAAATCCTCAGTTCTTCGTTGTGCCTTGGTACGACTAAATCTGGAAAACTCAGCTGTTGTGTGGAGTCCTTATCACATATCGTGGATTGCCAGGATTGAACGTGTTCAACGAAGATTCATCCGTATTGCGCTAAGAGATCTACCGTGGAGAGATTCACTAAGTCTAAATCTTGTTTAGCACCTTTGGTAGACAGCTGCGATATTCGTCTTTGCTGATGACAAAATTCCATCGAACGGCTTATTCCGTGAGAGCGTTTCGTCTCTTTAGAAGACGATCTCTTTGATTTTGGGGGAAGTGCTTGGAAGAGTTTTCATGACTGCTGAAGGAAGCCATCATCTCGAATAGAAATCGATCTAGAGTGCGACGCTGCAATCAAATAAAGGATTGACGATTTTTAGTCGAAAAAAAGGGGGGAAGGAAAGGTTTGACGTTAGTAATAAATAAATCTTCACATGTTTGCTGTCCGACGTTCTTTTAATATGCCGTGCCCGTCGTATTCTTTCCTTGCAGCTTTTGCCACCTTCTGAATACTAGATTCGTCGTAGAGCTGAGCGAATTCATGATCTATACTCTTAACATCGTCAAAGACGGTTCTAAGCACACATCTCTAGAATAACCCAAGTCCTTCTAGTGCATGACATTTTGAGGACATGAGCGACAAGCGGCTGATTATCTATATACTATCTACATATATAATTTATGTCTGTCTGAACCTTATATACTCAGAAACTACTGAACCGACCGGCGTGAAAATTAGTATGAAGAGGTTTTTGGGGCCAGGAAAGGTTTTTAGCATGGTTCGAGACATTAACATTAACAGGGACATTAATTTCTGCATAACTCGAGAACTAATCAGCGAATAAATTAATTTCAAGCGAAACGAAGTTCGTCGGGTCTGCTAGTTTTATAATAATAAATCCCGTTACGCCGGGAATTGAGATACTTTAGAGCATTGCGTAACGATACAAATCGGGGGTGGGATTGCGCACATTGACTCGAAACCATGCAAACTGTCATACGATAAAGCTATCGAAAGAAAATGCGCAATGAGGCCCCTAATCATATTATCAGTAGCACTTCAGTGAAACTAATAATATTGTCGGCGTAGCACCAACTTGAAATTCGGAAGTCGGTCCGAAGTTTATCTGTCAAACTAATTGATGCGTTGTTTAGCGTATCTGTAGGCGAATCCAGCGCACTACTTCCGAAGTTGGGAAAGTTGTCTGTATCAGGAGAAAAATCCAACTTCGGTATAAAAAGCGTTCGACCTTTGTTCCGGATAGACAATAATATGAATTAAAGAAATAAATTAAAGACCCCTTACCCCATGTTCGGAATTAGAAGAGACTCACAAGATTTTCATAGTAGCTTTGCGGCGTACTTAAACTAGAATGTATTTTATATATAATCTTGAGCATATGAACAATAAATATTTACTCACAAGAGATAGTTGCTTCTTCGCCCTCGTACAATGATCCCGGATTATAGTCACCACGGTTACTATCTTTGTTAGGGCACTAATAATAATAATAATCCAGCTAGGCCTTGAATACAATTCAATTGATCGTTCTCAATATCACTCATTTACTTGTCATAAGACGAGTTTATACAATCCCATTGAATTCCACCACTTAATTGTATCTTGACTTGAAGAAAATGATCGCAGCTTATACTATTTATACTATGCGTAGGTATAATAATTTATCTAGGTACTTATCTAGTTACATATACTACTGTGCTTACTTCTACTCGCTTGTTGCGCTTAATGCTTAGGTATAAACTTGAAGAGCCAGGAGCTACCATTTCCTTGATCTTTATTCTTTATACTCATAATTTAATCCCTTATCAGTTTCCCTCTTAGCCTTACTTACTTCTGCAATATGTTCTTTGAACCTTATATCTAACGATCTTTTTGTTTGACCTACATATACTTTATCACACTGTGAACAATTAATTTGATAAACCCCGGCCTTATTTAACATTTCTACTCTATCCTTTGTGGAGCCCAACAGTGTCTTCAGTTGATTGCTTCTGCTGGAGAATACTAAATCGATGCCGAATTTCCTCAGTCGATGGCGTAGCTGGTGGGTGATGTGTCGATTACAGGGGACCGATACCCTCTCCAGCGGTTCATCGATCGGTGTCAGTGTTGTCAGTTCGTTTTTCCGTAGATTCCTCTGCTTCTTGTTGATGATTGCTTGCATTGTTCTTTCCTTGTATCCACTAAAAAGCTCAAAATAATTTTCTTATCACTCATTTACTGCTATGTCGTTCAATCTATCTGTTTATGTTTACATCGCATATTATCAACGACGTCTCCTACAGCTGTAGACTGGCCACGCATATTCCAATTACTCACGACTCAGCTTTCACCTTTTTCCTCGTATATTTCCTGGCAAATCAGCATACATACCACAGAAGGTACCGCAATGGCTCGAATGTCGCCAACACCCCAAATAATCCTACGGTGAAGCAACCCATGCCAAGGCGATGTATTCTCTGAGGGGTGAAGGCAAGGATATGGGAGGCCACTAACCGAGCTTGTGTGGTACCTGGTCTCTCCCTTCCCCCACAGTAAACGTCCCGTATTACGTTACTGTGGAGCTGTGGCGTGGCAGACAAACTTTCTCGCGCAACTCGTGGGACTTTTACGACCTGTAAACCTAAAAACTTTGAGTAAAGTGGAAGAGGCGACTAACGATAAGGTGGATCATTTCGTCAAACGAAGTGGCCTTAGCAGGTCGCCCCATCAGTCGCCAGGGGGAGGCTACAGCGAGCAGCGTAGTAGGACAGAGAAAGCACCCATCGATACCAAGATGTATAGGACTACACTAACCAAGGTCATTTACGGAACTATAGCCGTCCACTAGGATATCGGGGCCATATAAGGGAGGTGATTACGAACGTCATAACCGCGGGAACTACATCAGAGACCTATCCCGCGCTGTCCCTCAGCAGTATCGTTTTAGAGACAAAGCAGGAATTGAGGTCCCTCCTCAAGTAAAGAGGTAGGATGGAAGACCCACTTAGGAAGGGATTCAGCTCTGCACTAAAAAAAGCTGCTGAATGTCAGACTTCGGAGCAATGCTGTCACTAGTGCAACTCCAAATCCAAGTAAGGTCGTTGTGGCAACCGACCTGAGAGAGCTAGTGCCATTCCGGATACAGATATCGACCGGTAGAAGCTTGAGTAGGCTGTCGATCCTAAGAAACGGCGGAAACCAGTGGCTCCATCAACAAGGGATGTCGAAGTTCGACGGGAGGAAGGCCTGTTCTGGAGGGATGTCATGAATCCCAAAAAGGCAAAAAAAACAGCGTGAACAGCCGCAAGAGTGACCAAGAAGCCACCAGTGGCTAAGGAGGGGGAGTTCCCGTAGATAAAAGGGCCATCTACCAAAGGTTACGGCAGAAAGGAAAGAGGCGACATCTTGAAGGTTATGCGCGGCGACGCTGCCCTATGGTGAGGTGTTAGGGAAGCAAATCCAATCACGACGCAGTTTAATATATAGTTACTAAATATACTTTCATTGAAACCACCGACCGCGGAAGGAGATGTAACTAGTTGGGACCAAGGCGATCAACGCGAAACGACGGATATTTTACAGAGAAATACCAATATATCGGAATATTCCGAAATGTAAAAAGGTAAAAAAAGTACCTACCTTCGAATTGTTCACATAAACTTATTTTTAAACTCATGATGTTTGAGACGTCACTAACCATAGTTTCCAATTCAATAAAGAATACTGATTTACCCGATACTGCAGTTCTTTTAATTAATATTCCTGGCTGATTTCTAGAATAATATCATTGTCCCAAATACACTGGGGTCGCTTTATACGTGACTTTTTGATGGATTTTTTTTGACGTAGGACTTACGTCTCTCTTTACTATACCGGGTGTCATTTCAAAATATTCAAATCGACCGCGTTACGCTGTGTTGAAAGATTTTAAACGTTAATAGCGTTCGTCTGAGTGGACGAATTTCTGCGGTAAGTAAGATTTCAAGTATGCCTTTCATGTCCTTGCTTGATAAGACCCGAAAAACTTGTTTCAATAGGCATGAAACTGTTTTCAATGAAAAACATTGAGATCAAGAGAACCTATAAATATGGGTACCGCATATTTTTTGCATCATTCCATTACCACGTTCTCATTGGTGCAAACACCAGCGAATGAGCAGCCGCTGGGTCTGCCGAGAAGCCATAAAGTAGCGCAACGCAATTTTTTCCATTCATTCTAACCGGGACAAGCGAAGCAACCGCATCAGCGATTGAAAAGCAATCACACCTTTTAGCAGGGAATGAAGTCTGCACCGACCGCTTTTTCGGCTCGACACCATCGAAGCCAACATCATCAGCCGAAACCTAGCCAGCACAGCAGCAGTCCACCCTACAGACCCGACAAAGCAGCAATGCTGAGCAGATACCGGCAGCAGCAGCAGAGTCGAGCCGAGACCGGCCGGCATCGGTGATGAGCCGAGACAATCTGAAGAAAAGCCACATGATGCAGCATGTATGTCCAAAAAACAAACAGGTCTTCAGAGAGTCAATAATAGAGATCAATATCAATGCTTTCAATACCCTTCGGGATAGAAATTGTACTTGGGTGCCAAATCCAATATTCTAGAGATAAAATTTCATGCGTGATTTTCATAAATAGCGTCAAAACTAACAGTGGATAATTTTTATGATTTAACCGCGAAGTGGTCTTCGCTTGACCATGCTTTTAAAGATTCATAAGATGTCCAAATCTCTCACATAATCTTATTTGGATAAAAAAAACACCGATAACAGCTCAAACATTAATAAACTATCAATCGATTTTTCATCAAAATGTTGGATTTTTTGGCATTGATAAAAAAATATGTAGATAAACATTGTTTGATACTGACCGCACACAAAGCGAACGTGACTGAATGATCGTCCCATGTTACCAATTCTAAATCTTATCACCCGAAATCCCATGTCCGGGTGTTTCCTTCCTTCTACTACTAACAATGTTGTCTTAGAAAAGAACACGTACTTCCCACCTGAACTGCAATTCTAAGCTCCCTTGCTAGCGAAAAGTCCCGTTAGGAAATAGACGCCAGCAGCGAGCAACAAGCGTAAAAAAGAAGAAGCCCTTCTCGAATGCGTTGATGATAATGACGCTTTGGCTGACAAAGAAGCGGGATACAAGACACTAGCTGATTGGCCCACCAATTGGGAAGCAGAGAAGATTCAAAAATTAGGGGCCCTCCTTAGCCGTGCGGTAAGACGCGCGGCTACAAAGCAAGACCATGCTGAGGGTGGCTGGGTTTGATTCCCGGTGCCGGTCTAGGCATTTTTCGGATTGGAAATTGTCTCGACTTCCCTGGGCATAAAAGTATCATAATAGAAGATAACAATAAGAAGAAGAAGAAGATTCAAAATAAGGTATAGAAGAAAAGTGCATTCGCTCGCAGAGCATTCAGTCTTTTTTATACCATCACTAGAAATTCGCGGTTATTTGAAAAGATCGTTTTCTTACTTTTTGCACTTAGCCGAAGCAAACAGCCTTTTTCAAGGCTCTTAGAGTTAAAAATAATGTTCTCCTTCAGTCGCTATTGCACGGATTAGAAGGCTCTTCAATGGAAGGGCTGAGATACAGTCTACATCCCCTGCTGAGCCAACTTGTGGTTTATTTCAAGCAGTCCTTCAGTGGGAAGGTTGCCACTGTCGAGGCTAATATTTCGTGACCGGACAGATACTTCCTGAATTTTTTTTTATGATTCTTGTTCGAGGTAGATTTGATTTCTGTGTCGGTTTGATGAGAAGATTTTGCCAAGGAATGGTATGCAACGCCGATTATTTATCCAAAATAGTTGATGTGAGATATGTGTGGACATATTATGTATCTTAAAGGCATGGTCAAGTCCTACGTCCACTCAGCGGTTATGTCACAGACATTACCCACCGTTCGTTTTTTTAAATTACGCGTTGTTCCTTCCCGCGGAATATGGAATTCATGTCAATTCTGTAAAACATCCATTGATAATCATTCAGAAAATTTTGTATTTGGCTAAATCATAGGTCTGGTGTAAGTGTAAAAAAGACCCTGCACACGTTGTCTTGCACAGTAGGCGAGAATGCGTGTTGTGATCTACTTTTTTTTTAAATTTTAAATGTTCTTAAGGTGATTATACAATCAAGCCATGTGGTGAATTTTAAATTCACCACACGGTTTTCTACTCTTATTATCAAAAGTTCAAATCCAGCGTAATAATTTTCGTACAATGCTGAAATTCAAATTGATTGTTTAGCATAAGTAAGCAAATGATCTACGGATGTTTTTATCCCCATGGGCATTGTGGTTATCTCAATTCGTGCTCTTGAAAAATCACTAGAAAAAGCACGTGGTTTCCAAGATGGCCGATTTGTGGCTTTGTTGTGTAACCACCTTAACGAACAACGATAAAGGAGAGGCAAAAACTGTTCCGAATCATAACAAGCCATGATAACAAATTTATCAAACTTGTATACAAGTGCGAAAAAATAGAATCGGATAGGCAGCCTCCACAGAAAAATGGTGATTTTAGCTTTGTTTTCGCTCATTTCGTGTTGATTACTGCACAGCTGTGTAGAACAAGTTAAAATGCATCATCAGAGCCAGTGCTCCCCGCATTTGGAGCTTTCTAAAAGAAATTTATCATCCGAATCAGTTCTCTATCATGACAGCTTGCGAAAAAAGTTTCTCGCTGTATGCTACATATCATATAAGGTACACTGGGGGAAGTGGAAAAGGAAAATCGATAGTGCATGTTTGAATTATGTAGTGTAAAACCAATTTAAATGATCTAAATGCGTTCTATCAAAATGGGTTATCAAAAACAGTCAATTTTGCACCAACTGTGCGGTAATTTATACCGTTTTGGTCGCTTGAAATTTATGGAAATAGATTTTGAAATTAGGAGTTGTTTTTCCACTTACCCTAGTGGGATGGGGTAAGTGGAAAACCCATATTACCTTGACCTTCAATAGTGATGAGTAGTTACATATAACTAAAATCAATACGATAATTGCTCTGAGTATCTTTTGTGGAATAATTTCATTACTTATTTACTTTACTTATGGATCCTGTACACCTCCGGTGGTGCAAAGGGCCGACTTGAAAGATCTCCATCCTGAGCGATGCCCGGCTATCGCTTTAACCTGTTGCCAGGTTAGATTTCGGTCGACTTCTTTTATTTCTTTATTGAGGCTTCGCCGCCATGAGCCTCTGGGTCTGCCTCTGCTGCGATGTCCCGCTGGGTTCCAGTCTAATGCTTGCTTACAGATTTCGTTTCCGCCCCTACGTAGAGTGTGGCCGACCCAGCCCCACTTCCGATCCCGAATTTCTGTTGCTATCGGCCTCTGGTGACAACGACGATGGAGCTCGTTGTTTGAGATCCAGTTGTGAGGCCACCAGGCCCGAATTATATACCGCAGGCATCTGTTAATGAACACCTGCAGCCGTTGAGTGTTCTCCACTGATACACACCATGTTTCGCTAGCGTATAACAGCACAGATTTCACGTTAGAGTTGAAAATTCGTATTTTGGTGCGTTCACTTATCTGCCTGTTTTTCCAGATATTTCTTAAACTCGCAAAGGCAGCCCTTGCTTTCTTGATCCGTGCGCCTATGTCGATCTTGGTACCGCCGTCTGACGCCATTTGGCTACCAAGATATTGGAAGCTTTCAACATTCTCTACTGGTTGCCCGGCTACTGTGAAATTGGAAGGAGTCACCGTGTTTACATCCAACGATTTGGTTTTGTTGACGTTGATGACTAAACCTGCCGAGGAGGAGCGATCGGCAAGGTCGTTGAGCTTACTCTGCATATCAGAGCGCCGTTGCGCGAGTAGTGCAACGTCATCCGCCAATTCGAAGTCGTTTAGGTGCTCCATGGTTATAGGCTGCCATAACAGCCCGCGGTTTGGTTCACGGTCAATCGCATCTACCAGAATCTCATCGATTACGATGAGGAACAGTAACGGTGATAGAATACATCCTTGCCTCACACCAGCTACGACCCGGATAGGGTCGGACAGGACCCCATTGTGCAGCACTCTACACGAAAAGGCCTCGTACTGTGCTTCGATGAGGCCGATGATTTTCTCAGGAACCCCTTGCGTCTCAGGGCGCCCCACATATTCTCGTGATTGAGACGGTCGAAAGCTTTTTCGTAGTCAATGAATACCAAGTAAAGGGACTCTTGGAATTCGTTGACCTGCTCCAAAATGATGCGGAGCGTGACAATATGGTCCACACAGGATCTTCCGGCACGGAATCCGGCTTGCTGCCGCCGGAGAGTCGCATCGATCTTCTCCTGAATCCGGGCTAGGATAATTTTGCACAGAACTTTGAGAACGGTACACAGCAACATAATGCCTCGCCAGTTATCGCATACAGTCAGGTCACCCTTTTTGGGCACCTTCACTAAGATACCTTGCATCCAGTCGACCGGGAAAGTTGCGGTGTCCCAGATATTACGAAATAAACGATGCAGTAGTTGAGCAGATGTCATGGGGTCAGCTTTGAGCATCTCGGCTGATATGCGGTCGACCCCTGGGGCTTTATTCGATTTCATGCTTTGGATGGCTGTTTGAATCTCTAGCAGTGATGGAGCTTCGGTATTGACACGTGTTATACGTCGGATCCTAGGCAGATCATGCCGAGGTGGTGATGGCCTGGTTGGCACTTGAAAAAGTTGTTCGAAGTGCTCGAACCAGCGTTTCAGCTGGTCAGTTGGGTCGGTCAATAACTGATCATTCGCGTCTTTCACAGGCATCATTGCATTCATCTTCGCCCCGCTTAAGCGTCGTGAGATTCTTAGAGGAGGCGAATGTCCCCGGATGTTGCGTCTCTCTCTCTCCTTCGTCGGCCAAAGAGTCAACCCACGCTCGCTTGTCCCGTCGACATGAGCGTTTTACTTCCTTCTCAAGAGCCGTGTATCGTTGACGGGCTAAGACTTTGGCTCCTCTGGTTTTCGATCGCTCTATCGCGGCTTTGGCTTCTCTTCGCTCCTCTATCTTCCTCCAGGTCTCATCGGTGATCCATTGTTTTCTCTGTGTGCGTAGTTCACCCAGATTGTTCTCGCTGGTGGCGATGAAGGCATTCTTGATGGCGGTCCATTGGTCTTCCACGTTGCCACCTTCCGGAATATCTGCAGCACGCGTCTCCAGTTCTTCAACGAAGGACCGTTTCACCGTGGCATCTTCCAGTCGGCGTGTGTTGAATCGTCGTCCAACTCTTTCCTCCTGCCGACGAATCCGCGCAATGCGCAGGCGTATTTCGCCGATGAGGAGGTGATGATCAGACGCGATATCGGCACTACGTTTATTCCGTACATCAAGAAGGCTCCGTTTCCATTTTCGGCTGATGCAGATGTGGTCGATTTGATTTTCTGTAAAGCCGTCACGGGAGACCCACGTGACCTTGTGAACCGGTCGATGAGGGAAGAGCGATCCCCGATCACCATGTCGTTATTACCACAAAATTCTGCGAACAGCTCTCCGTTTTCGCTCATTTCTCCGAGACCATGGCGTCCCATAATGCGCTCATGGTTCGAGTTGTCGGATCCGATCTTCGCATTGAAGTCGCCCAAACAGATCTTGATATCACCCTTCGGAATTCTATCTACGACGGCATTGAGTTGACTGTAGAAGTTCTCTTTGTCTTGCAGATCGGCAGCATCGGTTGGCGCATAACATTGGATTATAGTAAGGTTTCGGACCCGTGTTCTAAATCTGGCAACGATTATCCTTTCACTTATAGGTTCCCACTTCATAAGCGCAGAGTGTGCCTGAGCGCTTAGTAGGAAGCCAACTCCGCGATGCCGGGGAGCGTGTTCACCTCGTAAACCAGAGTATAGCAGAACTTGTCCCTACGGCGTTCTGTGTTCTCCAATGTTTGGCCAACGGACTTCACTCAGTCCCAGGATCTCAAGCTTCATGCGGCGTGCCTCATTGGCAAGTTGTGCCAATTTACCCTGCTGGGCTAGGGTTAAAACGTTCCATGTTCCTATTCGTGTCCGTTGTTTCGCGCTAAGAGTCGTCGCCATAAAATCAGTCCGTATTCTTTCATTATCGGATTCTCGAACAAATTGATGTTTCGGGAACAGTAGGTTGTTGGCCCATCCACCGGGATGGGGCTGCCATCTTAGGTATAGCTTCCGGGGAATAGCATTTCATACTCAGCCGCTGGATGCCAGAACAGACGCTGTTGGAGCCGCACCTCCTTGGTGGACAGACGCTCGATCAGTCGGGTCAAATTTGTTTAAAGTCCCACCCAACACCAGGACTAGGCTAGTGCGCTTTGAGCGGCACACGGTCGCTTTGATAGGGCCTGCTTGGGGACACATGCAGCTTTTTATAGAAGTTCAACAGAGCCCACTGTCGAACCCCACCACATCCTAGGCAGACCCCACAGTACGCACCCTCTCACTCTAGCTGATGTCAGAAGGACAACAGTGCCCAGGCTGCACTACTAGCTAAGTACGCAACCCTTAGCTGGCGGTCAATTGTCATCGGAAGACCCGTGGAAGCGTGAGTATTGGAACTTGTGAGGACCAGAGCTATGTTAGGCGCCCCTTCCCGGATGTCAACTCACCATTTCATTACCTTAACGGAATAGATCCTCAAGGAATTCTCGTAATAACTAGAGGAGGGCTGGTTTTGCCTTCTCGAACACTAAGTGTACGTGAAATCTATATGCTCGCCCCAAAGATGAACTTTTTAAAGGAAAAATGGGACTTACAGGGTTATAAACTAATCAACTTAGTTTAACGAATTGAGATGATGTCTGTATGTGCGTATTTGTATGTATGTGTGTGCGCAAAGCACGTACAAAATTATCAGCTATTCTTAAGCACTTGTCCTTAACCAATTTGTTCGCAAAAAAAATGCATTCAACGGCGAAACTTGTTATGAATAAAAATTAATGTGAATTATAGAATATATTTACCTATCAGTGCTATTTTTAACTTTCTTATACATTTTTTTCATATGTAAAACATGTGAAAAGCATCAATACCGATAGGTGGATTAATCAGGCATTTTCTCATTTATATTAGTACTATCACCACTGGCATCACAATGATAACAAAGAAGGGACATATTAAGATTCACAGCTATCGAAATAAACCCTGGAAGGAAGAAAAAAATTGCGTAATTGGAACATTATCCACTTCCCCCGCAGTGTTTTATATATGGGGTAAGTGTAAAATCTTTGAATTATTTGCTTTCTTGGTACAAACCACTACCAATTGAATGAGTTTGGTTTGATTGCATTATAATGGTCACCTGTGATATAAATTCACTTGAAAAAAGGACAATTGGTGCATATAAGAATTGATTTTATGAATGCAAAAATCAACTTTTCGCGAAACCTAAAATTACAGTTCAAGCGTTAACCGTGCTCGTGTATGTATTAAACAAATTTCCACATAGTATTAGTCTGAGCATCAAAGTATATTCTTGCATAATGTTATGATGTGGTAAAAACTGTAAAGTATGTACAATTCCAATTTTTCTAGTCGATTTTTACACTTACCCCCTTTTTCCACTTCCCCCAGTGTACATTATGGTAGGAACACGGCAGGTATTTTCGTCTGTTCGTCATAGTCTCGAAAACCAATAAAAGAGACGCTTTTTTGTAAAACTCATACGTACCAAATCGTAGGCTCAGGAGAAACGTTCTGCTATAGTGGAGTTCTAGCGAATGTACGTTGCTTTCGTTGGTTTTAGCCCCTACGACGATGGACGGAAATACCTGCCGTGTCCCTATATGTATACAGAGATGATAAGTGAGAGACTTGCTCTTTCTCTTTAGGATTCAATCCCTGGCAACGGGCGAGTGCGACGATCGGGTTGCTGCTGAAGAGTATCCAACACGGACTCATTAAGTAAACGACCACGGCCAAAGCAGCCTGGGGGAAGCTGAAGACTCATTTCGCGAAACTTACCCTTACTTTGAAAGTCTCGTACCTGAGAAATGTCATATAGAAACGGTACTCCGAAGACGACAATATGGAGCGACATGTCACTGAAATGGAAGAAGCATTCGAACGACTATCTCTAGCTGGACTTGAACTCGACAAGAAACTACAAGTTGCGTTAGTATTAAACATACTTCCGAAGTCATTCAACACATTAACGACAGCTCTCGAAGGACGTGCAAATGAGGAATTTACCTTGGAACTGATCAAAATGAAACTAATCGATGAAGTCACGAAGCAAAAAAGTTTCAGCGACGAAATCTCAAGGCAGGCACGAGTAAGAGAAGTTTAATTTGCTATTATTGCCAAAAGCAGCGGAAATGCCGCAAAATGATGAATAGTCGTGAAATAGACACAACGAAAGATGATCGCAAAGGACGGAAGAATTTTTCAAGAGCAAAACTGTGCGTGAGAACGCTGGTTACGATTTCATGATGTTCGATTCCGGAAAGTCTTCAGAAAAATTGATTGGTGATTCAGGCGCCACCTCGCATATGTGTGGAGATAGAAGCTACTTCCAACGAAGGCGAAAGGTAGAGGAACCTGTGGCTTTTTGTGCTATGACTCGACAGGTAACGAGAACAACATCACTCTTTCTGAAATACTGTTTGTCCCAGATCTAGAAGCAAGCCTGATATCGGTTCGAAAGCTTGTTGCGAAGGGAGTGAATGTTGCCTTCGACGCTAGCGGTTGAAAGATCATGAAGGGAAAGCAAGTAGCGGCCTCTGCTACTTCAGTACGTGGATTATACGAGTTGAATATGGTAAATGGAAAATTGGGACATCGTAACAATGACGCAGTTCAAAAAATGTTAGAATAAATTAGTCACGGAAATGCAGATTACGTATTGCAGATTGCGTGCTGTCTGTAAATGCTGTTAGGAAGCAAAATCAGCTCGTTTTCCATTTCCGAAACAATCAATGACAACGAGCGGACAAACTTTGGATTTATTACACGTGGACGTATGCGGACCTATAAACACAGTTACACCTGGAGGCTGTTGAGTGTTGCTATTTTCTTACGGTAATAGATGATTATTCTCGTTATGGCATTATTTATTTTCTCCGCGAGAAGCCGGAAGCAGAAATACGTTTGAAAGAATTTGTGAGGGAGATGAAAACGATTTTTGGACTTAAATAAAGATAACCTAATTCAATTCATTTTTGGACGGAATTGCTGAAAGGAAGAATCGGACGCTGAAGGAAATGGCCAGATGTATGATGCTTGATGCTAAGCTACCATTGATTGAAGCTCTGGGCAGAAGCCGTGGGTACTGCCAACTATCTTCAAAATAGGCTTCCATCGATGGACCTACACCATGTGAAATGTGGTAGGGAGAGAAGCTATACATTTACAGATTTTCGGATCCGAAGCATATGTGTGGATTCCGAAGGCAAATATATCTGCAATGGAATCAATAGCACAGAAGCTTGTTGGATATTCGACGAATCAGTCTCCTTAATATGAAGAATGTGTGTTCCAAATTTGACTGAAATCGGCTAAGGGGAGATCAGAAGTTACACTAAGGTGATTGAGAGCTGAACAATGCCAGTCCCTCCACAACCTTCCCGTTTTCTAAATATCATCCCTATCATCTTCGCCTTCTTAAGAAAAAGAATGTTTGTTCCAAATTTGGTTGAAATCGGGCAAGGGGTACAGAAGTTATGCTGGAACATTGGATCATTGCATACCTTGCTTTTATTCATTAATCTTTAATCATAATCATATAATTTTTATACCTTTTAAAATTTAGAATAAAGGTTACTCGATTATGATCACTATGCAAATCATTCAATTTGATCATTCATAATCATTAATCATTAATCATATCGATCGTTAATCAATAATCATACACATAGTGTGTCAACATTTGATCACGATCGGTAATCGTTAATCATACTCCAACGGTTTTTTTGGTCATTATTCACAATCGTTAATCATTGTCAAAAATGAATTTAATCGTTAATCATTATCAGTCATCATTGTCAAAAATGAATAAATCATTAAACATAGAGTTGAATGATTTAATCATTTAATCTGGTTGGAATTGGTCCTGGGAGTTAGGAGTTACACTGAATTGCTTGTTTTCTAAAGACAACCCATTCCCCCTTACCCTTCCTTTTTTTCTCAATGACCATTTCTCCCCCTTTGTTATCTTCTCCTTGAGATAGAGAATGTGTGTAACAAAATTGGTTGAAATCGGTACAGGGGTTCAGAAGTTAAACTAAATTGCCCGTTCTCTGAACAATACCCCTCCCCCTTTGTCCAAATTATTCTCCCATACAATTGGCTCATCATAGTGACCATGTGTACAAAATTTGATTGAAATCGGTCCTGGGGGTTGGGAGTTACACTGAGTTGCTCGTTTTCCAAAGACAACACCTCCCCCTATATCCTCCCCTTTTTCCCAATGACCATCCCACCCCCTTTGTTATCTTTTCCTTATGATATAGAATGTGTGTACCAAATTTGGTTGAAATCGGTACAGGGGTTCATAATTTACTTTGAATTGCCCGTTTTCTGAACAAAACCCCTCCCTCCAGACCCCTCCCCCTTTCCCAAATCCCCTCTCATATGATCGCCTCCTCGCAGTGAGTATGTGAACAAAATTTGATTGAAATCGGTCCTGGGAGTTTTTTTTTTTTTTTATTATCTTTATTAATGAGGTTTTCGGCCCTTGACCGGTTCACCTCATGGTCCTGGGAGTTGAAAGTTACACAGAATTGTTCGTTATCTGTATAAAACCCCTCCCACCACCCCTCCCTCTTTTCTAAATGACCATTCCACCCCTTTGTTAACTTCCCCTAAGGATATAGAATGCGTGTACCAAATTTGGTTGAAATCGGCCAAGTGGTTCAGAAATAGTTAGCGAACATACATACATTAGGGTGGCTCAAAAAACATTTTTTCAAATTTTTTGATGGGCCGCTCTCTTATTCGGTTCTATTTGATGCCATGATGCTCTGGACAAAATTTCAGCCAAATCGGTCAACGTTTGGGCAGTGCTAAACTCGTTGGAAGATTATATGGAAAAATGTATGCAGAAACATCCAAAAACAGTGATTTGCAGTTGGACGGCACAATTTACGATCAAGAACCATGATACTCATTCAGTTCTTGTAAAATAAAATACAGAATGTTATGCTGAAAACCGCGAGAAGATTAGAGCTTATTACGCAAAGATATTGGCATTTCACTGGAGTGTTGTAGGTGTGAATTTATTTCTTTTCAAAGGTAAAAGAAAAGAAATTTGCTCAAACCCCACTGCAGAGAAATGCTAATAACTTAGCCGGGCAAACTCGAATCTTCTTGCGGTTTTCTGCATAACATTCTGCATTAAATTCTCCAAGATCTGAATGAGTATCATAGTTCTTCATCGTAAGTTGTGTAGTCCAGCTGCAATTTACTGTTTTTGGATGTTTCTGCATACATTTTTCCATATAAGCTTCCAACGAGTTTAGCACCGCCCAAACGTTGACCGATTTGGCTGAAATTTTGTCCAGAGCATCAGGGCATCAAATAGAACCGAATAAGAGGGCGGCCCATTAAAAAAATTGAACAAAGTTTTTCCCATACTAATTTGAGCCACCCTAACATACATAGATTGGTTTTTATATATATAGATAGAAGATAGATTACCCCAATTTATTTAAAATTTACTTATTTTTTGTAATCATAGGTTTACTTATCGTTCACAGAAAAAAATATGTTGTGATTTTGAATGTATTTTCATGCACATATTTGGAGCATTCAAATAAACGTAACATTCAATCGATCTTACTCTGCTTTCAAATTGAAAGGGTATTTGCTTGTAAAATTCAATTAAATATTATTGAAAATCGAATGTTAATTCGCTTGATTTGAATAGCTGCAATTTTACACGTCGTGGAATTTTCAAAACTATTTGCTGTGTTGGGTTTCAAAAATAAGATATAGAGTGCAATCAATTGTTACACAAACACTACTAAAACGACAACAATTATATGAATGAAATTCCGAATGCATTATGAATTCCAACATTACCCATTTTATTTGAACAAAAACCTTCAATTAAAACCGAAAACAATCTCCCATTCAAAATATCTGTGCCTACTCCGATCGCTCGTATTTGAGACTGTCATCCGGCGCGGCACGCATATTGCCGCGTAAGCCCAGCGGAACCCAACATCAGAGCAGCCATGTGAGGCCAACAACAACGCCGAGCGCGCAGAACGAGCAAAGGGAACCCTTCCTGTCCGGACGTACGGTCGAGTGGTTTTGTAAGTCATCGCCCGCGCCCGGTTCCGCGCCATGTCGAAGCAGAACAAACACCATCGCCATCGGCGGCATGGCACAAACTCCCAACATGTGATGACGGTGAGATGACAATCGCCAAAAACTAGATGGAGTCAGGTGTTGGGCTGAGTTTTTTTTTCTCTCCCTGATGGTATTTGTTGGCCGGTGATGAGTTTCCTGTTGGGAGAAGCCGCAAAATTACCTGCGTAATGTAACAATCACTGCCACAGCTGACGTCGATATGCTCGTTGAAGGTGGTTCGGTTCTGGAAAGATGCGAGAAAAGAGGAAGACAAGGATATTAAAATCAATTTCAAGCTCGATATTGGCATTGAGTAACAGACGAGCTTCCACTTCGACTATTCCGCTTTGATTGGACCTTCGTCGTGTTTAATTTTTTGTTTTATGACCAAGAAGGCTTGTATTTTACAATTCCTTGGTTCGAGAATGACGCTCCGGGGAGAGAAAGAGGCACGCGCGACTGCGCATCTTCTGCCGCCAGTCAATGTAAGAAGTAACAAAACAAGTGCAAGTGCAAGTAACCATGAGCTCGCGTGCCACCGACAACTGCCTGTTGTTGTTGTACACTTTCTACATCCCCCTTGTCGCCGATTCGCCTTCGACAGTCTTCTCTTCAGCGATTATCATTTACGGCGCCTACTGCGATGCCTTCGACCAATAATGGTGGTCTTATAATCTGGAATAACAGTCATGCTGCGAAGACAAAATGATCGACGACGGGCTGTACAAGTTGTTACAATCAAAGTAAGCGTCTGTAGCGACGAGGACCGTCGTTGGACCCCTCGACCAAAACAAACCGAACCAAGCGTGCGGAAAGCAGCCGTTGCACTGCCGGCCGCAGCCGGACGGACACTTCAGCTAATTTACTCTTGCGCATCTGATGAAGGGCCAATTTACACGGAACCCTCTCTCTCCTTGCAGCAATTGGTGCACTACTGACTGGTGCTTTCTTCGGAAGCATCTCCAGCCAAGCGCAAATCTGGCTGACCAGCAGCGGTAATTAATATTTACCTTTTTACCGAGTGCAAACGGATTGCGGATGTATTCTAGCGTGCACGTCCGTTGGCAACTGCCAGTTCGCCATAATTTTTATGGCACCGAGCCCATCGGCATTTGGAACTAGTTTTAAAGCGGAACGAATTGCCATCACGGTTCTGAAACAAGGGCTGCTGCAGCAGCAGCAGGAGCAACCATCCAGTCTGATGGCAGCGACTGTGCCCGATGACGACCGGGGACCGGAAGATTTAGTTTAGGGTCAATTAGAATTTATAATGCAACTCGGACGGTGGATGGTACTGCTAACGCAGCCGTTCGCGCTCGTATTTTGTTTGCGATTGTGTCAGCCACAGCATAACATCAGATATGGAACAGAGCGAAAGTTGTTTCCCGGGGAAAGCCAGAGAAGTCCGATTTGAACCCGTTTTTTCAATGTTTTTGTGTTGAACTTTTAAATATCATCTGTATTTGAGATTATACTATCAAATGTTACTTCAAGCAGGCGAATCATTGATTTTTTAATATTTAGTGGATCATATTCTAAATAATGATGGTATGGCGCCCAATTGGGCGCCCGACCAATCCTCGGATGATAATTTTAGTCCGAAACACTATAAAGCTGTCTATTTGTCCCTGAAATAATCAGTTAACTAGAATTTGACCCATAAATTATTGCCACAAAGTCGTTAGACGTTACTCAGTCGGACAGTACAGCTAATCAAAAAACAACTCACAAAAAGTCAAAAAGGGTCCCCGGTGTTTCCCTTGGCCATCCGTCGTCATCATTGCACTTGTTCGTTCCCTCTTCTTTCCTCATTCTTCCATGACTTATTATTGCTTTGTTGACAGGCAGTTCGGACGAAACAGATCCTGCCACCAATGCTTTGTGTGTCTGTCTGGGAACCTTGTTCTTTTTTATCGCCACGGACATCGTTTTTTTACAGTGTTTATATTTATGTGCCACTTTTCTTGTTCTTCCTTTAGTTACCATATTTTAATTTGTCGATTTATTTTCATTACTGATGCACTTGTTTCCCCCTTTTCTGTGGATGATGACCGTTAGTAATAAGTATGTAGCTTCGCAGCAGTGTCAGTGGTCAGGAAGGCTTACAAACCATTTTTTGCCTTCCCATTCATTTGGAGTTTGTTTTCATTTTTTTCTTCCGTCCATTCATTCATTCACTCTCCCAGGCAGGATCTGTTTCACAATTTGCGGTGAGGTTTGCTTCCGTAAACTAAAGTTTTTTTTTCTGATCCGCATAATTTCATTCCACCCTCCTTCCATTGGTTTTGCATAACGATTTAATTTGAATTAATGAGATTGTCGGTCAAGCGAAGGGTCACCTGAACTCGGTGGGAAAATGTGGTCTTTGGATAGACGATTCCATCGGAACAAGTGCAAAGTGGTTTCCGATGTAACGATATAGGAACAAAACCGAGGAACTGATTGTTCCCGGTTGCAATAAAATGAGCAATCTGTCTCGAACTTTTCAGCATTTGTCGTTCGAAACTGTGTCTGGATTTCGGAGGCTCGGATGCCTCCTTTCAAGAGGCTCGGAAGCCTCCTTTCAAGAGGCTCGGAAGCCTCCTTTCAAGAGGCCCGGAAGCCTCCTTTCAAGAGGCCCGGAAGCCTCCTTTCAAGAGGCCCGGAAGCCTCCTTTCAAGAGGCCCGGAAGCCTCCTTTCAAGAGGCCCGGAAGCCTCCTTTCAAGAGGCCCTTCTTCTTCTTATTGGCATAACATCCCCACACTGGGACAGAGCCGCCTCGCAGCTTAGTGTTCATTAAGCACTTCCACAGTTATTAACTGCGAGGTTTCTAAGCCAAGTTACCATTTTTGCATTCGTATATCATGAGGCTAACACGATGATACTTTTATGCCCAGGGAAGTCGAAACAATTTCCAATCCGAAAATTGTCTAGACCGGCACCGGGAATCGAACCCAGCCACCCTCAGCATGGTATTGCTTTATAGCCGCGCGTCTTACCGCACGGCTAAGGAGGGCCCCATAAATTAAGCCTCCTTTCAAGAGGCCCGGAAGCCTCCTTTCAAGAGGCCCGGAAGCCTCCTTTCAAAAGGCCCGGAAGCCTCCTTTCAAGAGGCCCGGAAGCCTCCTTTCAAGAGGCCCGAAGCCCCCTTTCAAGAGGCCAGGAAGCCTCCTTTCAAGAGGCCCGGAAGCCTCCTTTCAAGAGGCCCGGAAGCCTCCTTTCAAGAGGCCCGGAAGCCTCCTTTCAAGAGGCCCGGAAGCCTCCTTTCAAGAGGCCCGGAAGCCTCCTTTCAAGAGGCCCGGAAGCCTCCTTTCAAGAGGCCTGGAAGCATCTTTTCAAGAGGCCAGGAAGGTTCCTTTCAAGAGGCTCGAAAGCCTCCTTTCAAGAGGCCCGGAAGCCTCCTTTCAAGAGGCCCGGAAGCCTCCTTTCAAGAGGCCCGACG
This sequence comes from Armigeres subalbatus, assembly GCF_024139115.2. NCBI lineage: Eukaryota > Metazoa > Arthropoda > Insecta > Diptera > Culicidae > Armigeres > Armigeres subalbatus. Next base: position 246,837,826 of record NC_085139.1, on the reverse strand, counting down.
CATCCTTTCAAGAGGCCCGGAAGCCTCCTTTCAAGAGGCCCGGAAGCCTCCTTTCAAGAGGCCCGGAAGCCTCCTTTCAAGAGGCCCGGAAGCATCCTTTCAAGAGGCCCGGAAGCCTCCTTTCAAGAGGCCCGGAAGCCTCCTTTCAAGAGGCTCGGGAGCCTCCTTTCAAGAGGCTCGGAAGCCTCCTTTCAAGAGGCCCGAAAGTCTCCTTTCAAGAGGCCCGAAAGTCTCCTTTCAAGAGGCCCGGAAGCCTCCTTTCAAGAGACCCGGAAGCCTCCTTTCAAGAGGCCCGGAAGTCTCCTTTCAAGAGGCCCGAAAGTCTCCTTTCAAGAGGCTCGGAAGCCTCCTTTCAAGAGGCCTGGAAGCCTCCTTTCAAGAGGCCAGAAAGCCTTTTTTCAAGAGGCCCGGAAGCTTCCTTTCAAGAGGTCCGGAAGCCTCCTTTCAAGAGGCTCGGAAGCCTCCTTTCAAGAGGCTCGGAAGCCTCCTTTCAAGAGGCTCGGAAGCCTCCTTTCAAGAGGCTCAAGCCTCCTTTCAAGAGGCCCGGAAGCCTCCTTTCAAGAGGCCAGGAAGCCTCCTTTCAAGAGGCCAGAAGCCTCCTTTCAAGAGGCCCAGAAGCCTCCTTTCAAGAGGCCCGGAAGCCTCCTTTCAAGAGGCCCGAAGCCTCCTTTCAAGAGGCCAGAAGCCTCCTTTCAAGAGGCCCGGAAGCCTCCTTTCAAGAGGCCCGAAGCCTCCTTTCAAGAGGCCCGGAAGCCTCCTTTCAAGAGGCCCGGAAGCCTCCTTTCAAGAGGCCGGGAAGCCTCCTTTCAAGAGGCCCGAAGCCTCTTTTCAAGAGGCCCGAAAGCCTCTTTCAAGAGGCCCGGAAGCCTCCTTTCAAGAGGCCCGGAAGCCTCCTTTCAAGAGGCCCGGAAGCCTCCTTTCAAGAGGCCCGGAAGCCTCCTTTCAAGAGGCCCGGAAGCCTCCTTTCAAGCCTCCTTTCAAGAGGCCCGGAAGCCTCCTTTCAAGAGGCCCGGAAGCCTCCTTTCAAGAGGCCCGGAAGCCTCCTTTCAAGAGGCCCGGAAGCCTCCTTTCAAGAGGCCCGGAAGCCTCCTTTCAAGAGGCCCGGAAGCCTCCTTTCAAGAGGCCCGGAAGCCTCCTTTCAAGAGGCCCGGAAGCCACCTTTCAAGAGGCCCGGACGCCTCCCTTCTAGAGGCCCGAAAGCCTCCTTTCAAGAGGCCCGGATGCCAGCTTTCAAGAAGCCCGGATGCCTCCTTTCAAGAGGCCCGGAAGCCTTCTTTCAAGAGGCCCGAAGACCTCCTTCCAAGAGGCCTGCATGCCTCCTTTCAAGAGGTCCAGAAGCCTCTTTTCAAGAAGCCCGGAAGTCTTCTTTTAAGAGCCCCGGAAGCCTCCTTTTAAGAGGCCTGGAAGCCTCCTTTCAAGAGGCCTGGAAGCCTCCTTTTAAGAGGCCTGGAAGCCTCCTTTCAAGAGGCCCGGAAGCCTCCTTTCAAGAGGCCCGGAAGCCTCCTTTCAAGAGGCCCGGAAGCCTCCTTTCAAGAGGCCCGGAAGCCTCCTTTCAAGAGGCCCGGAAGCCTCCTTTCAAGAGGCCCGGAAGCCTCCTTTCAAGAGGTCTGAAGCCTCCTTTCAAGCGGCCCGTAAACCTCTTTTCATGAGGCCCGGAAGCCCCCTTTCAAGGGGTCAGGAAGCCTCCTTTCATGAGGCTCGGACGCCTCCTTTCAAGAGGCTCGGACGCCTCCTTTCAAGAGGCCTGTAAGCTTCCTTTCAAAAGGCTCGGAAGCCTAATTTCAAGAGGCTCGAAAGACTCCTTTCAAGAGGCTCGGAAGCCTCCTTTCAAGAGGCTCGGACGCCTCCTTTCAAGAGGCTCGGAGGCCTCCTTTCAAGAGGCTCGGAGGCCTCCTTTCAAGAGGCTCGGAGGCCTCCTTTCAAGAGGCCCGGAAGCCTCCTTTCAAGAGGCCCGAGAGCCCGGAAGCCTCCTTTCAAGAGGCCCGGAAGCCTCCTTTCAAGAGGCCCGGAAGCCTCCTTTCAAGAGGCCCGGAAGCCTCCTTTCAAGAGGCCCGGAAGCCTCCTTTCAAGAGGCCCGGAAGCCTCCTTTCAAGAGGCCCGGAAGCCTCCTTTCAAGAGGCCCGGAAGCCTCCTTTCAAGAGGCCAGGAAGCCTCCTTTCAAGAGGCCCGGAAGCCTCCTTTCAAGAGGCCCGGAAGCCTCCTTTCAAGAGGCCCGGAAGCCTCCTTTCAAGAGGCCCGGAAGCCACCTTTCAAGAGGCCCGGAAGCCTCCTTTGAAGAGGCCAGGAAGCCTCCTTTCAAGAGGCCCGGAAGCCTCCTTTCAAGAGGCCCGGAAGCCTCCTTTCAAGAGGCCCGGAAGCCTCCTTTCAAGAGGCCCGGAAGCCTCCTTTCAAGAGGCCCGGAAGCCTCCTTTCAAGAGGCCCGGAAGCCTCCTTTCAAGAGGCCCGGAAGCCTCCTTTCAAGAGGCCCGGAAGCCTCCTTTCAAGAGGCCCGGAAGCCTCCTTTCAAGAGGCCCGGAAGTCTCCTTTCAAGAGGCCCGTAAGCTTCCTTTCAAAAGGCTCGGAAGCCTTATTTCAAGAGGCTCGAAAGCCTCCTTTCAAGAGGCTCGGAAGCTTCCTTTCAAGAGGCTCGGACGCCTCCTTTCAAGAGGCTCGGAGGCCTCCTTTCAAGAGGCTCGGAGGCCTCCTTTCAAGAGGCCCGGAAGCCTCCTTTCAAGAGGCCCGGAAGCCTCCTTTCAAGAGGCCCGGAAGCCTCCTTTCAAGAGGCCCGGAAGCCTCCTTTCAAGAGGCCTGAAGCCTCCTTTCAAGAGGCCCGGAAGCCTCCTTTCAAGAGGCCCGGAAGCCTCCTTTCAAGAGGCCAGAAGCCTCCTTTCAAGAGGCCAGGAAGCCTCCTTTCAAGAGGCCCGGAAGCCTCCTTTCAAGAGGCCCGGAAGCCTCCTTTCAAGAGGCCGGGAAGCCTCCTTTCAAGAGGCCCGGAAGCCTCCTTTCAAGAGGCCCGGAAGCCTCCTTTCAAGAGGCCCGGAAGCCTCCTTTTAAAAGACCCGGAAGCCTCCTTTCAAAGGCCCGGAAGCGTCCTTTCAAGAGGTCTGGAAGCCTCCCTTCAAGAGGCCCGGAAACCTCCTTTCAAGGGGCCAGGAAGCCTCCTTTCAAGAGGCCCGGAAGCCTCCTTCCAAGAGGCCTGGAAGCCTCCTTTCAAGAGCATTGGAAGCCTCCTTTCAAGAGGCCCGGAAGCTTCCTTTCAAGAGGCCAGGAAGCCTCCTTTCAAGAGGCCAGGAAGCCTCCTTTCAAGAGGCCCGGAAGCCTCCTTTCAAGAGGCCCGGAAGCCTCCTTTCAAGAGGCCCGAAGCCTCCTTTCAAGAGGCCCGGAAGCCTCCTTTCAAGAGGCCCGAAGCCTCCTTTCAAGAGGCTCAGAAGCCTCCTTTCAAGAGGCCAGGAAGCCTCCTTTCAAGAGGCCCGGAAGCCTCCTTTCAAGAGGCCCGAAGCTTCCTTTCAAGAGGCCCGGAAGCCTCCTTTCAAGAGGCCCGGAAGCCTCCTTTCAAAAGGATCGAAAACATCCTTTCAAAAGGATCGGAAGCTTCTTTTCAAAAGGCCCGGAAGCCTCCTTTCAACAGGCCCGGAAGCCTCCTTTCAAGCCTCCTTTCAAGAGGCCCGGAAGCCTCCTTTTAAGAGGCCCGGAAGCCTCCTTTCAAGAGGCCCGGAAGCCTCCTTTCAAGAGGCCAGGAAGCCTCCTTTCAAGAGGCCCGGAAGCCTCCTTTCAAGAGGCCCGGAAGCCTCCTTTCAAGAGGCCCGGAAGCCTCCTTTCAAGAGGCCCGGAAGCCTCCTTTCAAGAGGCCAGGAAGCCTCCTTTCAAGAGGCCCGGAAGCCTCCTTTCAAGAGGCCCGGAAGCCTCCTTTCAAGAGGCCCGGAAGCCTCCTTTCAAGAGGCCCGGAAGCCTCCTTTCAAGAGGCCCGGAAGCCTCCTTTCAAGAGGCCCAGGAAGCCTCCTTTCAAGAGGCCCGGAAGCCTCCTTTCAAGAGGCCCGGAAGCCTCCTTTCAAGAGGCCCGGAAGCCTCCTTTCAAGAGGCCCGGAAGCCTCCTTTCAAGAGGCCCGGAAGCCTCCTTTCAAGAGGCCCGGAAGCCTCCTTTCAAGAGGCCCGGAAGCCTCCTTTCAAGAGGCCCAGAAGCCTCCTTTCAAGAGGCTCGGAAGCCTCCTTTCAAGAGGCTCGGAAGCCTCCTTTCAAGAGGCTCGGAAGCCTCCTTTCAAGAGGCTCGGAAGCCTCTTTTCAAGAGGCTCGAAAGCCTCCTTTTGAAAGGCTCAAGTGATTCGGAAGCTTTCTTTCAAGAGGCTCGAAAACTTTCTATAGAAACGTTCGAGTTCTTTTCTCGATTGGCGCCGTGCCCTTTTCCTAAGAGTTATTGAATCCCCTCCCGTTCCAACAGGATTAATGTTTTCAGTGAGTACGGAAACCTTTTTAACGAGACTTGAAAACCTATACTGAATGCTCGGAAATTTTCATTCAAAATTGTAAAATCTCCTTTCAAAGGGCTTGGAAAAGTTTTCTCACTAGGCTAAAGAATATAATGCGAAATGTATCGACTCTGTTGAACTTTAATCACTATGATATTTGAATTAAAAATCCAGTAATCTCATTATTTTTTATGCGACTCAATGATTGTATCGTTTCTTTTTCCTCACATCGCACGGCTTCTCTCAAGAAATAGGGCACAACATATCGGCCAAGTGTTTATCATAAAAAATTTCAATGATTCTTCTTTCTGTAATCTTATTTACGCTTTTTGGCTTCGTAAACTGCTTAGAAAGGAACCGCGCAGGCAAAAGTGACAACATTGGCGACGATTAGGAAATTATATGCTTGCTGCCATCAGATGTGGTTGCGTTCCATAAAATTCGGTGAATTTTGACGCCAAAGTTGTGGCCGGCATCGTATCGTCATACGTCCGTACATGTGCAGTAGGCTTTTGTTGGGTGTTAGCATCTGATTAGTGGCAAGATGTTTCAAATTCGTGACACATGTGCTTCGTAATGTTTTATGTTTTGTCATCTACGCTTAGTACGTCGCATTCTTGAATTGGGTAATTTGGATTTCCAAAATTTGAAATAATTTAGTTGTTGATTAAACCATTACTGGATGCTCTTATTATGATAATCATTTTCCCTACGCAAAACCGTTGTAACGAACGTTCTCCTCGCAATGTGATGACCAAAAAATACGGGTCCCATTTATCAAGCACTCAATTTGATCACAGTCGGCGAGCAAAAGATGCACCGAAGGGTCGCAGACGGTCTGATTCACGAAAAATTCTGGATTGGTCCTCTCGGCCAGGAAGTGCAAATTTAAGCTTTCGTTATGGGCCAATCAGAGTGCTCAGTCAACGGCGCACCCAAACAGGATACCACAATCTGTAATCTGGCCAAATTTGTATTTGCATGCTCTTGAGAGCACGACGCAACATTTGTGAAGTGCACCATGGAGTGTCGATCTTCTTTTGACGCATGCGAAACCGATTTTTTTGCCCGTTAATCCAATGATGATGATTGATGAATGGACCATTTACCGGATTGCGTCTGCGGCGAAACAACCCCCCACGATCGCGAATGGGGGGAATGACATTAGGTTTGTGACAACAAAAAAACTTAGTGGGCAATAATGTGATGGACGTCGAAGATGACGTTTGACAGTCGCAGTCGCATCGCAACCGACCCACTTTTTGTTTACTTTTCTTCTCGAACGGCAGCAAGAGCCACTATCTCGGTGTCCTACAGAAAATTGTCAACGAATGTTCATCTATAAATAATGGGTGGGTGCAGAAAAAAGAAATACCAAAACAAAAAAATCGAATACATGCGGTAGAAGGGGGGTGGCATGACAAAATCGCAGCGCGTGAAAAGTATTGTCGCAAATGCGCGCACACGGAGGATGACACAACCCGTGCGACGGGGTAGAAAAAGTGCAAGATAATTAATGTGTGGTCGCGTTTTTTAACAGTTTTTTTTTATATCTTTGCATATTTGTCGATCATTCTTTTGGCGAGTTAATTATACGATAATTTATGAATGGAATGTGATTTCGTGTACTTCAGCGAGATCTGGTGCAAGTAAAAACAGGAATTAGGGGAAAAAGTCTTAGCTTCTGCAATTCTCAGAATTAAAAAGTTCATCTCTTCATCTCTATAAAAACTGCTCAGTTCTCAGAACAGAAATTAGTACGTGTTGAAGTCATGAAGAAAATATTGTGATTTGTATAAAATATCAAAGCCCCGGATAGAGGTCGGTGACTCCGTGGGAGGCCACGAACACGCTGGCTTCACGCGGTGGAATCGACCCTAGGGAACCTATTCGTTCGGGGAAACATCACCAAGACCGACGATTATGGAGCTATACAGTGTGCCATGGACAGGTGTAGCCTACCAGCTATCCAGGTAGATATCAGTGGCGTCCTCGGTGCTTCTTTGCTAAGCCAGAATAAGTTCTTAGAGGGCCAATCATAAATATTCTTCTCATATTTTATGAAAGCTCCGGAGAATGGCCGCTTTTCTTAGTAAACTACGAGAACTGGACGAGAATTTGTTAATTTGGCAACAATGAGAATATGTTGCGACTTCAAGGAAGCCCGTGAAGTGAAGCCCAACGCCCATCATTCTGTGTGGGGATGTATGACAACAAATACATTTGGTCGATTCATCACCGAGAAAATGATAACTAAACAAGTGATTATATTGAACGATGGATCACATATACGTATTGACCCAGCAACTGGATCCACATCAGCTTTAGATATTTTAATATGTTCTGAGATGCTAGCGTCCCGATTCATTTGGAGGATTCTTCCGGATGCCCACAACAGCGATCATTTTCCTATCACGGTGTTGGAAAAATATCCCCAAAGAGCACAACGGCAGAAATGTGGCAGGCAGTCATTAAACGGGCCCGATGGGCGATGGATATACATATAATGCGGGAGAGCTTGCAAGACACTACTGTGAGAGATCGGCGACCTCAAGCTATCCTATCCAAGCTATTATTTCAAATGGCAAAGGAAAAGGCCGAACGAGTTCGCTTTGATTTACTACCAGAGACGGATAAAGACTATGACTCGGACTTTACCCTTAACGAACTTCTGTGGTTACTCGATAAAGAACGCAGTAAATCTACAGGACCAGACTCAATAGGATACCCGATGCTACGACGACTGTCTCTGTCTGTAAAGACTGTATTGTTGAAGCTACTGAACATGATATGGCGAAGTGGTGTCTTCCCATCCAGCTGGCGAACCGGTATAATAGTACCAATACCGAAACCAAAAAAGGGCTGCAAAATGGTGGGTTGACATCAAGGAAGGAGCGCTCAACAGAGCTCTGGTCCCCACAAGTCCCTATCTCACGCTTCCACGGGTCGTCCGATGACAAAAGACCGCCAGCTAAGGGTTGTGTACTTAGCTGGTAGTGCAGCCTGGGCACTGTTGTCCTTCTGACATCAGCCAGAGTGAGAAGGTACGCCTCGAGCGTCTGTTCATCAGGAGGTGCGGCTCAAACAGCGTCGGCCTGGTACCCAGCGGCTGATTAACGAAATGCTGTATCGCGTCAGCTATACCTAAGGTGACAGCCCCATCATCGCGATGTAGGTAACGCGACCACGGTAAGGTAGCTAACTGAAGCCTCTCAAATACCACGAAAAATGGAGATAGAAGAAAAAGAGAACGTTATTTTTGGCAACCGACCCGGCAGCGAAATAAGGACTATGATTGGAAACTCGGTACCTGGAATGTCAGGACCCTAAATGAACTTGGACGAGTGAGCCTTCTGGCTCGCGAACTGCAGAAGGTTGGAGTGAACGTGGCCGCTATTCAAGAAGTCCGATGGCCCAGATCCGGAGAACGTGAATTCCGAGCCGTGGACCCCACGACCAACACTGCATTCAAATATAACATCTATCACAACGGTGGCGGAAAAGCAGAGCATGGAGTTGGTTTCGTAGTGATGGGCAAGCAGATCAAGCGAGTGATGCGGAGGAAACCCATTAGCGAACGAATCTGTGTGTTGAGGATACGGGGCAAATTCTTCAATTACAGCCTAATTAACGTTTACGCACCGACAAACGATAAATCCGACGACTTGAAGGACACGTTTTATGAATGTCTTGATAAAGCCTATGGAGAGTGCTCAAAGCATGACGTGAAAATTGTTATCGGAGACGCTATCGCTCAGGTCGGTAGAGAGGACTTTTTCCGTCCCATAACCGGTAGGGAGAGCCTTCACTCCGCTACCAATGACAACGGCCTACGGCTAGTAAATTTTGCTGCTGCCAGAGGGATGGCCATCAGTAGCACCTACTTTGCACGAAAGAACATCAGAAAGCACACCTGGAGACACCCAAATGGTGAAACTTGCAACCAGATAGACCATGTTCTGGTGGATGGGCGCCATTTCTCGGATGTTATCGATGTGCGGACATTCAGAGGTCCGAACATTGACTCTGATCACTACCTCGTTGTCAGTAAAATTCGATCACGGTTGTCAACTGTATCGAACGAAAGATCACAGCGAACGATGCGTTACAATATCCAGCGATTGTCGGCGGAAGGAGTATCGGTTGAGTACCGCCAGAAGCTCGACGAACGGATAAGTGCAATCAACGTTAGCGACAACATCAACGATCTATGGGAGTCGATCCATGGAGCGGTGAGCACAACAGCACGAGAAGTGGTAGGCACTGCACAGAGGCGACCCAGGACGGGTTGGTTCGATGTGGAGTGTCAGAGAGTGACAGACGAGAGAAACGTTGAAAAAAGACGGATGTTGGTGTCGGGTACCCGATCGAATAGAGATCGGTACAAGGAAGCAAGAGCAGCCGAAAAACGAAACCACCGTAGGAAAAAAAAGAGTACGAAGAACAAGTGATTATTTATTTATTTTATTAACGAGGTTTTAAATTCATTCAAATTTATTCACCTCTTATGAAAAGAAAAGTTCGTGGATTGCTAAGATACAATTTGTTGCGGGGTTCAATAATTTAAAGTTTTACAATTCAATCATATTTTATCAAATAATTGGCTTTCTTTTAGAAATGTTAATAATTTATCTTCAGCGTTGGGTTCGTTGCTTAAAATATCTCGAATAGAACTTGGCAGTCCGGCAGTATCTCTGAGCTGTTCGTAAACTGGACAAGAAACAAGCACGTGTTCAACTGTGAGCCGACATTGACATATTTCGCACTCGGGAGGATTTCTATCACTTCCGATGTAGTGGGCGTGTGTTAGCTTGGTATGTCCAACTCTAAGCCTTGATAGAGTCTTTTGTTCCCTACGCTTTTCTCTATCGATCCATTTCTCTGTGGTGCCCTTTACTTTCCTGAAGAATTGTTGGGTTTCACTGAACCATATCTTATTCCAGGAGCTTTTTATGGTTGCTTCTATGTGATTTCGAACGTCGCCGCCGGGGGTTTTAGTTTCTTGGCGCTGATTGGTTCTCCCCGAAGCAGCAAGTCTGTCGGCTTCTTCGTTGCCAGCAATTCCTTTATGTCGAGGAACCCAGCAAAATGTTATGTTTGGGTTTCCGTACTTGTCCAAAGCTTGAATACAAGTGTGGCCGGATTTACCACTTTCCAAAGATTTCAGAGCGCTGGCTGAATCAGTGAAAATTACTACAGGACGACTGCAAGGGATTATTGTTTCTACGGCTAGCTTTAAGGTGATTATAGAATGAAGCCCGTGGTGAATTTCAAATTCACCACACGTTTATCTACATACATTTTCAAAAGCCCAAATCTGGCGTAATAGTTTTCGTACAGTGCCAAAATTCAAATTATGATTATTCAGCATAACTAAGCAAACAATCTACCGTTATTTCAGCCCGGTACGCGTTATGGTTCTTTCATCTCGTGCCCTTGAAAAAAATATTGGAAAAGCACGTGGTTTACAAAATGGCCGATTTCTGGCTTCATTGTATAATCACCTTAAGGCTGCTGCCTCTGCGGAGAAGACTGAGCAACGGTTAGGTAATCTAAAGGATATAATAATATCTGAACCATATATACCGAATCCAACTTTGCTTCCGATTTTAGATCCATCTGTATATAATTTGTAGTGGGATTTGTACTTGCTTGAATGAAATTCTGCTTGAGCTTTCAATGAAGAATCTGAAGTTGATATTTTTTGCTTCAGTCGCCAATCAGTTCGAGGTTCCGATTCAATCCAACTCCGGTCACTCACTCTGCTTAAAGGTGCTGCTCTTGGAAATCGACCTCCTGTTAGAGTACGATAGACATATTTTGCTACAGTAAAAAGAAGGCATACAGGAGGGTTTGGGTTTGATCTTTCGATATATGAAACTGCACGTTTAGCAACTACAAGTGTCAACAAGTAGTTGAATGGTAAAACTCCGGCTTCGACGCAAACAGATTTGATTGGTGATGTTGATTGGGGAGAACGCCTGAAGCTTCATGGACCATTTTATTATAAAATGGTGCCAGCGTCTTTATAAAAAGATCGTAGTTACGACATGTAATCTCTACAGCGTAGAAGATTTTTGAAAGAATTAGACTATTGCCAATATTTAAGATAGTGTTACGGTTACTGGTTGTCTGGTACCGACTAAATTATTCTTCCGAGATTATTCCTTTTGTGTAGATCTGCTCGTATTTGCTCAAAATGGTGGTTAAATGAGAGGTGTCTATCTTAAAATACTCCAACTATTTTGATTGTTTTCTTGTAGGGAATCTGAGTGCCATCTACGGTAATGATTCGAGACCAAGGGTTGTGTCTATGCTTACATAAGTGAGAAATACAACATTTTTCTGTGGCCATTTGGAATCCCATCTTGCAACTGCTCTAATTGCTGCTTGCATTTTGATACGGACACGCGTCGCGTTTTTTCCTATCACGATCCGCACTATATCATCTGCATATAGAATTATACGCACCTCTTTTGGGAGGCATTTGAAGATGGACTCCATGGAGATCAAAAATAACGATACTGCCAAGACCGATCCTTGTGGGACTCCATTTTCCTCTACATAAGAGCGTGAAAGTTGGTTTCCGATAGCTACTCTGAAGCAGCGAGAGGACAAAAATGATCTAATGAAGGCGGGTAAATTACCTGCAAATTCCCATTCCTTAAGTTGACGGAGAATGCCTTCACGCCATACACGATTGTACGCTTTTGAAATGTCAAGAGTGGCTATATCTACATGGAGATTTTCCTTCAGCGCTTGGTCAAGTACATTTCCCAGCTCTATGAAGTACGTTGATGTTCCGCGACCTTGATGAAAGGCGTGTTGATGAAGATTCAAGAGATGTCGCTCTTCAAGGCATGTCATCAGGCGACGATTCACTATTCGTTCCAAAATGTTCCCATTACAGCTTGTCAAACTTATGGGACGGAAATCGCACGCTTCTTTTGATCTCGCTCCTAATTTTGGAATTGGGATAACGGTGCTTTGTTTCCATTCTTCAGGAAAGTGCCCTTTGCTCCAAAGATGGTTATAGCTGTCGAGGTTATGTTTCACGTGAATAGGAAGTCGTTTTAACATTGGGTACGCTATTAGGTCTGGTCCGTGGGATTATCCTGTAGCGTGATCTAATGCCCATAGGAGTTCAGACATCGAGAAGGGTTTGTTGGACAGTTCACAGGGGTGATTTGTATTGATAGGGAAAAGTGTTGGATTCTGCTCAATTTGTTCTTTTTTCCTTAGGAACGAGTCTGGGTATAACGATGTCGCCGAAATAGAACTGAAATATATTCCCAACTCGTCAGCAATCAGTTTAGGATCGTCGGTTTGATGGCATCCAATAGTTAAATTAAAACCAGTGTGGCGTCTTTTCCCTCTTAGTGCATTCAGTCTATGCCAAACTTCTTGCGTGTTTGAAAGGGGGCTTATACCATCAATAAATTGCTGCCACGAGTCTTTTTTAATCTTCTTTATTGTTGACCTACATTCCCTACATTTGAGGAGAACCCCATGCCACGTGATGCGCGTTAAAGTCCCCCAGTATCAATAGAGGTGGTTCTAGTTGGGAGATTAGATGGTCAAAGTCATGTTCTAGATTTGGTGATGACTGAACAGGAACATAGAGACTAACGACTGTACAGCGAAACTGTCCCATAAGTTTTGTTGCAAGTGCAAGAATTGGTGTGTTTAGCTGGATGTCTAAATGTGGTTCATCGATTCGTACCGTGAGAGCGGTTCCTTGGAAAGTGTTGTTGCCAGTCACAGTGCGCCATGTGTACTTTCCACGAAGTAGAGGTGATAGATTGCGTGTATCATTGTGTCGAAGGTGGTGTTCTTGTATAGCCAAAATTGTTGGTACGTTGTTTCCGTTTATTAGGTGGTCTAGATCTGGAAGATTTCGGTACAAGCCATTGATGTTCCAATGAAATGCAATACGGCGGCGATTCGCCAAATTATTAGTGCATTGTGTACTCGTTGAAGTAGTAGGAGATAATAGTGATTCGACAGAGGTCCTGGAGGTCCTACTTCTTCATTGGTAAGATGAAGTGAGGAGTTATCACTTCTCTCTCTCTCTCCTCGAGCCAGCGGGGTGTAACGACCGATCGAGAGACAGCTGTATCTGAAAAGTAGTATTCCGGTGTAGGGTTCATTGGATAACTACATGTGTTCAGTTGTGAAATACTTGCCCTTGTTGGAGGGCAATCCACGTCGACTGCCGCCAGAGGCTCATCGAGCGAACTCGGAACATCCCTGGTCAGGGTCGACGTGGAAGGCCTCGCGCTTGGCGAATCAGTTGTTCCAACTACAATTGTTTTCCTCGATGACTGTTGAATTTGAGACTTTTTGGATATGGCGTATTGCAATCCCAATGGCCTTGATGATTTGTGTGTTGCCCTTAAAAATAAGCTGTCTACGCTGACTGCTGCCAGAGGCTCTTCGAGTAAGCTCGGAAAATCCCTGGTTGATGTGGATAGCTTTGCGTTCGGCGAGTTGGCTGGATAGATGAAAATGCTGTTTGACGATGTACCTTGTTGCACTTGTAGATTGCATAGTTGATCATAAATAGTTGAATCGGTTAGAGCGGCAATTGGTAGAGAAGTCCTTGGATTGGCGATTGTGTCGAGGGATTCATCATGTCGCAGTTGAGCCTGTTGATTAGCTTTTTCACCTCGTCGTTGTTGGTCAATATTCCTTAACTGGATTTCTTTTGGCATGGCGTGTTTGAGGTTCCGTTGAATGTCCATTATCTTGTCAGTTTGCATTGCAGGGTCAATATTACTGGAGGGTGGATACTGTGATTACTCGTCTATGTCTATATTATTTTCGCTGGTGTCAGGTGGCAAGGCTGGTCGTTTGAAGTGATTGTGCCTAGCTTCGGTCGGGGATACTTCCATTGCGTGTTTTCTGCTCTTGCTTCGCGTCCGTTTGTCGCAATCATTTAAAGATATATTCTCGCTTCTTTTCATACTGCTTCGTGTTGATGGAGGCGATTTCGGAGTTTGATCATTTCTCGATTACCGTTGTGGGAGCTGGCTGTATTCAGCAGAACTTGTTGCAGATGTCGCTGGTTTTGTTCGCGAATCCTGTTGCCTATTCTTTAGTGAGTCACCTCGGGTCCGTTTACGAAATTCGTTTGTGATAAATGATAATTTTGATCTTAGGGATTTCACTTCGGCACGCAGTTCAGTAATAATTTTGTCTTTTGCTAATTCGGACTGATTTAACCGTTTTTGAATCTCGCTTGCCATAGTATTCTTTCTGTTCTCTTCTGAATGAATCCGCCGTGCCTCAGCGCTTGAAACTTTGCGATCGATTCTCAATCGAATGATGCTCTCTTCGTCCTTGTATCGTGCACAAGATCGTGAGGTAAAAGAATGAGATCCCTTGCAGTTCTTACAGAAAAATTTGCCATCACATTGCTCTCCGTCGGTATTATCATGCGTTCGTGAACATTGTTGACAACATCTTGCTTGTCTTCAATATTTGGCCAAAAGTGCCGCAATTAAAGCAAATCATTGGTGCAGGATAATACACACGAACGGAAACTCGAAGTCTTCCGAAATATACAAAATCTGGCAGAACAGTGCCATGGAAAGATAATACTATTAGTGGAGTATTTCGAATGTCTCTGTCAACGCGCTTAGTGATTCTGCGTACAGACTTCACACCTTGAGACTGGAGGTATTCCAAAAGTGCTGTATCATCAACATCTGTAGAGTCTGGTTCGTAGACTATGCCTTGCACTGTATTCAATGTGGGGTGTGATTTCACTTCAACTAAAGAACCATCGGTTAGTTGGGATATAGTGATCGCCTTATTGTACACTGTTTTTGAGCTAGTGCGGATAAGGTAACGAGTTCCACGACCTTCCTTGCTGATTGAGTATTTTATTGTATCACTCACCCCAACTGCCAAATCAATCGATGTGCTAACTATGAATGGATTAGGTAGTGGTTTTGGGTGTTCGTTACCCTGGGAACCCATTTTGCGGCGCATGAGTAATATCATAGATTGGCCGAGTTCATCATCCAGTTAGGTAGGCGCGTCGTTCTTATCGTACCTCCAGGATCGTCGGGGTGCGTTCCAGGAGGACTAGGTTGGTTCCTGGCCATTTGGCCAGAATAATTGTCAAACTTAGCTACCCGTTGGAGTTTTTGACCGTTAATAATAATATAAGTAGACCACTGTTTTGGAATCAATTACCATTCGGGCTATCGATATGCGATGAACGTAGTTTGCGAAACAATGAACGATGCGAAACAAGCGAAAAAAAAGGCAAGACCACGCTAGTTTGCTTTGAGTCTGTGCACCCGCGGACCTCACTGATTAAGATTTTGTCGCACTGTATGCCACCGATAATCGATTCTATACGATAGGATACGTTCACTGATCGATATTTCACTAATCGTAAACACTTCTAGGAATATTTCCAACGAAAAAAAAACGTGAAAAATCGAAAAAGTACGAGAACTCCAGACAAACGTATTTATATTAACCGTGGCCCGAACTCAATGTGAACAAGTGAATAGCGAGGCGCAGGAAAAAAAGGAGCAGAACGATATGCGGAGGTTTTATGAGTCTGTCAATGGCGTGCGGAGAAATACTCTCTTGAAGAAAGGGCACAGACTGGAGTGCGCCAATTACCGAGGAATAACCCTCCTTAATTCGGCGTACAAAATTATGTCCCGTATTCTGTTCAACAGATTGAGACCGCTTGAAGAGTCCATCGTCGGCGAATACCAAGCAGGTTTTCGAAAGGGCCGATCAACGACGAATCAAATGTTTACCCTGAGACAAATCCTTGATAAATTCCGGGAATACAACTTGCAGACACATCATCTGTTTATTGATTTCAAGGCGGCGTACGATTCAGTGAAACGGAATGAATTATGGCAAATTATGCTTGAACATGGTTTTCCGGCGAAACTGATACGGCTGATTCGTATAACGTTGGACGGATCGAAATCAAGTGTAAGGGTTGCGGATGAAATATCGACGTCATTTGTTACCTTAGATGGATTAAAGCAGGGTGATGCACTCTCGAATCTACTGTTCAATATAGCGCTCGAGGGAGCGATTAGGAGAGCTGGTGTGCAAAGAAGCGGTACCATTATCACAAAATCGCATATGCTCCTGGGATTTGCGGACGATATTGATATTATCGGGATTGATCGCCGTGCCGTGGAAGAGGCTTTTGTGCCTTTTAAGAGGGAGACAGTGAGGATTGGACTCACGATCAATACCAGCAAAATGAAGTACATGGTCGCTGGCAATCAACGTGGGTTCATTAGGCCTGATGTCCACGTAGCGTCTTTTCAACGCTGCGTGCACACGGCGTTAAAAGGACGCAGATGTGCATCGGAAAAAGGGGTAACGCAGCGTCACCGCACCGATGCAAACCTGCGTTTTTTCAACGCCACGTGCACGCAGCGCTGAAAAAACGCTACGTGGGCATCGGCCCTTAGTGGTGGTGGTAGCGAAATGGTGCTGGATGGTGAAAAATTTGAAGTGGTAGAAGAATTTGTGTATCTTGGAACATTAGTGACGTGCGATAATGATGTTACCCGCGAGGTGAAAAGGCGTATTGCAACTGTAAATAGGGCTTATTACGGATTTCGCAACCAGCTTAAGTCTCGTAGTCTGCAAACGAGAACAAAACTCGCGCTGTATACTACTCTGATTCTTCCGGTGGCTTTATACGGCCATGAAACATGGACGTTAAAGGAGGCTGATCGGAGAGCTTTCGGAGTGTTTGAGCGTAAGGTGCTGCGGACAATACTCGACGGTAAACAGGAGAACGGTATCTGGCGGCGTCGCATGAATCACGAATTGTACCAGGTGTATAAGGGGCTGGATATTATTAAGCTTATACAACACGGCAGACTACGGTGGGCTGGTCACGTTGTTCGTATGCCGGAAGAACGTCAAGCGAAGTTAGTATTTAGTAGAGAACCCGGAAGAGGCCACAGGCTTCGAGGAAGGCCGCGTACACGATGGCTTTTTGCAGTTGAAGAGGACCTGAGGGCGCTCAATGATCAGGGCGACTGGAAGCGATTGGCCCAGGATCGAGTCCAGTGGAGAAGGATACTCCATTCGGCGTAGGTTCATCGAAGAGCTGTTGCCCATCAACACAACACACGCAGTCTTGAATTATTGAAACAAGATGTATATTTATCCGACGTTTCGACACACGTTTCTTCATCAAAGGAAAATTACGGTGTTTGTTCTAGGACTTTGTTGTAGACTAGGAACAAACACCGTATTTTTCCTCTGATGAAGAAACCATCCCCGTGTCGGATCGTCGGATAAATATACATCTTGTTTCAATAACTCAAGACTGCGTAGCCGTCCACAAAATCGAGATAAAAATAACGTTGCTAATTCCAGAAGAATAACATCATTGTGTACCTGCTCCAAACTATTTGAGAGTATTATTATTAATCCCCTTTTTGAATCTTGCAAGTATCATATTTCCTGAGCCCAGAACGAAAGAAGACGGAAGAAAGAGGAAGGAAAGTAGAAGGAAGAAGAGAGGAGAAAGAAAGAACAAGGAAAAAGGAAGTTAAAGGAAAAAAGAATAAAAAAAGAAGAAGGATGAAGGATAAGGAGGAAGGAGAAAGGATAAACAGAAGAAGAAAGAAGGCAGAAGCAATAATGAAAAAGAAAGAAAATAGAATAAAGAGGGAAGGAAAATAGAAGAACCAGGATAAATTCAACAGAAAAAAGTAGAAAAAAAAAACAAAAAGATAGATTGCCGAAGGGCGCAGAAGATGGAAGAAGGGAGAACGAAATGAGAAGGAATAATGATTAATTGTACAATTTTCAATTCGCACATCTCACCTCTCAGTTCTCTCTTCTCATTTGTTACTTCTTACTTGTCACTTCTCAATTTTTACTTCTCACTGCTCACTTCTAATTTCTCACTTCTCACTCTTTACTTTTCACTTCTTTCTTCTTTCTTTTCACTTCTCACTTCTAATTTCTCACTTTTCACTTCCAACTTATCATTTACCATTTCTTTACTCTTCACTGCTTTTTATTGATCACTTCTCCTTTTTTACTTCTCATTCCTCACTCATCACTTCTCGCTTCTCTCTTCTCACGTCTTACTTCGCATTACTCACTTCTCAATTCTTACTGCTCATTACTCACTTACTTTTCACTTCTCACTTTTCATTTCACACTTCTCACGTTCTCACTGTTCTATTTTCATTTTTAGCTTCTCACTTCTCACTTGTTACTTGCCACTTTTCACTTTCCTTTCTCACTTCTTTCTTTTCACTCTTAATTTTTCGCTACTTCTCATTTCTCACTGCTTACTTCTCACTTTTCATTTAACAGATAGCTGGCTCATTTCTCACTACTCGCTGTACACTTCATGTATAATTCTTTACTCACTTCTCATTACACACTTTTCACTCTTCGCAATATAATGATTCTTTCAAGCATATTCGGCCAAACGGGCATTTTGTCCAAATGATTTGTTCGACCAAACTGCGATGCTTTTTCTTTGCGAAGTTTCGGCTTTTCAGTCTGGATATTTTGAGACCAACCGTTTAAGATTTGTCCCAACGATTCGGCAAGTTTTTGTTTCCTGCATCAGGGGGAAAACGGACGTCGACGCTTTTTCTCGAACATCAATAGACATGAACAATTGCCGTTGAAGGAGGTGAGAACTTACTTGTAGTGTTTGCAATTCATCTGGAACGGATTGTTTATGACCCTTGTGAGATGGAGCCAAACGTGATGTGATCAAACGGTTTGATGGGTCGATACAACTGTAGATCATGGCTGTGGCGAACTATCTGACATATTCTTCTAATTTCTTGGATGTGCGGTGTGCATATACTGAGAATTAACTTCGAGCAACAAAGATACAAAAATGCAATTTTCCCATCGCATGATTGAACTTGTAATGGCTTCCATGCAGTGTGAAGGTATATCATCGTAGTTCCACATACCGTCGTGCGGGGCTTCTTTTGATTCCGAGGGCTACTTTGGATTTTTAATTTTTTGAAAAAACTAAACGGAAAAAATACCAAATTTGTAACAAAAAGTTGTCGTCCAACTATCAACAAGACACCCAATTTGTGATAATGACATTTTTATAATAATTTTTGTTATAATTCTTGTTTTAAAATGTCCAAAGTAGCCCCTTATTTTTCAAAAGAAGCCCTACACGACGGTACTGTACCGCAAATTAGAGGTACGTCCAGCATCAAATTGATTGCAATCGAAATGAGGAAGCTTCTGTACTTAGCCACTCATAGCTCTACACGACTCGTATAGCAACTGTAGATAGAATGGCAATTTTCAATTCAATTGTTGACATTGGCCTATGAGAAGCGACACCAGGCTGCCGATAGGTCACCTGCCTGAGGGGCTTCTGTAATTGGATCGGTGTTCGATTCATGAGCGACCTTCATCCGGCGGTGATGGGATTCAGTCTATTAGTAGGTTCAAGTACAGACTCTGGAATGGAAGCATGATGTCACTAATTTCCAACCAATGTGGAAGAAATGTTCTCCTCGTAGATGTGGTAGTTCTAAATCCGCGGCATCTCTATTGCAGTTGATACTTGCGGCTTAGCATTTGCTGCTAAGTCGCCGTATTGTGTCCGCATTTTAATGGATAATAATAGCGCGGTGAGCAATCATAAGCACCAGAATAAGCTCGGTCACATTCACGGTTGACATACATTGTTTAGTACTGGACATGGACACGCCACACAAAACAGCAAGCAAGCGCGCTACATCGGAGAAATGAATCGTAGCTGGGGCGGATTGCGATTTGCATGACGGCGAAATGTGACAGCAAAATTGTATGGCCTACTGAGACTGTTGGAGTCAATAATAGTAATATCATCAAATTTGGTGTAAAATATTTAAAACAACAGCAACAAAATCATTGGTAAAAGTCATAAATCATTGAATCAAAAACCGAATGACGTTTACATAGATCATCACTAAACGCCAAAACTTTTTCACGAAAAAACAAGCGTCACGTATTGCTAGATCATTGGTTAAAATTGTTTTAAATTCGTGACAAGCCTCATCACACCATTAAAATTTTAGCCCAGAAACAACTCATCCTCTGCCGTTGCTGCCTGACCACCGTAGTTAGCTGGAAGAGAAAACTCCGATGATGAACCCCTCTAATGACAGTGCTATGCAATCCAGTTCCAGCAGCCAAGTGTCAGGCACTGTGGACGGCCAGTCAGTGGCTGTGCTGTTGTGGATTATGATTAAATAACTACCGGATACATCCTTCCTGCCTGGCCTTCTCGTGAGCTCCCCACAATACACTAACTAGGTCTTTGCTGTTTGCCATGGTAGTGATTAAAGGGAAACTTACGCGAAATGTAAAATGCCGTGGAGTGAGAAAGCGTTCAGTCTCCTATGTTTATTATCATCTAATCAATGAATGATTAAGCCTTTTTGCGTTAACATAAAATGATAACAACACCTCAAAAATAAGAATTATATTTAATAATTCCAAATTCAGAGATTGACTTTCCATATGTAAAAGTCGATAAAATTATTTTAGACGTCATTTCTATAATTTTTGAAACCTGGTGGATCAATTGCTTAAGTCACTGTGAACTACTTTTATCAAATTTCCATTTTAGTGTAATTTTGACTAACTTTTAACATTATATGCTCTTGCATTATCGATTAGCATTCTCTATTTGAAGCAAAAATACATTCCGATTAGCGAATGTCCACTGCATTCAATATTACAATCGTGGCATCCAATCTCAGTGTAACGCTGAACAAACGAAACCATTGATTGATTAGATTCCATGGGATGGCACGATTGTTCCCCCAAAATGATGCTAAATGATTCACGGGCTGAAAATCCAATTGAATTGATTCCAACGGTTCAACTGGTGTCGGTCGGTAGTCAAATGTGAGGTGGCGTAGTCGAGAACTAGCGGGCGCTATTCCATTCAATGCTTCCAGCTTTGATCTTGTTTCGCCGACCGAAGTGATGTGTTTGATGTGTGTCGGTTTGGTTGCAAACGAGTTAACCAATGACCAGACATTCATAAAATTTAATTAGAGTGGAGGCAATTTGTTTGATTGTCCAACATTGAATAATTTTTGCCTAGTTGAAATGCTGGCTACTAGGTACACGATTTAAAATTGAGCTACATATATACCAGACGAAAAATATTTATATTTGCCTTTCGAAATAAGTGGAGCGCCCGAGCCTCCTAAAAGTAGGCGTCAAATCCTCTTGAATGGAGGAGGGAGGCGTCCGAGCCTCTTGAAAGGTGGGAAAGGAGGCGTCCCAGCCTCTTGAAAGGAGGCGTCCGAGCCTCTTGAAAGGAGGCGTCCCAGCCTCTTGAAAGGAGGCGTCCGAGCCTCTTGAAAGGAGGCGCCCGAGCCTCTTGAAAGGAGGCGCCCGAGCCTCTTGAAAGGAGGCGCCCGAGCCTCTTGAAAGAAGGCGCCCGAGCCTCTTGAAAGGAGGCGCCCGAGCCTCTTGAAAGGAGGCGCCCGAGCCTCTTGAAAGGAGGCGCCCGAGCCTCTTGAAAGGAGGCGCCCGAGCCTCTTGAAAGAAGGCGCCCGAACCTCTTGAAAGGAGGCGCCCGAACCTCTTGAAAGGAGGCGCCCGAGCCTTTTGAAAGGAGGCGCCCGAGCCTTTTGAAAGGAGGCGCCTGAGCCTCTTGAAAGGAGGTGTCCGAGCTGTAAGAAAGAAGGCGTCCGAGCCTCTTGAAAGGAGGCGCCCGAGCCTCTTGAAAGGAGGCGCCCGAGCCTCTTGAAAGGAGACGCCCGAGCCTTTTGAAAGGAGACGTCCGAGCCTTTTGAAAGGGGACGCCCGAGCCTTTTGAAAGGAGACGCCCGAGCCTCTTGAAAGGAGGCGTCCAAGCCTCTTGAAAGGAGGCGTCCAAGCCTCTTGGAAGGAGGCGTCCAAGCCTCTTTAAAGGAGGCGTCCAAGCCTCTTGAAAGGAGGCGGCCAAGCCTCTTTAAAGGAGGCGTCCAAGCTTCTTTAAAGGAGGCGTCCAAACCTCTTGAAAGGAGGCGTCCAAGCCTCTTGAAAGGAGGCGTCCAAGCCTCTTGAAAGGAGGCGCCCAAGCCTCTTGAAAGGAGGCGTCCAAGCCTCTTGAAAGGAGGCGCCCAAGCCTCTTGAAAGGAGGCGCCCAAGCCTCTTGAAAGGAGGCGTCCAAGCCTCTTGAAAGGAGGCGTCCGAGCCTCTTGAAAGGAGGCGTCCAAGCCTCTTGAAAGGAGGCGTCCAAGCCTCTTGAAAGGAGGCGTCCAAGCCTCTTGAAGGGAGGCGTCCAAGCCTCTTGAAAGGAGGCGTCCAAGCCTCTTGAAAGGAGGCGTCCAAGCCTCTTGAAAGGAGGCGTCCAAGCCTCTTGAAAGGAGGCGTCCAAGCCTCTTGAAAGGAGGCGTCCAAGCCTCTTGAAAGGAGGCGTCCAAGCCTCTTGAAAGGAGGCGTCCAAGCCTCTTGAAAGGAGGCGTCCAAGCCTCTTGAAAGGAGGCGTCCAAGCCTCTTGGAAGGAGGCGTCCGAGCCTCTTGAAAGGAGGCGTCCGAGCCTCTTGAAAGAAGGCGCCCGAGCCTCTTGAAAGGAGGCGTCCAAGCCTCTTGAAAAAAAAAACTTCCCAGCGTCTTGAAAGGAGGCTTCCGAACGTCTTGAAATGAGGCTTCCGAACGTTTTTGAAAGGAAGCTTCTAAGCTTTTAGAAAGAAGCTTCCAAACCTCTTGAAAGGAAGTTTCCGAGCCTCTTGGAAGGAGGCGTCCGCGCCTCTTCAAAAGAGGCTCCCAAGGCTCTTGCAAGAAGGCGACCAAGTTTGCAAGCATTCAAGGTCGGGTTTTTTAAGATCATGCCACCGTCACCTGCGAAAAAATGCAAACAGCGTCTGAGGATTTCTAACAGATGATGATCAACACGTTTCGATGATTTGAACGATTCGGATTTTAACTTCAAGAGCAAATTATAACACTTACGGTTTGGGTGAGAAAGCTTTTGAATTTTTCGGTAATCTGCAATAGATCTATATTTTTAGTTTTTTAAATTTGATTAGTTAGGTTTCAGTCAGAATGATTTGTCTTCTTTTTTCTTAATTCACTAATTGGTAGAAATTGGGTGCATCAAGTAGAAATTGCTATTCATTGTAATGATGTTCTCGTATTAAAACCTGGAATTTGATACCTCTTGAATGAGAACTTTCTCTAATATCTACCCTAGAAGATTTACGGCAGTACAAGTGAACCAAATTAACTTTCAAGCTTAACTAACCGTTCTGCTCTCAGCGGTGATGATGTTTTCTGTACGCAACACACTGATCAGCTCCCATCGACAGTTGGCTGAGAGGTCATCGAGGTTGGTTGGATGCTCGCTGACTGATATGCCATTGGCCCGGCGAGTTGAACAGTCACTACGCTATCGATCCGTCCGTATCAACTTCGAACACTTCTCTCGCTGCTGGCTATTGTTGTTGGAGTTCTGTCTCGCAATCGCGGAAAGACGCGCAACGCAAGCCAGCCCGTAGTAAACACCCGTCAAACCGGTGACCGTTAACACGCGAGAAGATTCGATTTCTTCGAACGGAGCTCCGTGCCCTGGCCGGATTATTCCTTCTTCAAAACACTGCGATAAGACGACTTATCTATCGGTTCGGTTTTTTTTACTTGTGCATGTAGCGCCATAAAGTCCACAATCGTCTCGTTCGAGTTAAATCCCAACAGCGAAAGGATGCTACCGCTCGCTCGCGCACGTTGGAAGTAAACAAATGGAAGAAAAGACTTCGCACTCCGTCGAGTAATTGCGAGCGGCAGTTTGCGAACGAGAAAAAAACATTAAGCTCATGAAGCGTGAAATATGCAAAAAATTTACAGCGGTTTCGGTCTGCACTGGTGCACTCCATTTCACACCGACGCGACGCGACGACGAAGAAAATCACCGCGGCTTGATACGGCCGGGCTGCCACGCGCGTCGACTTATGGAGGATGCTGATCCATGCCCAGTAGGCGGTGTGTGGAAACGATGAACAAAATCATTAAGCCAATCAAGCGTGCGGTGCAATTAATTTGGCTTGATAATCATGAACGGTGGACAAGGCTTGCGGACTGATACTGCTTTCCAAGAAAAAAAAAATCTCGGGAGCTGACGGTTTTTAATCATTGGCGGACAGATATCCTACTGCAGAAAATCTATGCTATGCCACCAAAGAAGGTGGAATCTTTCCAACAGGCGCAAACCCTGCCTACTGTGATGCTCTACAATCGGTAAGAGTCAAGCGTTGAAGCGATTGAAAATGTCGCATGCCTGCGTGTGGTACGGTGCGGTATTTTACAGATGTTGTCGAGATTTAGCGATTCTTTCTTTACAATACATCATTTGTTATGTAAATGACACCTTTCAACGAGCGAATTCTTCTCCCACCGTTGTTCGCACTTTGCCGTCAGCAAAGATGTTTTGTTTCTTTTTACCGCTGCTACATATTGACACCGGTAGTTGAATCTCTTCTATAAGTAGGTACTTTCGGTATGTAATTTAAGTATGTTTGAAGGAAGGTACAGCGGTTCATTGTGTGCATTACCAACCTTTGAACCAGAGGCCGGAGCTATCGAAGTGATGACAAAGTCAACATCAAACTAAAGTTGACATAGTTTTTAGCACCCTCCCTGAACATGTGATCATGGAAATTTAAAAGGTTATCGAGAACAGTTCGATAGGAATTAAAATCGCGTTTTAGCGCCATATCAAAAGAGTTAATGAAGGTTCGATTCTTTGTGCTGCAATTACGTTGCTGAGTTCAAGTAATTTCAAATCCGATAGTGTACATAATATATTGAATAAGATCTTTGTGAAACGCGAGGAATCCAAGCATATTCGAAAGGATGCTTTCACATCTACCAAGAAGAAGAGCGCATGAAAAACAACAGCTGTTCCAAAAATACGATCTTCTCATTCCAGTTCAGTGTTGGTAAAATAATTCACAATCATCGAGGCCTCCCGCGCGAGCAAACTCGTTTACGAATTAGACGAACCGGTTAGGTTCCTTGTTTTCATATCTGGAAGGAAAAATGAGATTGGCCACATGGTTCCGGAATAATCCCGGGGTCTAGTGGGGTACCTTTTTTTTTGGATGAAGAAACACATTCTGCAAGCCTTGAAACTCATCCTGGGGCATATCAAACTTCATGATTTCACAAATCATGATCAATAGAGTATGTTTGGAGCAATGAAGTCTAATATGTCGCAAGACGTGTTTCGGAATCTGTAAAAAAGTTTGCGTTATCCACAATAAATTCCTGATTAAGATCGAAGTGTGCTGTGCTATGATGTAAAATTTTTGTTTACAATGAAACTTTAAAAGTTTTCTTTATCGAAGTTCTATGTTTCAATTCCAAAATTAAATACTGTAATCCGGGGGAACATTGATCATTTTTTAAATTTTTTTTAATCTTTCGTTTATTTGGAAGGCTCGTTTGCCGTGAAGCGTTACGGAGCCGGAATCAGGTTTAACAATACATTTCTTGATTCTTATACATAGTGTTAGTTTTGGGGAACCGAAAGACTCGCGGTTTAGTCGAGGTTAGGGAATACAATAATACAGTAGGAAAGGAAAGGGTTTTAGAGTACTTAAGTAATTACAATGCTGATGTTCTTCACATCTGAAACGGGACAAACAAACTTTTTTTTGGGAGACAACGACGAGAGGAAGACATACGGAAGGGATTGGCAACAGACATTGAAATGTACAACAAGAGGAAGACATTCGTAATGGGGTACGACAGACAATGATTACAGTCTTACATCAGCAACTTTCAAAAAGGTGGACCAGGGACATGTACTCAAGATCAAGGCCCGACAACACTTCCCTAATGGGCTTTGGTTGTTTTCCTCAGACCTGGACATGTTCAGTTAGCGCAGATCCGGGACCACGATGCTCTTCGCACGCCCACACGACATGATCGATGTCCTGATAATCCTCACCGCAAACACAGAGATTTTCTTCCGAGAGCCCCACTCTGAAAAGATGTGCATTTCAAGGGTAGTGATTGGACATTAGACGACACATGGTTCGAATGAAGTCCCGTCCCATATTCAATTTGTTGAACCATGGACGCTTCGACACCTGCGGGCGAATTGAATAAAGCCATCTACCCAACTCCCCATTTATCCATTTCTTTTGCCAGCTGTTTAAGATTGCCTGACGATCTAATGTGAAAAATTCATCGAAGGTGATTTTCCGATCGTAAATATCACCTTCCATAGCGCCCACCTTAGCCAAAGAGTCCGCTTTCTCATTTCCCAGTATCGAGCAATGACAAGGGACCCAAGCCATGGTGATTGTGTAAGACCGTTGTGATAAGGCACTCAAAGCTTTCCGTATCCTATTCAGAAGATACGCTGAGTGCTTAACCGGTTTCATTAACCGAACAGCCTCCAAGGAACTTAAACTGTCGGTGAAGATGAAAAAGTGGTCAGGAGGTAGGGATGCGATTTGCTCGAGTGAATAGTGTATAGCTGCTAGCTCAGCAGTATACACGGAACAAGGCTCTTTGAGCTTAAAGTAGGCGCTATGAAAAACGTTGAAAACACCGAAACCAGTGGAGTCATCCATTTTTGTCCCGTCTGTAAAAAAGCTTCTCTCCTCACTGGCGTGCCCGTATTTGCTTGCAAATAATGGAGGTATGACCTCCGCACGAAGGAAGTCTGGTATTCCATGAACCTCCTGCTTCATGGACAGATCAAAAGTAACAGAGGAACTATGTTCAGAAGTCTAAGAAGTTAGCACGATTGGCGTCAACCGAAGATAGGCTTACCTCCAGTGTCATATACCAGTGGTAAATACTCATGAATCGAGATTGAGGGTTTTGTTCGAGCAGCTTATCGAAGTTGTCAATGACCAATGGATTGAGAACCTCACAGCGGATGAGGAACCGGAGCGATAATTCCGCGAAACGATCTGTCAGCGGCATTACTCCCGCAAGTACTTCGAGGCTCAGCGTATGAGTCGAATTCATACAACCTAACGCGATACGGAGACAACGGTACTGAATCCGTTGAAGCTTCAGCATGTGTGTTTTAGCCGCGGACTGAAAACAGAAACTACCGTAGTCTAGGACCGACAGAATGGTTGTTCGGTACAACGTGATAAGATCTTCGGGGTGCGCACCCCACCATGTTCCGGTTATTGATCACATGAAGTTGACCTGTTTCTGTCATTTTTGTGTCAGATACACAATGTGCTTCCCGAAGGTGCATTTCGAGTTGAACCAGACCCCGAGGTATTTAGAAGACATGCTATGAGTGATTGTCTTACCCATCAGTTGAAGCGAGAACTTAACCGGCTTATGTTTTTTTGAAAAGACAACCATCTCAGTTTTCTCCGAGGAGAATTCGATACCTAGCTTTAAAGCCCAATCAGACAAGTTGCTCAAGAGTATCTTGCAATGGTCCTTGCAGATCAACCGCTGTTGGCCCCGAAATTGATACAACACAATCATCATCAACGAGCAATTTGGCATGAGATATTCATCAATGTCTCTGACGTGAAAAATTGTAAAGTAGGGGGCTCAAACATGAGCCCTGGGGGAGACCCAGAGTCACCATGAAAAAAACTTATACGCTTCTCTGACAATAAATTGAACAAATAGTTATTCAAAATTGATGAAAGTCCACACGAGCGGAGTTTGTCGGATAAGATGGATGGCTATCACCCCCACTTATCTCCAATCATCCGGAATAATGTTTCACTCCAGTAACTGGTTGAACAAGCTCAATACGCGCCTCTTCATGACGTCTGGGTGGTTTTTAAGCAAATTGAACCTGATTCTACCCATCCCTGGAGCGGAATTGTTACATGAAAGGAGAGCAAGTGAGAATTCAATAATCGAAAAGGGACGATCCATATCATTCCTGTCAGCAAAAGCATCACGTAGCTCTTGCCTCACCGGTACCGAATCTGGACAAACTTTCTTTGCGAAGTCGAGTATCCACCGCGACGACGACGGACGACGCGTTGCGCATTCTTCTCCCGACGGTCCAAAGAGTTTTCATTGAGGTCTCGCACGATAAACCTTCAACAAAAGTACGCCAATTGCCGAGTTCATTCACTTTGACCAGCTTCTTGAACTGGATACGAACCGAAGCTCCTAGCACTGGTCGGCGTTGTGCCTGAAGAGCGCTGGCAAGGATCAACTGGGATAGAAACACGTACTCTTCTAGCGGGGAATTGTTTCTATCGACAATATGCCATCAATGACCTCGGCATATGTTTTTTAACGAAGGTAATGGAAATCTGCAATCAGACACCTGGGGAGGCGAACCCAGATAGTGTGGGGACGAGATCACCGCTCCCGACCCACTTAAACCAACTCCTTCCTTTCTAGTCATTCCCCGGCCCGCAATTAAGCAATACTTGGGGGGATGACTGTTAGGCATTGCGCCCCCTCCATGACATACACAATTGCACGCATGCGCCTTGCCTCTCCGACACTCCCCAAGCAACACATTTGCACAAGACACACTGCATCCTGCAGAAGGTATACCCCATGCCGCCATCAGTATGGTGTGAACCACGTCCTGCAATTCCCATTGTGTACAAGGGAGAGAGAGAGAGAGAGAGAGAGAGAGAGAGAGAGAGAGAGAGAGAGAGAGAGAGAGAGAGAGAGAGAGAGAGAGAGAGAGAGAGAGAGAGAGAGAGAGAGAGAGAGAGAGAGAGAGAGAGAGAGAGAGAGAGAGAGAGAGAGAGAGAGAGAGAGAGAGAGAGAGAGAGAGAGAGAGAGAGAGAGAGAGAGAGAGAGAGAGAGAGAGAGAGAGAGAGAGAGAGAGAGAGAGAGAGAGAGAGAGAGAGAGAGAGAGAGAGAGAGAGAGAGAGAGAGAGAGAGAGAGAGAGAGAGAGAGAGAGAGAGAGAGAGAGAGAGAGAGAGAGAGAGAGAGAGAGAGAGAGAGAGAGAGAGAGAGAGAGAGAGAGAGAGAGAGAGAGAGAGAGAGAGAGAGAGAGAGAGAGAGAGAGAGAGAGAGAGAGAGAGAGAGAGAGAGAGAGAGAGAGAGAGAGAGAGAGAGAGAGAGAGAGAGAGAGAGAGAGAGAGAGAGAGAGAGAGAGAGAGAGGCCAGGGTTGTAAATTTTCGGCAGCACTGGATGAAGGTGATGTTTTTTTATATCATGTTTTTATTTTCTTCCTGCTTTGAAATCAACCTCACATTCCCGGAGAGGCGCCGCGAAGATGAAATTTACCACAGCAAAATGTACATTCACCCAGCAAATTGAAAAAACACCACACGTTTTAATGGGCCACTCACAGTCACACGGTAAGGCGCGAACTGAGCAGCCTGTCAGAGCGACTTGTGAGTGGCTGAATGCGAAATTGAACTGTCGGTGTTGCAAATGATTTTACGGCTGCACCCAGTCGCACTCACCACGGCGGCGATGAAGGCGACTGCAGATTATACTGAGATCCCTGTTTTTCACTGCATTGACTGTGAAATATTTCTACCCTGGTGGAGACTCACAACTTGTTGTTAACCCTCAAAGAAACAGGACGAACGAATTTTCTTTCGAAAGGCTCGCATTCAGCACCTGATCGTCGTAATTCCTCGCGGTTTCATTTGTACACAATGGGAATAGCTGTATTTTCGCCCTGATACATTTGCATACTGAAATACTTGTCCAGATCCGAGTTTATTGATAAAAATAAGTGTGTGCGGGGTCTTTTTTTCCTGTAATTCGAACATCACCTCAATGATTTGGTCTGGACGTGTTCTGTGTGTGTGTGTCTCCAATCTAACCCCAACTGTCTGGCAGTGATGTTATGGAAGAAAGCTGTCTGTATTACATGATTTAACAGTCAGATTTAATAGGAAATCAATCCATTCTTGAGAAAACAGAACAGTGATACTGTTTTTGGCCATGCATCGGAGCCCTAGCCACATCCTTGTCTTGCTTCTACAATATCACCAGTAAACAATGAAATGTGTTCCTCTCACTACCATTGTTCACCAGTTCAAGAAGAGTTAGTACGTATTTCAACCCCTAACTCGATTTTTCCAGCAGTCAGTTCAGCCTAGGACCGTGTACCGAGGTTTTTTTAACTAATTGCTTGAAAAGTTGTTTCCGCTGCATACAGTTTAGCCTCAAACAAGAGGAATTCGAGTCTTTCAACTGTCTGCAAGGTAACATTAATTATGTTTTATTTCTGAGACTGCTGTTGGTAGCGAGGACTAAATACGATGAATCCTTAATTATCACAACTTATTGCCCTAGCTAGAAAAATGGATTAGGTTAGGGCTCTGTTTGGTAGGTCTTACACTGCAACACACTACGTCAAAGTGATCTACCGTGTTACGGGATAATCCGGGAGTTAGAAGGTGCTAGCTCTATTGCAGCTCCAGTGACCCGTTTCAAAGTGCCTGGTATTTCATGACCAGTTTCAAAGTGCCTGGTATTTCATGACCAGTCCGAGGTCACTTTTGCTTACAATAAGCCCCCGCCTGTTTATGCTACCATTATCAATTGCATAATGGATCCATAAACCAACTTCCGGATTCTCGAATCCAGCGCGTATTTGGTTTAGAAATGAAAATTCGTTGAAATGAGATAGTAGTAAATCCATAATGAAACAATTTCACCAAATTCGGTCGCAGGTTGCGACTGCGAATCCTGATTTTACATGCGGCGAATTATGACAAACATACGACACTCATCAGCCGAAGTGGATAGAGGTTCCTCGGAAATAGTTTAATTTTTCACTAAAACAGCGTACCACCACAATCACAAACGCATATTATAATTCGAACTATGTATTGTAAAACATCACTACACAAATTGGCTTTAGTTTTATAAATAATCAGCCAAAACGGAAAAAAATCGAGTAGCGAAAAAAATTGACATCCGTCGCGCGCGGCACACTACGATCCTTTCTGATCTGGACGTGTTCTGGACCATATCAAAAATATATTTGTAAAGATTTCGATAACAAAACACTGAAAAAGATTTCAAGTATAAAACGAAATACGTATCCGTTGATACAAAGCGATTATAGTGGAAGTAAATGCAATAGTGAAGTCTTTCAACTTTGTAAAATTTCCCTTAAGATGCTCAATGATAATTAATCAAAAATTTCTGGTCAATTCCGATGGTTTCGCCATTTGAGTAGGACAGGATTGACTTAATTCAGATCCAGGCTCAGGGGTCACAATGATAGAGTATGGAATGCAAAATCAATTACAATGAAATATGCAAGCGGGAATGGGAAAACTTTATAAATCAGGAGTTTTATAATTTCATTTTCTATTGACATTGAATATTTTTACCAAATCCCGATTCAGGGGGTCAAAATACATCAGGAACTCAAAGAATGCTTTTTGAAATTGAAATTGATCTTTTGAAATTTCGACCAGAGCCGGATTTAGGGGTCGAAATGGGGGAGAGCAGAGGACATATCACCAATCAAAATCCTACTGGGCATGTGGCTGCTCAAACTAATAACTAATAACATCAGGAATGCAAAAATAACCATTTCAATTTAAAATTAAATGAATCATTCGGAATGATGTCCAGTGCCACATTCAGGGTTCATAATTGCTGGACCAGAGGTAACAAAATAACACTGAATTAGAAATGCAACTACTCAAACTTCACAAGATAACATCTTGAAAATAAAGCACCAATTTTGCCGGTTCTTTTGCAAACATGTGATCTTAGCGCAGAATAAAAATCACAAAATTCGTATAGCGTGAAGAATATTGTCTATGATCGCATATCAGTCCCATCTTTGCTGGGTTTCCTATTCATATGGGATTGTGGGGAGTATAGCTGATAATGTTAATTAAGGAAATTTCTAGAAACTCTTTTAAATTCATTCAGTAAACAAAGATTTCAATTGTTATTAATTAACGACTGGAAAAATTGTTGCATCAAGGATCTGGCTATCTCAGTCACTGGGTTGATCAAAACGGCTATATTTTGAATTGCCCGACGTTTCGGCAGGATGTATTCTGCCTTTTTCAGGAGAAAATTATCAATCAACCGTTTTTCGTTTTAAAAGATATGCCTGTTTCATGTTTTTGGGCTTCTTGTATGCACCACAGTTTTGGACATTAAAAATAATAAATTAATTAACAGAACGAAAAAAACACTGCACACTAAACAATACTCAACGACTATTTTCCCTTGAAAAAGGCAGAACACATCCTGCCGAAACGTCGGGCAATTCAAAATATAGCCGTTTTGATCAACCCAGTGACTGAGATAGCCAGATCCTTGATGCAAAGATTATAATAATTTTCTGAAGACGACACAGTCAAGTATAATCACATCACAGTTAAAAAGAAGACCGTTTTTGTTACCTGTTGAAAAATTAATCTGGAACATTATGTGAAATGGGGAAAGTAAACTAATTGTGCAAGGTTGAATTGGACAAAAAACAATTCAGTCGAACTTGACAAATCAGGCAAATTGAGCAAATTGTACAAATCAGATGAATTTGAAAAATAAAACCATATTAGAAAAATTTTCAATTTAAAATCAATCTTAGAGTTCACAAAACTGTACGAACCAAACCACGCTTAAAGATTCAAAACATATCATTTGTCAGAAGGAAACTCGCCGCGACTTCCTGATTTCTGAGAACCATTTGAGATGCCCCTGCACTGCGAAAATTCAATTTGGAAAGGTTAGTAACCATTCCAGGAACGGAAGCAACCAGATTGTATTTCGATTCTCAGTATCACCAAGGCATCACTTATGAAAAAACGACGAATTCATCGCCAAATGGGCAGCTTTATTCCGCGAACAAATAACATTCATAGCAATAATAAGGCATCACATCATGTTGGTCGAAGTGCCATCCTTCATGGTTGGAGTGCCGTCCAGTAGCTTCCTTGCTTGAATTGTGTTTCGCTTATTTAGTTATGGTTGCTAGTCCTTATCGAGCGTTCTCCCTTTTCCTATACACATGACAACGAAGTGCGATTAAGATGAGCATATGCGGAGATAGATGAGGGATGCCCGATTGGGAAATTTCTTTTTTACATTGAGACGTAAGTATTACAGCCTTCTAAACATTAGAGGAAAGCAAACTTGTCTACAATATTTTGTTGTGTAATCAGACAAGTGTAATTAATGTTCAATTATAACGAATAACTTTTACTCGGGCCATCGGTAGCAATCGTTTGTTTTCATGATTTGTGGTAGCGTCTTCGAACTCTGATTAAGCGTGTTTTTTAATATTATATTTAGTTCATCTTTATCTGCTCAAACCGTGCAAGTCTGAGCTTATTTTCCGAGGGAGCAGAGCTCCCTCTTATCACCCTTATCACCTTTTGGAAGTCTCGGGTTCAACTCAACTTCAAGCAGCCAACTAAACTCAACTAACCTGGTCTGGGCATCGGTGAACGCACTGCTGCTCGAATTCCTTAGTCGCGACGAGATAGTCATCCTCCAATTCAACTTCCGTCAGTCCTTCCACCAATCTGCCACTAAGTCCCACCACGATCAACCCGATCAGTACCGTTGGACAGAAACCCCCCTTGTTGGGTCCTCCCAAAATCCGTTGCATTTTTCAAATCTTCACACCTTTTAATTCACTTGACTTCGATCTCTGATTCACAGATCACTTATGATCATCATCTTTCACCTGTTTCAAATTTCTCACATACTCAGAGTCATCGGGATCGCCTAACACCTGATGTCTCCGTAGGTCACCCACCGCAAAATCTTTTCTCACCGTCCAGACGGTGACCACGACGACCACCGTTCGTAACTTGGACGACACTGACCCCTCTCGAATCCCTTCATGCTTCCGCTATCCAATCACCTTCGAATAACTTTCTTGGTCTGGAAACCACAAAATCTTCCAATTACCTCACTCCGAATATCACTTCTTTCACTGGAATTTATTGTAACTTAATCCTTTTTCGTTTCGGACGCAGAATGGATCGACCTTTCCAAAGTCGTTGTAGACCTTTGCTCTGTTAATCCTTCCTTCTTATCTCTGTCTTCTGGCACACCACACTCTTCACCGGCACACACAAACGCTCGTTCCCCACACTCGGAACTCGGACTCGGACGACTTAATCCCACGACGGTCAAACTACAACTGGCGATCCGATCCAATTCAATCGAGTAACCCGAGTTGTCGAACGTTCCACTCACGCGATCTTCAAAGGATCTGAGCGCGCGCGCGATCACTGAACGGTTCCAAATTTCAAACGTAGGTGGCGGCTTCGTTCCTCTTATAAGTTTTCAACAAAGTAAATCCCTTCACCATGTGGACGTGACTAACCAACGTACAAACAACCACGCTGAACAAGTGCCGATGCACGACTGACTGACTCAGTTTCTGTTTTCCCGTCTCAATTGACTTGATCCGGCAGAATTGACTTTTTGTCGGTCGGAGCGGTATAGGATTGGTAGCGCGCAGAGTTAAGCCAAATGAGTGCCTGCCTACAATAGCGTGTGTGGCTGCTGTATGTTCTCCCTCGTCACGTCAAGACCCCGCCGCCGTGCTGTGCGGTTCATTCTTTATATTGGGGCCCTACGCTACTCGAACTGAACTGCTTTTATTGTTCTGGCTGAGTGTCACGGTGGTGGAATTGCCACCGCGTAGTCGGTGGTCAACATGTGCGCCTAGCGTCAGGTTGGATGAATGAATGAATGAATGAGGCGAGAATGGAAGGAAAACGTTCGCGAGTTTGGAGAACAGGGAAAATGCGAAAATGCAGTAGCAGCAACAAGTGATCGTGCGTGAAATGATGATGATGACAAACGATCGCACTTGTTGCCACCAGTGGCATTGCCGGTGGGTGGTTTTTCAGGTGGCACACGAATCATTTGGCATTCTCAATAAGGCTGTTACTGCAAATATTTAATTAAAATTATGCCCTAGTGGTTTCCGAAAGGTCAAGAGGGAGGATAATAAAAAATAAATATTGAAGTGGAAAAAATCGATAAACTCGGATTTGTTGATGATTTTTTTTAAATCCTCAAAGTTATCAAAAAAATTTTGTTGTCTCATCAAAATATCATTTTTGGGCAAAAAAAAAACCAGTAGGGCACAATTTTTTTACTCAATATGTGTATCGGTCTAAATATTAAGTCATTATCCGATTGATTTGTATTGTGAATGATTTAAGCATTGTATTCTGCTGAAATTTGCTGCGACGTAACGAATGGTTGTTACCGCATTGATTAGAGATTGTGACGATTGGGAAAATCAAGCATCCGAAAGATATTCAATTTGCAAAAGAAAAGCTAAACGCGATGGAGGTTGGTTGGTACTCGGATTCTGATGGCTTTTTGGCAAACGTGACCTTTAAGTGGTCTTGTTGTGGTCTTGTATCTAGAGAGTAGTCGAGTCCCTTCAAGACACGTGGATTCTTTTTCGCAAAATTTCATATCAATTTGTCCATTGTCCAAAAGATTCAACAAAAAAAATGATTTTCGTAGTTGCCGAAGTAGTGGTTTCCTTCTACCCACTAGGTTCGACTATATTTCCAGGTGTCAACTATAGGATCACCTACCCTACTTGGATCTCGCGAATTTGGTTGGACAGTTGGATTCACTCAACCGTTACAGCGATTCTACGGCGGTTTTCCAAAAACTTCCCAAGGTCGCACTATCCAACAATCACCGAATTTGGTTCTTTCGATACCACTAACCGACGATTTATCCGGATTATTTTGTAGTATTTTTC
Source organism: Armigeres subalbatus (assembly GCF_024139115.2). Taxonomy (NCBI): domain Eukaryota; kingdom Metazoa; phylum Arthropoda; class Insecta; order Diptera; family Culicidae; genus Armigeres; species Armigeres subalbatus. The sequence continues at coordinate 246,802,730 of NC_085139.1, read as the reverse complement.
ACTACCAAGCTCACAAATTCAATTTCGGAATAAAACTTTATTATCACCGAACTAAACACTCTCGACTTTACTTTTCGATCGCAAAAATCTTTATTTACCTTTTCTGCCCTTGTTTGCGTCTTTTCTCTCTACTACTTCTACATCCTACACTCACTCTCTCTCTATCTACCACTACTGTCGCGCGCAAGCTGTCATGTTGCAGCTATGTTGCGCGTTAGGCCTGTTCACCGCTAGTCCTGTTCAATGCGGCGTCGCAACACCCCAGCCCGTAACATCTGGCATTTCCGGATTTACTTAATCTCTAACGCCGCTAAGTTCACTACACCTCGTCTTTGTACCTTACCGTCAGCCATCCTTACGTCCGCTTATCGTACTCGTCCGTCCGTACCTTTAATCACCGCTTCGATGACGCCTCTCCTCCAAGACTTCCGGTTCTTCCCATCGACCACGAAGACCAAGTCGCCATCCTGGAGCGGCTTTTGCTCGTCGAACCATTTCGACCGTTGGTTGATCGTCGGGAGGTACTCTTTACACCATCGTTCCCACATTCGGTCTGCGAGAAACTGTGAGCGCTTGAGCATGTTCCGCAGAGTTTTTGCGGGATCTGTTGGCCTCCCGTCCATCTTCACATCTGCACCAGATACCGTTCCCCGAATTAAATGGTTTGGCGTCAGTGTCTCCGTCTCATCGGAGTCCTGCGGCAAGTAGGTCAGCGGGTGCGTGTTGATTATATTGGCCTCTGCCAGTGTCGTCACCAGGATCTCGTCCGTCAGCTTCCTTCCATCGTCGAGTGCCCGCATTGTTTCTTTCACCGACCGCACCATTCGTTCCCAGACACCTCCCATGTGTGGAGTTCCCGCGGAATGAAATGCCAGGCGGTAGTCGAACTGCTTACGGCTTCGGCGCACTCTTCGTTGACTTGGCCTGCCAAACTTGCTTTGGAAACGAGTGATGGCCATTCGACACGACTCGGTCGAGAGACTGTGCACAACTTCCAGGTGCACCGCACGCACAGCCATACAAGTGAAAACTGCCACCCAACGTTTTCCATTACGCCGTCCAACTGCAACTTTCACCGGACCCAAATAGTCGACACCGACGGAGCTGAATGGCCGTTGACGAGCCGTGATTCGTTCGACGGGAAGTGGAGCCATCCTCGGTGAGCATGGCCGACACTTCTTCACTCTACACCAGAAGCATTTGTTTACTACCTGTTGTATCGCCGGACGCATTTTCGGAATCTGGAACCGCTGCCTCATCTCGTTAAAGACGGTCTCCGAATTGGCGTGTCCGAACTGGTTGTGGTAGTGCTGGATTAGTTTGTGTGTGACGTCGTGGAACCTTGACAAAATGATCGGGTGATTCTTATCGAAGGAACTCTCAGCAAGCCGACCATCCATTCGCAGAACGCCTTCGTCGTCCAATACCGGCGAGCTTTTGTATACCGGGCTGCCCTTTTTCAACGTTTCCATCCGTTCTCCCGGTTTGCGCTTCAGGTTGTTCGTGAGCGCACTCATCTCATCCGGGAAACTATCCCAGCCTCTCGCCAGAGAAACGTTTCTGCTTGCTGGAGCTCTTTTGGTCCGAGTGGAGCCTTTACTGACACGTAGTTCACTGCAGTCGCTTCAATCAGCTGCCACTGCTTCACCGTAGCTCGTATGGTCACTATCGGCTCTCCTCTCCCCTTTCGTCGGCAGTTAGCGATAAACCGTAATACGCTGGCGGTCACCCGCAACAGTTTCGTCCAGCGGGAAATCGGTTCGGCATCGATCACCTCGTGGATCAGTACAACCCCTCTCGCTGCTACCTCCGTCTCTTTGGTCTCCGGCTCTAGCTCTGGCCACTCTTTTTTCGGCCGATACAGGAAGGACGGTCCATTAAACCATTCACCTTCGCTTTGCAACGGCGGATATCCTTTCTCCCTCTTTGTCACCACGTCTGCGATGTTGAGATGCGTTGGAGTCCATCGCCAATCTGCCACCTTCGTCAGTTCTTGGATTTCTCCGACCCGGAAAGCAACGAATTGCTTGTAGCGGTGTTGGTCGGAATTGAGCCAGCTGCACGCGGTGCTGGAATCGGTCCAAGAAACGGTTCGGCTAATATCGTAGGAGTGAGTGCCCAGCACGGTTTGGCTCATCCGGGCTCCTAGCACAGCCCCCATGAGCTCCAGACGGGGAATTGACTGGCGTTTTATCGGTGCCATTTTTGCCCGTGACATTACCAGACTGCAATGGACTTCTCCTTGGATTACCGCTCGCAGATATGCGATGCAGCCGTATCCGTGTTCGCTAGCAGCATCGGTGAAAATATGCACTTCCAGCGAATCAACTTCGGCGTACCTCGCACCGCCGAGGTAGCATCGGGGGATCCGGATCTCCTCTACTTGCGGCAACAGTTTTGTCCACCGCTTCCACAGATCTCAGGAATCTGTGTCGATTTCTTCGTCCCAGTCACATTTGGAGCGCCAGAGATGCTGGATGATTATTTTGCCGTGAATGGTGAACGGTGACAACAGTCCGAGCGGATCGAAGAATCACATCACGTAGCTTTCTCTCCAAGACTTCGTAGAACTTCGGGCGAGTTGGACACCCAATTCCGGATCTCAAAACCTGCTTTTCGGTGGACTAATCTAACCTCTTGTGCTAGGGAAACCGCCTCTTCTACGGTGTCGACACTGTCGAAGTAGTCATCCACGTAGTGTTTGTGAATGATGGCCGCAGACGCTTTGGGGTATTGTGCGACGAACTCTTAGGCATTCCGATTCTTCACAAATTGGGCCGAACAGGGAGAGCTTGTCGATCCAAATGTCGCTACGTCCATGACGTAAATGCTTGGTGGATCCTCCAGCGTTTTCCGGAAGATGAGCCGCTGCTTCTGCTTGTCCTCTGCGCGTATCTTCAACTGGTGGAACATCTCCTTCAAATCTCCACCGAACGCAATCCGCCGTTCACGGAAACCGAGGAGAACCTTAATCAGCGGTACGAGCATGTCCGGTCCTGTTAGCAGCTGAAAGTTTAGAGAGACTCCTTGCACCGTCGCTGCGGCATCCCAGACGAGACGGATCTTTTCGGGCTTCTTCGGGTTTTGGACGACGTTGATCGGGAGAAACCACACTTGGTCGGCGGCAGTGCCCGCTAATTCCTCAGCGGTAGCGAGATGTGTGTACCCTTTCTGCTGGTATTCCTCGATCTGTTTACCGACGTTATCTCGCAGCTTCGGATTCTTGTCGAGGCGCTTCTCCAGTTGCTTCATTCTCCGCAAGGCCATTGGATAGCTGTCCGGGAACCGTGGGTCGTCTGTCTGCCACAGCAACCCGGTCTCGTAGCGATCGCCGATACGTTTAGTAGTGCGTTCCAGTATTTGCCGGGCACGTCTTTCCTCTTCCGCTTCCACCGACTCCTCCAGCGCGTAGTGGCTTTTGAGAAGCTCATGTAGGTCATCATTGGTGATCTGTTGATGGTACCCGAGGTAGAACGAATGTTGTTAGCCCCGATTAGCAGCTGCGGCTGTCCGTCGTAGCACTCGATCGGCAATCCTCTCATGTGACCGTACTGCGCAGCAAGTTCCTCATGGTTCAGCTTCTGATGCGGCAACATCAGCTTTCCAACTGTATGGACCGTATGCAGCAACAATTTGTCGCCGGCCGCTGGACTTGTACCCGACGCCTACAAACTCATTCTCCGGGACTCTTCCACATGCGAGACATTTCCCGTCTATTTGATGGTCAGCCGCTCTCGTACTCCGATTGCGCCCAGGCGATTAGCGAGCTTTTTCTCCACCAACGTGACCGAAGCACCTTCGTCCAGGAACGCCAACACCGTCGTCGACTTTCCTCCGCAGTGTAACTGGACTGGAACAATCCGGAACATGACTGTGCAGTTTGTCCTTATGTGCGCACTCAATCCGACCATATTTCCCACCGGATGCATCAGTGGATTGTGGAATGCCCTACATTCGCCAATGTTGCAACGGATGTTGAATTTGCGTTGAAATTGCACTGCCCTTTGTGCTCGTTGAGACAGACGTGGCACAACTTCTCCCGATTCACCAACTTCAGCCGCTCAGCATATCGCAGCTTCCTGAACTCTGTGCAGCGCCGCAGACGATGATCGGTGGCTCGGCATTGTTGGCACGGTTTGAGCCTCCTTTCTTCGTTTAAGTTAGCCGCCGGACTGCTGCTCTTGCCATGGCAGTACAGCGCACCCTTCTCCTTCGGCTTGGTCTTCCCAGTTGGGAAAACTCTCCTCGACTGATACGACGGCTGGACCTCGACGTCTACGTTGGCTCGGCAGGCGTCCACCACTATGTCCATGAGGAAATCCGTCAGCGTTCGCAGCGTGGCTTCGCCGTGGCCTCTTCGGTAATGAACCCATTCACGCTTCTCACGATCCGGAAGCTTGGCGACCAGCGACTTAACGAGCAGCGGATTGACGAGGTGTTGCTGTAGATCCGCAGCCTCCAGGTGTCCGCAAAGTTGTTCCACCGTGTTTCCGAAAGGACAAAACTCCGGAGGTTGTTCGGTTTCTGAGGCTCCAAACGATCCACCTTGTCCAACAGACTTTGTAGAAGCTGCTCTGGGCGGTCGTAGTGTCGTAGTGTAGCTTCTCGATGACCCTCGGATTCGATGCCGGCAGAAGTAGCTGCCCCGACACTAGCTCGAGTGCATCACCTTCGAGCGCTTCCTGTAACCTAATCAGGTTTTCGTGGTTCATGTAACCACAGGCATCGTTGGAGGCATTGAACGCTGCATAAAACAATGGCCACTGTGCCGGTTTGCCCGAGAATTTGGGAAGTTTGTAGGTCAACCCCTTTCTCGCTGCTAACTGGGCCTTTGTCGGTCTGACCTGCTGTTTCCCCAGCCCGTCTTGGCTCACGTTGCCGACCATCCTCCTGCTCGATTGCAAGGCGCCCGCCTTTGCGCTTTTTTTGTCGCGACGGTGGCTCGTTTATTCAGCCGCTTTCCTCCATCGGACTCATCGTATTTACCCTTTTCTTCTTCGCTGCTTTCACTTTCGTCGACGTCCTCATCATCCTCGTCGCTATCGTCGTCGTCCTCCTCTAGCCGTTTGACGTTTTCCTTTGTCAGTGTCGCGACCGAACAATCCAAGTTCCGAATGAGGGAGGAATATCAGTTATCCGCCTCTATCGGCTACCTCCGATGGCAATCCAAAGGCAGAGTAGATAGCGGTGCTACCCGCGTACTCTCCAATGGCTACAATCGGGAAACTCTGCTTCCTCCGGTGACATTTTGACCAGCAGAGGGCGGTGCCACCCGCTTACTGGTTTTGTAATGTCACCGGGAACTGCTCCGCTGGAACCTACTCCTGTAGGTCGCATCCTGGTCCTGGATGCCTCCTTGCCGGTCCACCTGCGATGTGCCTCTCTCTATCACATCCGCCGAATAAACTCAAAATTTTCTGGTCAATTTTCCCATATCTATAGACATATGAGATATGCCACGCTAGTGATGGTTACGTAAGCTCATACAACTTTTATGGGCTCAGGTGCCACATTTTCGAATACACTGATTATTAGCGTGGCGTCGTAATAAATTACCTACGTGATAGCTAGCATCGAGCTTTTCAAAGTTTTATGCATTTATAGACTTTTGTTTCTTTTTAATGCTTTTTTTATTCACTTTCTGGCTATTACTACAGTCAGCTCCAACACTTTCCTATTAGTATTGCCGGAAGGACCCGCCCGTAATCCGCTAACTGCGATCTTCGACTTCAACTCATTCGACGCCGGACTACCCGAAAGCTCCTGCTTCTTTCGCAGCATCTTCTCCTCTGTCTCCATCTTCTTCCTTTCGTATGCGCGCTGTATCTCCTTCTCCTTCTTTCTCAGCTCAGCCTCCAACTCCCCCATTTGCCGCTTTTGACGTTGTTCCAGCGCTCGTACTTTCGCATCTACGCTAGACGTCCCGGTGCGGGAAGTTGTGCTGTATTTGTCGGACTCGTCCACTTACTTCCTGGGACGGACCGACTTTTTGGCGTCCTTCTGCTTCTAGTACACCTGAGCCTTCTGCCTACAGCACATAACATAAGTGGATCTTCGAAGAAAATCCAATCCAAAAGTTGACCCCCTTTTGATGAGCCAAAACTGTTATAATTGGGAACGGGAACATCGTTCTGTCATTTTCAAGTGTAAACAAATACCATATGATCAGAAAATTATAACACTTTTTTCCAAGACTACAAAGAGCAAGATCTGTAGCCAAAGTATAATGATATTTATTTTTCTATCATCAATTTTTTACATTGTTTTTAAAAATGACGGATTGCATCCACAAGAAGGTCTCTCCTATGCTGTTACTAACTAATTTATATTTGATGAAATCTAATTTGATTTATTTGTACGGTAAACTTCTATTTTCAGGCGATTTTTGATGAAATGTTCGTCTTTTATCCATTTTAACTTATTTATCATACGAAAATAAAATTTCTCTAAAATTGATATAATATTTTCGAGTCAGCATGGAAAAAAATCTAGATTTTATTCAACATGTGTAGAAAAGTATATTCCTTAGAACTGTTCTACATTGAGAACGAATCTTTGTATACGCAGTCTTCGGTTTTTTCGAAAGGATGACGAGGGATACACCAATGTTTGTCTACGATGCGCAACAATCACAAAATAGATAGATTAGAAGCAACATTATAAATTATCAATCGTACGAAAGCAGGAGAGTATCGCAACTGTGAGGTGCTTCCAATTTGGATATCATATTAAATGAAAATGTGATGATTCAACATTGAAATCAAGATAATCTTTATCATGCAATGAAGCACCTAATCTGAATATTGATATTTCTTCAAAATAAACCGATAAATGAAACTCTACTTGTTGTTAAAGAAAATTATTTTAAGCTTTTTAGTGGAATGTCTTCACTTGTCATAAGACGAGTTTGTGGTGGAATTCAATGGGATTGTACAAACTCTACTTGTTGTTATTGATAGCTTAAGGAAACATAGTGTAGAAGACTTTTGAAAGTCAAAAAGTTGGTTACATACATGTTAGAAAAAAAAAGTCAAATTCGGGTGCGATGCCACACCACTGGGAGAGACGCCACACATGGGAAATGTTTGAGAAATGCCGTTAATAAATATGCTCATAGTAATGAAGGGGTATTTGATATGCTTTTCGAATAAAAACATAATATTTCAACCAAGCACCAAACAAATTCATCGTTTACTGGTTAGGAGCCCGTGCGCGGTGTACGAATGGATTTTGTTCGAGTTTGTCGAATCAATATCAATACAATATTAAATCAGTTACATACCTTAAACTCCTTGCTTTTCTACTTTAATATTGTTTACCCCAATCTCCAATTAATTATAAAAAAACAAATTCAGCTCCTAAACACCCAACGCCACTAGGGAAAATCTTTTGTAGAATTCCAACGCGAATCGTATTCAGATATACAATATAAGTCGCGTGACCCCTTGTTAGATCAAATACTGTTATACTATCTTCTGACGTTTCGATGTTCCGTATAACAAATAAAAAGTGTTATAAGGGTACAACTTTTGCTACCCGAGTTACACATATGTTATGTGCTACAGGCTTCATTTTGGCAGTACCACATCCTTGGTAGTTTTCCTTCCGGTAGTCCCACGCAGCGTATGTGGAACCACGCGGAACATCCATCACAACCGACCATCTTTTCGTCGCATCTTGATTCCACCATGGTCTTCCGGAAATTTAGGGGGTTTGGTTTTTCCGTCGGGACTTCATCGGACTTCATCTGGAGCACACGCATACTCGCCGATGTGCTCATGGACCGTGGATTCGGCATCGTAGCGCTGCAGGAGGTTTGTTGGAAGGGAGCAATGGTGCGAACGTTTAGAAGTAATCATTCCATCTACCAGAGCTGCGGCAACACACACGAGCTGGGAACAGCTTTCATAGTGATGGGCGTTATGCAAAGGCGCGTGATCGGGTGGTAGGCGATCAATGAGAGAATGTGCAGGTTGGGGATCAAAGGCCGGTTCTTCAACTTCAGCATAATCAACGTCCATAGCCCACACTCCGTGATGATAAGGACGCATTCTACACGCAGCTGGAACGAGAGTACGATAGCTGCCCAAGCCACGACGTCAAAATCATCATAGGAGATTTGAACGGTCAGGTTGACCGGCTGACGAACGAAAACGGCCTACAACTAATTGATTTCGCCGCCTCCAAGAATATGGCCATTCGCAGCACCTACTTCCAACACAGCCTCTCGTATCGGTACACCTGGAGATCACCACTGCAGACAGAATCACAAATCGACCACGTTCTGATTGATGGACGGCACTTCTCCGACATTATCGACGTCAGGACATATCGTGGCGCTAACATCGACTCTGACCACTATCTGGTGATGGTTAAACTGCGCCCAAAACTATCCGTCATCAACAATGTTCGGTACCGACGACCGCCGCGGTACGACCTAGAGCGACTGAAGCAACCTGGGGTGACATTGTGCATCTCGAATCGAATCACTCGATTCGTACGTTTTTGCATTCGTTTCGAAAAAATTGCGGCATTATGTATTTCGTTCGACTTCATTCAGTCGCAGTACAAGATTTCGAATGGTGCTGTACTAGCTCAATCGAGTATGTTCTGTCAAACTAAATGTAAACAGAGAGAATAAGAGATAGCTGTCTCCGTGTGCCGCCCGCTGGAGAGACAACCTTCAGCGCATGGCGAATGTGAGTAAACAGAGAGAATAAGAGAAATTTCATTGTGCCTGTTGAAAAGGCATCCTTCAGGGCATGAATTGGCAGTTAATTTATAAACAAGCAAATTATGCTCAATGACTATAAAAAGCAATATAATTTATTGAGCAGTTGCAACCGATTAAAACATTATGCCGATACGATATGTTTTGTAAATTGAGATATTATTACGACACAAATTATAAGTTTTATGTTTATTCGAGTTTATGCCACAGATCTAATTTTGAGCTAAATAATTTAAAGCTAAAGAAGGATTCGATAATAAATTACTTTGTTTCCATGTGTTTTAGTTAAATGCACTTGGGTCATCTTTTGCGCATTTTTTTATTTAACTCAACTATTTTTACGTAGATTTTGGAATATACACGTTTTTACGCAGATTTTCCCCATAGATTCTTCACGCAGTTTATCAAAATCGTCCAGAAATACGTGAAAACTGCAAAAAAAAAACTTTTTAGTTGAAGTCGTTTTTACGCGGATTTCGCGATAATTAGAGATTGCATTGTCTGGAAACTATAAAAGTAGGTATACTAATGACATTCTTTCCTTCAAGAAACAATAATGAAACATTTATTCTCTTCCCGTAGAGAAATAATAACAAATATAATTGAAAACTTTCAGCAAGAAATGATTCTCGAACAACATTCGAAAGCTATAAAGGTGACGAGTGTTTTTCATTCGACTTGAGTCGTTTTTCAGTGTGCTATCGAGTTTCCATAATGCCAAAACATCTCGTTATTCTTGTACCTCCTCGAGCATACTCGAACGATGAGTCGTTTTCGAGATCGAATCGAAAGCCGTAATGCCAAACATGTTCGACTCGATAGAATTACGTTCGAATCGAGATGCGCAATGCCACCCCTGATGTCGCCACTGCATACGCGCAGCATCTCGAGGCAGCGTTGCCGGAAGAGGGTGAGCTCGATGGGGCCCCTCTTGAGGACTGCTGGAATACAGTCAAAGCAGCCATTAACGACGCAGCGGAGAACAACGTCGGGTATATGGGTCGAAGTCGACGGAACGATTGGTTCGACGAAGAGTGCAGACAGATTCTGGAGGAGAAGGACGCAGCGCGGGCGGTCGCGCTGCTGCAAGGTACCCGGCAGAACGTGGAACGTTATAGACGGAAGCGGAGACAGCAGACCCGCCTTTTTCAGGAGAAGAAATGCTGCCTGGAAGAAGCGGAGTGCGAGGAGATGGAACAGCTGTGCCGTTCTCAAGAAACATGCAAGTTCTATCAGAAGTTCAACACATCCTGCAAAGGCTTCGTGTCGCAAGCCGAAATGTGCCGGGATAAGGATGGGAGCATCTTCACGGACGAACGTGTGATGATCGAAAGGTGGAAGCAGCACTACGAGGAACATTTGAATGGCGCTGAGAGTACAGGCAGTGAAAGTCAAGGCAGCGGAGGAGATGACTACGTCAGTTCAGCGGACGATGGAAGCCAACCAGCCCCCACCTTGAGGGAAGTTAAGGATGCCATCCAACAGCTAAAGACCAATAAAGCAGCTGGTAAGGATGGCATCGGAGCTGAGCTCATCAAGATGGGCCCGGAAAAGCTAGCCACTTGCCTGCATAAATTAATAGTCAGAATCTGGGAAACTGAACAGCTACCGGAGGAGTGGAAAGAAGGGGTTATATGCCCCATCTACAAGAAAGGCGACAAGCTGGAGTGTGAGAACTTTCGAGCGATCACCATCCTTAATGCCGCCTACAAAGTGATATCCCAGATCATCTTCCGTCGTCTATTACCATTAGTGAATGAGTTCGTGGGAAGTTATCAAGCCGGCTTCGTTGACGGCCGCTCGACAACGGACCAGATCTTTACTGTACGGCAAATCCTTCAAAAATGCTGTGAATACGAACCATCTGTTTGTTGATTTCATGGCGGCATATGACAGTATAGACCGCGTAGAGCTATGGAAAATTATGTACGAGAACAGCTTTCCTGGGAAGCTTACCAGACTGATCAAAGCAACGGTGGATGGTGTGCAAAACTGTGTGAAGATTTCGGGCGAACACTCCAGTTCGTTCGAATCGCGCCGGGGACTAAGACAAGGTGATGGACTTTCGTGCCTGTTTTTCAACATTCCGCTAGAAGGTGTCATGCGGAGAGCCTGATGTAACAGCCGGGGTACGATTTTCAACAAATCCAGTCAATTTATTTGCTTCGCGGATGACATGGACATTGTCGCCCGAACATTTGCAAAGGTGGCAGAACTGTACACCCGCCTGAAACGTGAAGCAACAAAAGTTGGACTGGTGGTGAATGCGTCAAAGACAAAGTACATGCTTGTGGGCGGAACCGAGCGCGACAGGGCCCGCCTGGGAAGCAGTGTTACGATAGACGAGAATACCTTCGAGGTGGTCGAGGAATTCGTCTACTTCGGATCCTTGCTAACGGCTGACAACAACGTTAGTCGTGAAATACGAAGGCGCATCATCTGTGGAAGTCGGGCCTACTACGGGCTCCAGAAGAAACTGCGGTCAAAAAAGATTCGACACCGCACCAAATGTGTCATGTACAAGACGCTAATAAGACCGGTTGTTCTCTACGGACATGAAACATGGACAATGCTCGAGGAGGACTTGCAAGTACTCGGAGTATTCGAGAGACGGGTGCTTAGGACCATCTTTGGCGGTGTGCAAGAAGATGGTGTGTGGCGGCGAAGAATGAACCATGAGCTCGCCCAGCTCTACGACGAACCCAGTATCCAGAAGCTGGCTAAAGCCGGAAGGGTACGATGGGCAGGACATGTTGCAAGAATGCCGGACAGCAACCCTGCAAAGATGGTGTTCGCTTCCGATCCGGCTGGTACGAGACGGCGTGGAGCGCAGCGAGCGAGATGGGCAGACCAGGTGCAAAATGACTTGGCGAGCGTGGGGCGTATCCGAGGATGGAGAGATGCGGCCTCGAACCGTGCATTGTGGCGTCAAATTGTTGATTCAGTGTTATCTGTTAAGATGTATACTAAAAAAAGAAGTAAATGAATGGGAGCTGCTATTCGGCTTCTTGATTCGGTTGACCTTTGATCAGTTTGCTCAAACTATTTCGAAAAAATACCATCCATTTCGTATAGCTACGTAGTCCTAGGTCCCCTTTGCGTACAACCCGATTGGGCTGCACTTTTGAGTTTCTCATTCTGCTTTGGATTCAAATCCTGACACCAGACCGTATCGTGCCAAACATTACCATTCCAACACTTAGTAGGGCCATGGCAAATGTTTCGGAAGCAGACTTGTTCCGACTGAGGATATTCTTGACTCGAAAACCAAGCTGTTTCTCGCGTAAGATTTTTTTTGTACATTACCTAGATCGTGTCGTAGCGAAGGCAGAATTAACGATATTATAGCTAACGCCACGCATCTTCCCAGGTCTCATTTTCGCAAAGATCTACTCATTGAATGGAATCTAATGACCACATAATGGATGATACCTCGATGACTACGGACACCACTCGATCGATTGTCTCGCAAATCAACAACTTTTGAGATTGAGATGCACAAATCCAAATATTTTAACTTTCAGTTTCAACGACTCGCAACCTAATCAAACTCAATTCTAATCGCCGGCTTCGCAAAAAGCAAAATTGAAAAATTCGGATCAAGCTGACCCCGGAGGACCTGCGGGCCGTCATCGCGCATTTTATTCGGAACCACACCGACCAAATCTCCCAACCATCATAGGGGCAATTCCGCATATTTATTAGCTCCTCCGCCCCATAAACTACACTTGACGGTGACCTGATCCGATTTCTATATTTTCGCTGCTGTTTGCATACGCCATCCTGCAGCGGTCGAGTAGCTACAATTTCATTCATACACATATTGCAACCGCTTGGGCCCGGTTGTCGTTGCCATTACCGTCATCGCTCCTCGTTGACCAACCAACCAACGATATACTCTACTCTAAACTGACTGACTGGCGGTGACTGCTGATCCTGAAAATGTCCGAGCCCCAACGACGACACGGCGAGACGGGGTGTGTGCGCGCTCGCAAAATATGAAATATGATCAAATTTAATTCGACTCCACTTGTTTTCATTCACTTCAATCAAACGCACCATCAAAGCTGATGCTGACTTCTGCCCGAGATGGGCACAATGCGAAGGGGAAGCGATTTGTGCGGATTTGGATACTGTGTAGCGCTCCCCCTCTTCCGAGTTGAATTATATGAATAATGGAGCAGCGAGCGCGACTTACTGGGCCGTTGGGGTGTTACTGCGCTAATTCTAGCGAAAGGGTGCATGTGGGTAGTGGCCGTAATAAAACGAGGCATATTCGTAGAGTACATTTATTCGTGTGTAAGGTTTGTCTGTTTCAGCTTAGCTGTAATTCCTTTTTTTTTGTTTATTTATTTATCGTCTTTGTTAAAATCTTCTTCCTCAAAACTGAAACTTTCTTCCTGATGCTGAAGGGCTTCTAATCAGAAGCTAAAAAGTTTTTTTTTCAGCTCCTCCCTAAGGTTGAATTGCTTTTTCCCAAAAAACAATAAAGGTTCTTCCCAATGTTAAAAAGCTGTTTTCCCAGAAGCTGAAAAAGCTTGATACCAAAAATTACAAAAGCTTCTTCCCAAAAGCTGAAAAGCTTCTTTCCTGAAGCTGGAAAGCTTCTTCCCCGGAGCTGGAATGCTTCTTCCCTGAAGATGGAAAGCTTCTTCCCTGAAGCTGGAAAGCTTCTTCCCTAAAGCTGGAAAGCTTCTTCCCTGAAGCTGAAAAGCTTCTTACCAGAAGCTGGAAAGCTTCTTCCCAGAAGCTGGAAAGCTTCTTCCCAGAAGCTGGAAAGCTTCTTCCCAGAAGCTGGAAAGCTTCTTCCCAGAAGCTGGAAGCTTCTTCCCAGAAGCTGGAAGCTTCTTCCCAGCTGGAAGCTTCTTCCCAGAAGCTGGGCTTCTTCCCAGAAGCTGGTGCTTCTTCCCAGAAGCTGGAAGCTTCTTCCCAGAAGCTGGAAGCTTCTTCCCAGAAGCTGGAGCTTCTTCCCAGAAGCTGGAAGCTTCTTCCCAGAAGCTGGAAGCTTCTTCCCAGAAGCTGGGCTTCTTCCCAGAAGCTGGAAGCTTCTTCCCAGAAGCTGGAAGCTTCTTCCCAGAAGCTGGAAGCTTCTTCCCAAACTGGAAGCTTCTTCCCAGAAGCTGGCTTCTTCCCAGAGCTGGGCTTCTTCCCAAGCTGGAAGCTTCTTCCCAGAAGCTGGAAGCTTCTTCCAAGCTGGCTTCTTCCCAGAAGCTGGAAAGCTTCTTCTCAGAAGCTGGAAAGCTTCTTCCCAGAAGCTGGGAAGCTTCTTCCCAGAAGCTGGGAAGCTTCTTCCCAGAAGCTGGGAAGCTTCTTCCCAGAAGCTGGGAAGCTTCTTCCCAGAAGCTGGGAAGCTTCTTCCCAGAAGCTGGGAAGCTTCTTCCCAGGAAGCTGGAAAGCTTCTTCCCAGGAAGCTGAAAGCTTCTTCCCAGGAAGCTGAAAGCTTCTTCCCAGGAAGCTGAAAGCTTCTTCCCAGGAAGCTGAAAGCTTCTTCCCAGGAAGCTGAAAGCTTCTTCCCAGGAAGCTGAAAGCTTCTTCCCAGGAGCTGAAAGCTTCTTCCCAGAAGCTGGGAAGCTTCTTCCCAGAAGCTGGGAAGCTTCTTCCCAGAAGCTGGAAACCTTCTTCCGAAAAGCTGGAGCGCTTCTTCCCAGAAGCTGGAAAGCTTCTTTCCAGAAGCTGGTGCTTCTTCCCAGAAGCTGGTGCTTCTTCCCAGAAGCTGGAAGCTTCTTCCCAGAAGCTGGAGCTTCTTCCCAGAAGCTGGAAGCTTCTTCCCAGAAGCTGGAGCTTCTTCCCAGAAGCTGGAAGCTTCTTCCCAGAAGCTGGAAGCTTCTTCCCAGCTGGAAGCTTCTTCCCAGAAGCTGAGCTTCTTCCCAGAAGCTTCTTCCCAGAAGCTGGAAGCTTCTTCCCAGAAGCTGGAAGCTTCTTCCCAAGCTGCTTCTTCCCAGAGCTGGAAGCTTCTTCCCAGAAGCTGGAAGCTTCTTCCCAGAAGCTGGGCTTCTTCCCAGAAGCTGGAAGCTTCTTCCCAGAAGCTGGAAAGCTTCTTCCCAGAAGCTGGGCTTCTTCCCAGAAGCTGGGCTTCTTCCCAGAAGCTGGAAGCTTCTTCCCAGAAGCTGGGCTTCTTCCCAGAAGCTGGAAGCTTCTTCCCAGAAGCTGGGCTTCTTCCCAGAAGCTGGAAGCTTCTTCCCAGCTGGAGCTTCTTCCCAGAAGCTGGAAGCTTCTTCCCAGAAGCTGGAAGCTTCTTCCCAGAAGCTGGCTTCTTCCCAGAAGCTGGAAAGCTTCTTCCCAGAAGCTGGAAAGCTTCTTCCCAGAAGCTGGAAAGCTTCTTCCCAGAAGCTGGAAAGCTTCTTCCCAGAAGCTGGAAAGCTTCTTCCCAGAAGCTGGAAAGCTTCTTCCCAGAAGCTGGAAAGCTTCTTCCCAGAAGCTGAAAAGCTTCTTCCCAGAAGCTGAAAAGCTTTTTTCCAGAGGCTTCCCAGAAGCTGAAAAGCTTTTTCCCAGAAGCTGAAAAGCTTCTTCCCAGAAGCTGAAAAGCTTCTTCCCAGAAGCTGGAAAGCTTTTTCCCAGAAACTTCTTCCCAGCAGCAGAGAAGCTTCTTCTCACAAGCTGAAAAGCTTCTTCACAGAAACTGAATATCTTCTTCTTTGTTTTCTTTGCCTTCTTCGTCTTCTTCGTCTTCTTCGTCTTCTTTGTCTACTTTGTCTTCTTTGTCTTCTTTGTCTTCTTTGTCTTCTTTGTCTTCTTTGTCTTCTTTGTCTTCTTTGTCTTCTTTGTCTTCTTTGTCTTCTTTGTCTTCTTTGTCTTCTTTGTCTTCTTTGTCTTCTTTGTCTTCTTTGTCTTCTTTGTCTTCTTTGTCTTCTTTGTCTTCTTTGTCTTCTTTGTCTTCTTTGTCTTCTTTGTCTTCTTTGTCTTCTTTGTCTTCTTTGTCTTCTTTGTCTTCTTTGTCTTCTTTGTCTTCTTTGTCTTCTTTGTCTTCTTTGTCTTCTTTGTCTTCTTTGTCTTCTTTGTCTTCTTTGTCTTCTTTGTCTTCTTTGTCTTCTTTGTCTTCCTTGTCTTCTTTGTCTTCTTTGTCTTCTTTGTCTTCTTTGTCTTCTTTGTCTTCTTTGTCTTCTTTGTCTTCTTTGTCTTCTTTGTCTTCCTTGACTTCTATGTTTTCATCTCTTTTGCCATAGTTTCTTCACCTTTTTTCATGTCTGTCTTTTTCTATTTATTTGCCTTATTTTTCTCAATTAATTGCATATTATTCGGCAACTCGGCCGTACGAAAACCATTTTTTGTTAAATATCTTGGAATAAAAATGATCCACGTGTCTTGGAGGGACTCGAACCCTCAACCTCCTACTCTCTAGATAGGCTTGATAACCCCTACACAACAAGACCACTTAAAGGTCACGTTTGCGGAAAAGCCATCAGAATCCGAGTACCAACCTCCACCGCGGTTAGCTCTCTTTTTTGCAAATTGAATATCTTTCGGATGCTTGATTTGTCCAATCTCCACATGTGCTTTACTGTTGTATATCCACAGTCAAGCGAGTGCACATTGTTTATTAATCGAGAGGATCGCACTCCATGCCTCCCAACAACAGGCTGGGCGGGCTGGTATAGAATGCGAATCAATCGCACTCTGCTGTGCCTTACGTAGGCGGTCGCGTGTACTCAGGCGACTAATGACGGTGAAAGACCGACACTTGATTAGAATTAATTGCATATTATTCGGCAACTCGGCCGTACGAAAACGAAAAAGATATTCAATTTGCAAAAAAGAGAGCTAACCGCGGTGGAGGTTGGTACTCGGATTCTGATGGCTTTTCCGCAAACGTGACCTTTAAGTGGTCTTGTTGTGTAGGGGTTATCACGCCTATCTAGAGAGTAGGAGGTTGAGGGTTCGAGTCCCTCCCAGACACGTGGATTCTTTTTCGCAAATTTCATATCAATTTTCGAAACATAACATAACATTTCGAAACATGTGCTGTGCATATGCACAGCCAAGATATTTAACAAAAAAAATATTTTTCTCTCCAGCCAAAACTTCTTCTATGCTTCTTATTTGCGTCTTATTTCTCCACATTTTTTATACTTTTCTGCCTTCTTCTTTTTTCGATATTTCCTTTTATCGTTTTCTTTATTTAATTTTTCTTGCTTTTTCATTTTAATCCTTTTCGTATTTTTCGTCTCCTTCGTTCTTTAATATTTTTCACAGTCAATGTATATTTTTACGCATATTTCCATTCTCATGTTTTATAACATGATTCGATTATGTTGTAATGTGATCATTTATCCATCACAGTTGCAAGTTGCAATTATCAGGTAGCCTCACTAGAGTCCTTATTTTTCTAACTAGAATCCTTCATCTACATCCTGGTCATGAAAAATGTATCAATTACAAACCGATAAATCCTCCTTCTCACATCAATAACTCGTTCCTCGTTCCTAGAAAGCACTTGATCCGGTGTCTGTTTTTGTCGTTCCATTCGTTTGACAAGTCGCCGCACTTTCGTTTCGAACGAAAGGGTGAAATGCAAACAGAATGCATCAAGTCAACATCCCAGAACAGAATGCCTATCGTTGTCAAACGATTCATTACCAGTTGAGATTACCCGACAGAGAGAGAAAAAAAGGGGTTAAACATAAACCCGAACCAGGTCTCAATTGTCAACGGACGCGAACTATGCATTCATATTGACTTGTCATTTTGGGAAACCATCTGCATCGACTAATGCAATAATAATTATCTTTATTGTTCCTGTCGTCGGTCCGACCGATCCAGAACCCATGCCACAAGTGGGTGGATCCAACGAAGCCGACGACATCGATATCGCGTTCACTAATTCGTTGAAGTGCTTTCGGAACATGGTCGGACTGACACTTGACAAAATCCTGGAAAAATCGTAATCGCTTTGACGTTTTCCGTTCGAGAGCGTGAAGGGGACGTCTGGTTATTGGTGCTGGTCGCGAAGCGGAAACGAGGCTATTGAGGGCCCGTCAACGGCGATCGATGCTCGCTTCGAATGCACTTGTTTGTTTTGAAATGGAGGAAAGAATTTCTAACACCTTTTGAACGTTAAGAGGGCCGCACAACAGAACGCAGTTAAATGGTCAATATTTGCTTCTTTGCGAGCTTTGTTTTACTATCAACAAATTTCAACCAACGCTGGCTCAATCCTTTCTGTTCAAAAAAGATAGGGGAAAATACCTATTCTTGGCAGTCTAAGACATTCGCCAAATTGAATGGTAAAAATAATTAATAATTACACTAAAACACAGGTATAGCTTAACTGGTATACATTTGTATGCTCTTTCTTTGATGATTGGTGTTCACTAAATATAACAGCTTTTACCACAAACTCAGTAAATTTAATATAAAGAAACAGGTCAACGTTTCTTCTATTGGCATAGCAATTTCTATTATCAGCAATGGATTTGCTCCCTTTAGCAACTAGACATGGAAGTGAAAAACTGGTAATGTATTGGTGCCAAATGCTGGTTGTTTATATCCTCCAGTAGTAAAATTCATTCATATTAATCGGCCGCACGCTCATCTCGCTTTACTCAATTTTGGAAAAAAATTTATTGTTTATCAAAACTGGCTTAACACAAAACATTAATTTTTAGCCTTGGCATAAATTTTATGTCATGTACACAGATAGGCAAAAATATTTAAACACATTGTAAAACAAATTTAGCCCTTATGAAGCCAACAAAAATCAGACGTGAATGGCAGATAGGGTACCCGTGTACCCAGATATTGATATTTTCATTACTTTTACCATTTTCAACCTATTTGAATAATGTTTGCCATTTAGGAGAAGGGAACTTATATGCTTTTTGTCCGCTGCCAAGATTTACATCTTTTGTCTTTTGTAATGCCTTAGAGTCGCGTAAGCAAAAGTCTATCAACCTGTTTCAAATATACAACTTGCTCTTTGCGGTCCTTACATGATATGTTTGTTTCATAAAAAAAATTATGGTGGTTGTGTACAAGACACGACCGCTTGACGTAAACTACGTGAAACCAAATCCATACACATAAGAATGAATATTTGTCTGTCTGCCCTTATAGACTAGGAAACGGCATGAACATTTGTATGTAGAGGTTTTAGCGAACGATGAAGATTCTTATGATGATATTAGACCCCTCCTCTTCTGGAAGAGGGACTCTCATACAAATGAAGTACACATTTCTGCTTTAATCGAAAATTAATCTAAAAAATGGAATCCAAAATTTGCAAAAAAATATGTAAAAAATATATATTTAATCAATTTTAGGTAAAACGAAGCTCGTCGGTTCTGGTAGTATAGTATATTAACAATATATTCCACCTCGTGAGTCTTCATATGTTGAATAATGGACAGCACTGTCCTATCCAGCCGCTGGAGCCACCCCATTCTTACACTACGTTTCACAGTTGAATAATAGATAATACCCTAAGTCCCTAATATACAGTCCCGATTTTATTTAGTGAAACATAGAGCAAATATTGCATAAATTTGCTCTTTGTGGTAATAATCAAGTGGTGATAAAGTGTAAAAAGTAGTGTACGTACTTAATTTGTCGTGTCAAACGCAATAAAGAGGAGAAACAGGCGATCCAAAAAAGTAAGTAACAGTTTGCTATTCGTGCGCTGCTTTCTTTGGCAATGCAATAATGGCAAGGATTTCGAAGGTGCAAATTTGTTTCGATGATTAACTCATCAAATCTTGCTACTTTTACACAAACAACTTATTCAAATGAAAGCTAAGATTTGAAAATGTTTGATTGAATCAAAATTATGTTCATGAATAGTGTATGTTTGCTGGAAAATGCAAATATTGTTGAGGGTGCCAACAACTGTCGCACCCTGCCAATGCCGTATTCTACCCTATCTGAAATTCTTTTCTTAGATAAAAAAAATCTGAAGGGTTATGTACAAGACACGACCGCCCAACGTAAACTACGTAGAACAGTTTGGTGCATTGAGGAATGTAGTCATATTTTAAGATAATTCATTCGATTACTTATGTCACTGGTTTGAAACAAAATTACCATAACTTAAAATATAAAAAATTGTTGGATACCGTAGTCAGGGGTGACGTCCGAGCCCTCGCCGACAGTCTGAAGGTCGGACAACAAAATCGTTCAAAAGGTCACTTATAATTCAGTTTTATGGTTCTCGGATACATTAAATCTATTCCACAAGCATTCTATGTATTTGAAACAGTGACCCATTCTCACCCCCATTTAACCCGTTGTATCCCCGACGACGGTACGATAACTTAAAATTTTGACTTTAAAACCCCAAGTGGCAGTGGCGTAGCCAGAAAATTAGTCTGGGGGGGGTTTTCAGAACATTTTTTTTTTCGAAAAAAAAATTTGTTTCTAAAAATTTTGTCTCTGGGGGGGGGGGGTTATGCCCAAAACCACCCCCCTGGCTACGCGGTGGCCTAGTGGTAATATTGCTTTTTGCAATTCCAACTGTTGCATTCGACTTAGAGTAAAATTAGTAGGGATTCAGTTTCATTCCAAATTTTCGCCCACTATTCTAGCTTATTTGTAGTAATATATAGGTGGATATAGTGGAGTATGTTTATTAAATAATACTATTCTGAAATAAAAATAACTCACTAGCGTTACATGGTTATTATATCCCAAGCAGCACACGTTGAGCCAATCTTGTTGAAGTAACCATATTGTGAGAGAATTCGGGCATATATAAGTTACTGTGATCGATGTGCAATATGTTTGTTGCTGGGGGTGTATACTGGTGAGTGCGTGTACCACGATTTAGCGATTTTACGACAGACAGAAGAATCTCTGCTCTGGCTACGGACAAACAGGTACCTCTGTCCAATGGTAGTCAGAGCATCGAGTCATCACTGGTGGAAGAATACGAGCCTTGGACCTTTGGCAGAATCTCAGCCTTCTGTTATTTGGAGTGACCAGGAATAGTTGGCAGAGAAGGGATAGTCGTATTGTTGAGTCCGACAAAGAAGCGCGAGTCGATAAAACCCGGTTGCGCCAACTAGAAATCAACAAATACTAGCCATGTACCGTTTTGACTCAAATTCCGAACATGACTCATATTCCGAACTTTAGATTTTAAAAGCCCATTTTAACTTTATCCGTGTAATTTTCTCCACAGGAGTTTGAATTTGTTTGTTATCTTGATCCTCAGTGTGGAAAACCAATGACAGTTTTAGTTTTAGGGCGCTAAAACGTCAGTGTTCGGAATATGAGTCATATTCGGGATTTGAGTCAGAACGGTACCAAAAACCAAACCATTCTGTTGAGATGCGCCAGAGTAGTAAACACTGCGGACGGGAATAGGGTATTTCAAGCTCTATCTGGTAAAAGGGCGAATGTCGCAAGAGAGGATTCTCTTCGTCGACTTTCCCTCTTTTAAATAAAAGTGACAAGCAGAGGATTTCTTTGCAGTTTATCACCTCAGAATGCAAGTTCGCATTGTTTTCTATCGTCCTGAGGTGATGAACCACACAGAAATCCACTGCTTGTCACTTTTATTAAAAAGAGGGGAAGTCGGCGAAGAGAATCCTCTCTTGCGACATTCGCCCTTATTCCAGATAGAGCTTGATTTGTGCTATTTTATTACAATCTAACTTCCACTATCTGGCAGTGGCATTATAGATAACATATTCGTGCAACCATATTATTAATATGATTGCAAGAATCTTAGATCCGGGAGCTAGAAAGTAATAGTTCTATTGTAACCTATAGCCCGTTTCAATAAAGTATGCGTTCCGAAGCTATAGCCGTATACAATAAGCCCCGCATGATTGTACCCACAGAGTATCTGAAGTGCATTCAAACTTCCTGAATTAAAATTGAAATCTTTTGATTTTGGTGCATATTTAATAATAAACATATAATTCACAATAGACCTGTGCGCCGGTCATATAATCGGCGGCGGCGGCGTGGTGGTCACTTTTGCCCCGGCGGCGGCGGCGGCGTGGATGAAAAAATCAATGACTGGAAAAATCAATTTTAATGTGGGTTTTTGGAGTCATGCGGTTTTGATTCACACGGTAGAAATCGCCCGTATACAAATCGACTTCAGTGGTTTAAAATTGCAATATTTTACTTTTGCTGATCATCAAGCAGCACATTCAAAATACAATAGTCAATTGTCGGCGACACTAATCAATACCTGATTTTAAAATGTTATTTATGTTAAAATGTTATGAACAACATAAATAAAAATAAATACTAGCTGAGTAAGACTGGGGATGACCAACCAAATTCAATATTTTTCCTGAAATTTGGTTAAATATGCCAAAAAAGTTCTTGGTGTAGTCCCTGAAGGAATTTCTAGAGGAAACTACAGACATTTTAACAGACTTTTCTTATTAAAGTTCATAAGGAATTCCTTCGTAAAATTCTATGAGAATTCCTACAGAAATTTGGTTATTCCTTTAGTAGAGCTCATCATGCAGGAATTCATTCGGAAATTTATTCAACAATGAACTAATTTCCGATGGAGTTCCTAAAATAGTTTTCCAAAGGATTTCCTGAAGTAATGTCGGAACAAGTTTATGAAGGCAATCCGGCATGATTTTTGAAGAAATTTCCGAAAAAAAAACTTTGGGAACTGGATGAATTCCCAAAGAAAAATCAGTAGGAACCCTTCAGGAAATTTTCGAAAAAATCCTCACAGACATTTTCAAAGTAATTTCTAACAGAATTTCAAATAAATTTCCGAATAAATTTGTTATAGAGCTTTGAATGAATATCTGAAGGGACCCTAAAAAAAATCAAAAGAAATGGAGAATGTTGTGAGGGAATTCCTGAGGAAAATGTCCAAAAATTTCATTCTAAATTTACCTATATCTATTCTGGTACATTCCGTGTTATCCGGAGGAAAACCGTATTTAATTTCCTATTCCAGGTTGCTCGTTCTTGGGCCGCCAGTCGCCAGTCTCCCTGCACACCAGCTGCACGAGCATCTTCCTCGATTGCGCACTGTCACCGAGTGCGGGGTCTACCCCGGAGCCAACGCTCTCTTCCAGGCTCTCGGAAGGTTTTTTGCTGGTCTCTCTTCCAGCATACACAGTACATGTTCAGCCCACTGTAATCTGCCATATTTTATTAGCCTGCCTTGGTCTGCATTTTTATAAACTTGGTACAATCGTGATTCATTCGTTCGTCTGCGCCATTTACTATTTTCCACCGCGCAGTATTTTCTGCTCAAATACTTCGAGAATTCGATACCATCGTCGGGGGTGTTAATGGGTCAAATGGGGATGAGAATGGGTCACTGTTTCAACTACTTAGGATGCTTGTAGAATGGATTGAATGTGTCTGAGGGCAAGAAGACTAAAATATAAGAAACCTTTTTGAACGATTTTGCTCTACGACCTCCGATGATGACACATTCTCACCCCCCAGACCCATTGTCACCACCGATGACGGTAGTTTGCATCTTTTTACCAATGTCATTTGGCCGAATATACCATTTTGCCGAACAGACGAAAGGGTCGTTTGGCTGAAAGGGTCGTTTGACTGAAATGGTCGTTTGGCAGAAAGGGTCATTTGGCCGAAAGGGTCGTTCGGCCGAAAGGGTCGTTTGGCCGAAAGGGTCATTTGGCCGAAAAGGTTGTTTCATCGAAAGGGTCGTTCAGCCGAAGGGGTCATTTGGCCGAAAAGGTCGTTTGGCCGAAGGAGTAATTTGGCTGAATAGGACATTTGGCCGAATAGGACATTTGTCCGAATAGAACATTGGCCGAATAGGACATTTGGTCGAATAAGACATTTGGCCTAACAGGTCATTTTGCCGAATAGGTTATTTGAAAAATTAGAAATAAGGAATGAGAAGAGAGACGTCTCAATTCTCATTCCTCATTTCTTACTTCTCACTGTAAAAAGTGAGAAGCATGAGGTGAGTAGTGAGACGTCTCTCTAGCCACTTCGCACTACTAAGTTTTCACAGTGAAAAGTGAGAAGTGAGACGTCTCACGTCTCACATTCTACAATGAGAAGAGAAAAATAAAAGAGTGAGAAGAGAGACGTCTTACTATACACTTTACTGTGAAAAGTGAGTTATACGAAGTGGGTAGTGAGACATCTCACTATTCATTTCATGCTTCTCATTTTTTACAGCGAGGAGTGAAAAGAGAGACGTCTCAATTCTCGCTTTTTGCAGGGAACAGTGAGAAACGCGAAGTGAATACTGAGACGTCTCACTACTCACTTCGCACTTCTCATTTTTTTAGTGTGAAGTGAGACGTCTCTCTTCTCACTCCTCATTTCTCTTTCCTCACTGTGAAAAGTGAGTAGTTCGAAAGGGGTAGTGAGACTTCTCACTACTCACTTCACGCTTCTCTCTTTTTACAGTGAGAAGTGAGAAATGAGGAATGATTTTTTTCTATGTCTTTATTTGTGTGTTTTTTTTAAATATAACATTAAGTTCAACACAAAAGAAATGAGGAATGAGAATTGAGACGTCTCTTTTCTCACTCCTAATTTCTCACTTTTCAAATGTTCTATTCGGTCAAATGTCCTATTCGGCCAAATGACCCTTTCGGCCAAACAACCGTTCCGGCCATATGACCCTTTCGGCCGAATGACCCTTTCAGCCAAATGACTCTTTCGACCAAACGACCCTTTCGGTAAAATAACCCTTTCGGCCAAATTACTCTTTCGGCCACATGACCCGTTCGGCCAAATGACCCGTTCAGCCAAATGACCCGTTCAGCCAGATTGGTTTCGGCCTAATGGTTTGTTCGGCCAAGTGGAATTCGGCCAAACGACCCTTCCCCTTACAGAGGTAGTTTTGTCAGTGTCTGTAGGTAGCGTAGCTTCCTAAAGTAACCAAAGAATTTACTGGAAGAATTTTCAAAGGATTATCCGGAAAAAAATCTCTAGAAATTGCTTAAGGAAGATTTGAAAGAATCCCTAAGGTAATTTCAGGAAAAATGACAAGGAGCTTGCTCAGGAACACCTAGAGAAATTAAAAAAAAAAATCCAAAATGTATCTTTCGCTGGAAATTAATAAATTAATTTTCAAATAAATTCCTAAGCTAATTTTCAAACCTTGATGAAATTTCCAAAGTAATCCGTAATTGAATTTCTGTAGGAGTTTTCAGAAAGTTTTTGGAGGAACTCTGAAACAATTTCCTAAGAAACTCCTCAAACATTTTCCGTAGAGATTTCAAAAAGAATTTGTGAAGCATTTTCAGAAGGTGTATCCGTGTTTCTGAACGAAAACTTGACGAAATGTCCAAAGAAATTTGCGGAGAAATCTAAGACTTTCAGAAGTTCCTTCAGAAGCTACTTTGAAAAATCCTTCAGGAGTTTCTTGGATATTCTTTCTGAAACTTGTTCAAGAATTCTTAAGGCAATTTTGTCCTAGAACTTTGCAAGGTATACCAAAGGAGTTCTTAGAAGAAATTCGAAATTTTCGGATGAATATCTCAACGATTTTCCCAAGGTTTTCCTTAACAAATTTCTGAAAGAATGCGTGGATGAATTTCCGAACTAATTTCTGTGGGAAATTCCAAGGAATATCCGAAAGAATCCGAAAGACTTTCTGGAATTCTTTTCCGGAAGAGTTTTTGTAGGACTCCCTGATGCAAATTCCCAGGGAAACTGCAAATCGATTTCTAAGAAAAAATCCAAAGGAATTCCTGGATTTATCTAGAAATTATTTCAGACATGCCAGTAGGCATTTCCTCTAAAATTCTGTTAGGAATATATTCATATTCAATTCTTTCAAAAACACCTTCAGACATTTCTTTATGGATTTCTCTGTAAATTCCTTTAGGAATTCTTTGGGGAAGTCTTTTAGAAATATCTTCAAAACCTTTTTTAGCAGTTCCAACGGGAATTATTTTTGAAAATCGATTCAGGCTCTCTTTTAAAAATGCCTTCAAAAATTCATTTGGAAACTCGTACACTCTCCAGGAATTTATTCAAAAACTCCTCCAAAAATTCATTTGAGAACTCCTCACGATTTTTTTTTCTAAATCTAAATTTTTTTTCTAAAAGATTCCGCCAAGAATTCCTTTTGATATTTCTCCATAGATTTTTTTAAAAGTTTCTTCGAAGGCCTCCAAGATTCCCTTGTAGATTTCTTCAGAAATTCTTTCGGAATTTCTTTTAAAAATATTTCTCTTTGAAAAATAATTAGAGAATGAAATAGTTTTCGATGGAGTTACTAATTGAATTTTCGAAAGAGTAAAACAAAAAAAATAACAACATACACTAAAAAGTTACCAAGGTATTACTGAAAGAATCTCGGAATTAACTTAACGAAGAATGTTTTAAAGGAATTGCTGGAAGAAGTTCCTTGAGAAAATTTATGATTTAATAACTTCATGGAATAATTGCTGAAAAAAAACAAGGATGTTATCGATCATTTAGTAATCTGCCTTCGATCATTTAATAGTTTGTCAATAACTCATTCCAGAGGCTAAATTTTAAAATGTGTTGTATGGTGGACTTTTAGTTCGAAGGTTTTTTTACAACTCTCCTGAACAGGTCGATGTTCGAATTCCACTGCTAAAGGAGTTACGGTGCAAGTTGCTATACTTATACTAAATGATAACAAAATATGCAATAATTTAGTCTAAGTTACTGCTACTAGCGCTATAGCTCTGTTTTTAGTGAAATTCAAACAACGAACTGTTAGGCAAAGTTGTAGATAAACCTTTGCACTAAAAGTCCACTAGTTATTGAAAAACTACTAAATGATCGAAGGCAGATTACTAAATGATCGATAACATCCTTGAAAAAAAATCATAAGGAGGAATTTCCGAAGCAATTCTTAAAGAAACTTCCGAAGGAATTGCTTAAAAAAAGTGTTGATAAATAATTTCCGAAGAAATTTTTTATAGAATTTCCAGAGGAATTCCTTTTTTGTAGGAATTCCTGAAACATTTTTTTTCAGTGTCTTGTACTCTACGCGACTCGACTTAAGTTAATTGATTTTTTTTATTGCGATTAGTCATCGGCGTGGCAAAATTATGATCGGCGGCGCGCCGACCCAAAATCGTCGGCGGCGGCGGCGTGAATAAAACCACCGGCGGCGGCGGCGCACAGGTCTAATTCACAATTTGCAGTTTATCATAGAATGGCTTACCATTTTCCTAAGTTATCTTTGAATCGAACATGTTTGTTCATTTGCATTGCGATTATCGCATAATGACATTGCAATGCCATTGCTAACAATCGATCATCCTATCTTTGCACAAATATGCGCTTGTATGTATATCGCCGACTGCGGTCACTGCTCTGGCCCTACTTTTTGTGACAAACTGGTGCGAAGCACCGCACAAAAAGAAGAGCCCAAAAACCAACTACACTGAACGACGGCCGAATGAGACTCACATTGCGAACGGGAAAAAGAGGTGCTGCCAAAATGGTCCAATACCCTACTTTAACGTTGATAATCAAATGTTTCAATATAACTGGAAACTTGGTAGAGAGTTTCCGAGTCGATTGATATATAAATCTCAAAAATCCATCGAAAGATGAATGCGCTATTAACGTTCAAAATCTTACATGATTTCGTGACGGTCTCGGATTTGGAAATTTTCATTTGTCACTGTAAAGTGTTTTATCACTTTTTACAAACATTATTTATTTCTTTTTACAAAGATTCAATATTTATGTAAAAATAACATTGCATTTGTCTTCTCATTCTCCATTCTAAATTATTTTGACAGTATTTGTTTTTAAACTAAAATTTTGCTTCTCAACAATCCGTAATTTTTAAACTCGTTTAGTGTTATAAGACGACTTTAGTACTTTTTTTTTTTAATTCCACTACGTTGTAGTCTTTACAGATACGTATCTGGACCTCAACTGTAAGCCTGTCTTCGGTGTCTCGTACTTAGCTCGACTTTGACAAGTCGAGTCAAATACGAAACCACTGTCAGTTAACTGAGTGGGAGTAATTTGTTTCGTTGCTGGAAAGTGATTCGAGCTGAGATCCTGGTAGACGACCGGCTGCGAGATGTGATCTACAGGTCTAGTGTAGCATGGGCTCCAGACCAACTCATTCGAGTGGGAGAATCCTGGGTCAGGATCGTATGGCGTCCTTTCTCCATGTCGTTGCTTCAGCTTGGACTCGATGTTTGGCATTCAGCTCACCGGCAATGATGTACTGACCTTACCGACGCGTTAGCTTGATGATATCTGTTCGAAAAGTTGGATCGGAATCAATAAAAAACTAAAAACATTAAAAAAAAATCCAATTGAAAATAAAAGAAAAGTAAACCTTTTCATGGAAATATCGACTCTTGCATGCAAATTCTTGTTTCCTACTTATTCGATCATGCACAGCTATTATTTGACAGATGTCGCTCAAAAGACAAACATTATCTCAAATTTTGCGCAGACTTCTCTCAAAGCGAGCTGCAATAAGTTAGTTCACTTCTCACTACCTCAAATCTCACACGCTAAAAATCTACAACACAGTAGTGTATTTGCTTCATACAAAACGGACCTCTCCTGGAATGGAACAAGAGATGGCTCGTACAATCCCGTTAATCGTAGCTTTCAGTATATAAACGTACGTACAGGTTCCAGAGTTTATAAGAAATAAACAGTCAGTGAGTCATTTTTGTGTCTGTGTGTCATTCATTCTAAATATTTATCTTTTGTTACTGAAGAGGGCCATTTAGTAAGAAGAAAACACATATCTGTATTATTGATTTTTAGCGTGGATACAGCGTGAGATGCAAACATTTTACGCTCCCTTCAACTATTTATTCTCTTGATTTTTCATTGGCTCTCTTTGTCGTTTGTTTGAAGCACTGCCGACTCGCTTGTACAAGTGCCCCTATGCTGTATATTTTTGAGTTTGCATCAACATGGCTCATATATGTGGTACGCGCGTGGTAGTTTTGAGTACATGGGGGAAAAAGGATCACGGATTTCCAGCGCTGATGGAAACTATTAATCACTCAATCTTGGCCTGAATACATAAACCGAATTCACAACATTTGGGTTACACTTCTCCACTATATTTGTCTTGTAGTGCTTTGACGTGCGATAATAAAGTAAAATGATTGAATGCTTTTCCTGAAGGCTGGTCATAGTATATGCACATTATTTTAAGTTTTGATGGAAAAGATAAGATACAATGGGGATACGAAAAATGTGTTTTATTCTATTCTTATTTGGCTCGTGACAAGCGAGGTATGAGCGAATTGATCTTACTCTTTCTGGTTTTCGACAAATTCTTTTCTTTGGAGTCCTGCCGAACGGATTAAAATCCCAACTAGAACAGAGTCATAACATACCAATGATTAATTGAACAATCTTTAAGGTAAAACTGTACATAATCCGAATAAATTACACCTCGCGTTTTCAGAGGCATCAATCTCGATAAATAAGCAACGAATATTTATCATCTTTTATTTTAGTTTTGCTGCGTCGCAGTAAGCGTAGAGTTAAAAGGTGACAACTTTTTGTTGCTTCAGTATTGATGGTGGTGCCCTTAAAATGGCGGGGTGGAACAAAATTGGATTCTAAAAAGTTCGTCCTTAAATTATGAAGCATGATAAAACTTGTCCAAGTTGAGAAGGTTCTAAATTATAAACATTTAACTGACGAATACGCAATTTCCAGCTCTTTGCAACAGTCAAAACGGGCATGACCAACCACCAGCACCAAAAATGACTCTACCGGCTCACCCAATGCGGAGCGAAAGGTGAATGCCAACGTTGGTCTTTTTGCCCATATCTCGTTTAATAATGTCACATTTGGTCCCTCCAAAGAACTTGCAAAACATTTTCTATTCCGCATTTCGATATTTCGAAATTCGAAACTAAGGCAACTGTTCCAGTTGGACATCCTTGTCCAGTTGAACATCCTTGTCCAGTTGGACATCCTTGTCCAGTTGGACATCCTTGTCCAGTTGGACATCCTTGTCCAGTTGGACATCCTTGTCCAGTTGGACATCCTTGTCCAGTTGGACATCCTTGTCCAGTTGGACATCCTTGTCCAGTTGGACATCCTTGTCCAGTTGGACATCCTTGTCCAGTTGGACATCCTTGTCCAGTTGGACATCCTTGTCCAGTTGGACATCCTTGTCCAGTTGGACATCCTTGTCCAGTTGGACATCCTTGTCCAGTTGGACATCCTTGTCCAGTTGGACATCCTTGTCCAGTTGGACATCCTTGTCCAGTTGGACATCCTTGTCCAGTTGGACATCCTTGTCCAGTTGGACATCCTTGTCCAGTTGGACATCCTTGTCCAGTTGGACATCCTTGTCCAGTTGGACATCCTTGTCCAGTTGGACATCCTTGTCCAGTTGGACATCCTTGTCCAGTTGGACATCCTTGTCCAGTTGGACATCCTTGTCCCTCCAACGAACTTGCAAAACATTTCCTATTCCGCATTTCGATATTTAAAAATTCGAAACTAAGGCAACTAGTCCAGTTGGACATCCTTGTCCAGTTGGACATCCTTGTCCAGTTGGACATCCTTGTCCAGTTGGACATCCTTGTCCAGTTGGACATCCTTGTCCAGTTGGACATCCTTGTCCAGTTGGACATCCTTGTCCAGTTGGACATCCTTGTCCAGTTGGACATCCTTGTCCAGTTGGACATCCTTGTCCAGTTGGACATCCTTGTCCAGTTGGACATCCTTGTCCCTCCAACGAACTTGCAAAACATTTCCCATTCCGCATTTCGATATTTAAAAATTCGAAACTAAGGCAACTAGTCCAGTTGGACATCCTTGTCCAGTTGGACATCCTTGTCCAGTTGGACATCCTTGTCCAGTTGGACATCCTTGTCCAGTTGGACATCCTTGTCCAGTTGGACATCCTTGTCCTCCAAAGAACTTGCAAAACATTTTCTATTCCGCATTTCGATATTTCGAAATTCGAAACTAAGGCAACTGTTCCAGTTGGACATCCTTGTCCAGTTGGACATCCTTGTCCAGTTGGACATCCTTGTCCAGTTGGACATCCTTGTCCAGTTGGACATCCTTGTCCAGTTGGACATCCTTGTCCAGTTGGACATCCTTGTCCAGTTGGACATCCTTGTCCAGTTGGACATCCTTGTCCAGTTGGACATCCTTGTCCAGTTGGACATCCTTGTCCAGTTGGACATCCTTGTCCAGTTGGACATCCTTGTCCAGTTGGACATCCTTTTCCCGTTTCTCATTCCTGTCCAGTAGGACATCCTTGTCCAGTTGGACATCCTTGTCCAGTTGGACATCCTTGTCCAGTTGGACATCCTTGTCCAGTTGGACATCCTTGTCCAGTTGGACATCCTTGTCCAGTTGGACATCCTTGTCCAGTTGGACATCCTTGTCCAGTTGGACATCCTTGTCCAGTTGGACATCCTTGTCCAGTTGGACATCCTTGTCCAGTTGGACATCCTTGTCCAGTTGGACATCCTTGTCCAGTTGGACATCCTTGTCCAGTTGGACATCCTTGTCCAGTTGGACATCCTTGTCCAGTTGGACATCCTTGTCCAGTTGGACATCCTTGTCCAGTTGGACATCTTTGTCCAGTTGGACATCCTTGTCCAGTTGGACATCCTTGTCCAGTTGGACATCCTTGTCCAGTTGGACATCCTTGTCCAGTTGGACATCCTTGTCCAGTTGGACATCCTTGTCCAGTTGGACATCCTTGTCCAGTTGGACATCCTTGTCCAGTTGGACATCCTTGTCCAGTTGGACATCCTTGTCCAGTTGGACATCCTTGTCCAGTTGGACATCCTTGTCCAGTTGGACATCCTTGTCCAGTTGGACATCCTTGTCCAGTTGGACATCCTTGTCCAGTTGGACATCCTCCCGAACAGCACCAGTTAGACAAAAGTGGTTGCAGCAACTTGATTGGGACTCAATCTGGTCATATATAAGTTGCAGTGGCTCATGCGGAACATGTGTGCTGCTAGGGCTTGTCCCTCCAACGAACTTGCAAAACATTTCCTATTCCGCATTTCGATATTTAAAAATTCGAAACTAAGGCAACTAGTCCAGTTGGACATCCTTGTCCAGTTGGACATCCTTGTCCAGTTGGACATCCTTGTCCAGTTGGACATCCTTGTCCAGTTGGACATCCTTGTCCAGTTGGACATCCCTGTCCAGTTGGACATCCTTGTCCAGTTGGACGTTGGACATCCTTGTCCAGTTGGACATCCTTGTCCAGTTGGATATCCTTGTCCAGTTGGACATCCTTGTCCAGTTGGACATCCTTGTCCAGTTGGACATCCTTGTCCAGTTGGACATCCTTGTCCAGTTGGACATCCTTGTCCAGTTGGACATCCTTGTCCAATTGGACATCCTTGTCCAGTTGGACATCCTTGTCCAGTTGGACATCCTTGTCCAGTTGGACATCCTTGTCCAGTTGGACATCCTTGTCCAGTTGGACATCCTTGTCCAGTTGGACATCCTTGTCCAGTTGGACATCCTTGTCCAGTTGGACATCCTTGTCCAGTTGGACATCCTTGTCCCTCCAACGAACTTGCAAAACATTTCCTATTCCGCATTTAGATATTTAAAAATTCGAAACTAAGGCAACTAGTCCAGTTGGACATCCTTGTCCAGTTGGACATCCTTGTCCAGTTGGACATCCTTGTCCAGTTGGACATCCTTGTCCAGTTGGACATCCTTGTCCAGTTGGACATCCTTGTCCAGTAGGACATCCTTGTCCAGTCTGACATCGTTGTCCAGTGTGACATCCTTGTCCAGTTTGACATCCTTGTCCAGTTGGACATCCTTGTCCAGTTGGACATCCTTGTCCAGTTGGACATCCTCCCGAACAGCACCAGTTAGACAAAAGTGGTTGCAGCAACTTGATTGGGACTCAATCTGGTCATATATAAGTTGCAGTGGCTCATGCGGAACATGTGTGCTGCTAGGGCTTGTCCCTCCAACGAACTTGCAAAACATTTCCTATTCCGCATTTCGATATTTAAAAATTCGAAACTAAGGCAACTAGTCCAGTTGGACATCCTTGTCCAGTTGGACATCCTTGTCCAGTTGGACATCCTTGTCCAGTTGGACATCCTTGTCCAGTTGGACATCCTTGTCCAGTTGGACATCCTTGTCCAGTTGGACATCCTTGTCCAGTTGGACATCCTTGTCCAGTGGGACATCCTTGTCCAGTTTGACATCCTTGCCCAGTTGGACGTTGGACATCCTTGTCCAGTTGGACATCCTAATCCAGTTGGACATCCTTGTCCAGTTGGACATCCTTGTCCAGTTGGACATCCTTGTCCAGTTGGACATCCTTGTCCAGTTGGACATCCTTGTCCAGTGGGACATCCTTGTCCAGTTGGACATCCTTGTCCAGTTGGACGTTGGACATCCTTGTCCAGTTGGACATCCTTGTCCAGTTGGACATCCTTGTCCAGTTGGACATCCTTGTCCAGTTGGACATCCTTGTCCAGTTGGACATCCTTGTCCAGTTGGACATCCTTGTCCAGTTTTCTTCAATGAGATAATTTGTAACTTTGATCTCTCAATATCAACATTGCTTCAATTATAAGTTTTCCATTTCGCCTTGAATGGCAACACTTGGTGAATTACAAGCACAACTTCTCACAACACTCGTTATCTTCTCATAGTGAGAGTAATCGATTCCTCTCACCGAAAAAATTCTAAAATTTCTCACTCACTCTCAATCAACATTATAACACACTTAAAATCAAGAACACAAAGATGATCATGATAAGAAAATTATTTTGAGCTTTTTAGTGGAATGTTTTCACCTGTCATAAGACGAGTTTGAACAATCCCATTGAATTCCACCACTTAATTGTATCCTGACAGATACGTATTTCGACGTATTTCGACTCGACTTGTGGTGGTGGAATTCAATGGGATTGTTCAAACTCGTCTTATGACAGGTGAAGATGATCGTGTTAATAAATGTTTGTAAACGTATGTACATTGTACTGATTCCTGATTTTGTAAGGATTTCGGAGTATTTCGAAGTATTGGATTCCGAGCTATGATAAAACCACAAGAGCAATTTTTATATCTGTGAAACTTCAACTTTATTTGTTTGTTGCCCCAGCAGTGGTCCGTTTTGTGTGAATCAAACACATCACTGTGTTATTGACTTTTAGCGTGTACCCAGCTGATTGCAGACAATGTTTTCTCTCTCTATGTCTTTCTCTCCTTCGTTGATTGTAAACATACGCACTTACACACACGCAGTGTGTAATAATACTCTTGTTATGAACGGCCTCTTGCAAAATAATATCCAGCTAGAAAAACTTGTACAAACAATCTTCGAACTGGATTCTCCCTACATGAATCATAAAATCCCATTGGTAGTGGTTCGGCTTTTCTCTCTCTCAAAGCGTATTCTTATTTTCAAGTGATTTACCGTCTCTCCTTCTAGCGATGCGACGACGAACGCCACGGACATCGGTAGTGAGGTGTAAATAAGTGAGTGAGTGTTGCGAATCGCTCGCTGTTGAGTGTTGATGCCTTCTTGCCTTGCCAGCCAACGCCGAACCAGTCTGCCTCGGTGCGGAGATCTGTCGAGCTCGTGCGCGGTGTCGGTGTGGTCCGGTTGATTCGTTGTTGTTTTTTTCTGCATTTTGTGCAACCAATTTTCTGCAAGAAAACACAGCCTGAGCGCCGGGGAAATTTGGGGTGAAATTTGTCCGTCGATTAACGTCGCGGGTTGGCAATTGGCCGTCACGTGTGCGGTTCGCCCGCGAAGGAGTTTCCCCGCACGGAAACAGCCACCGGAGGCGGTTCAGTGTTCTCAGGTTACTTGGATGCATTGGGGTGAATGCATTGTTTGTAGTGCCTACTGCGGTGATCATGGCAGGCTGTGCAGCGTTATTTTAAGTGATCTATCGCGAATCGAGTGGGCGCTGATGGTGATTGAAAATTATTAGTGGGAAGAAAGGCATTGTGGTCGGCTAATGGATGCCAAGTGAAGGGAGCTCGGTTTTAGAGTGTGCCTCGGAAGATTGCTTATCGTCAAAGACGACGGTTCCAGTGCAAGTGTCTGTGTGGTGAAAGAGAGTGCAAACGGTGACGGGGCGAAGCAACGCACTGCTTCGATAAGAAAGAAGCGAATACCGCGGTGAAGAATCGTTTGAATAAGAATACATCTGTCCTGCTTGTGTGGAAGAGTTTGTGCATTTTGTTGGCAAAGCAAACAGCGGAACAACGGCGGGATAGGTCATCGTTATCCAGCGAAAAAGAAGTGAGTTCCAATCAACCGGACTGGGCGATTAATCAATTTTCGCTTTCACACCGATTGTGGATATTGCGAAACATTTGCTTCCAATTTCGATGAAAATCTACGTCAGTGGAAACGGCATTTCCCCCCTTTCATAATTTTGAGTTAAAATAAAAATAATAATAACAGTGGAAACGGCGGTAATCGTCGTTAATCACAATAAACAGTGGTTCAAGGCTGGAAGGTACCGTGCCGAACAGGAATACAGCGAGGAAGAGACGGGAAAGGGAAGAAAGGAAGTTTACTCGCACTGGGAAAAATCGATTTTCCAATGTTCTCTGTTCTTGTCCCTTACGCTCGGGCTCACGATGATCTAACGTGGATGGAGGACAAACAATGTGCGTGCGATAGAAAAGAACTCTATCGCGTCGCCAGAGGAAAAGCACTTTCTGACACATGGTGAATCGAAGGAACCCGTTCCCCGTATTGGCACCGACGACGTCGACAAGTAGTTGATCAATTACTGCGGCAGCAAACGGTGGACTACTGTGATGTAAATTCACGTGCGGACGCGATTCCTTCCCCTTTGTGAAAAACCGAAGGAAAATATGTACCTACATAGTGGACAGGGTGCAGCACGCCTGGCCTTATGCGCTGCAGCTGCAGCTCTAACAATAGAATGCACAACCTGAATGGGATAGCGAATGCGGTGCTTCTATAAACAAATACTGATGTATAGGTTGGCTGGTGATGGTTGCGTAGATTGCGACATGGCTACGCAAAGGAGCAAATACAATCTTATTACACTTTTCATTATGCAATTTTTCAAAAAGATTTTAGGACAACCTCCAAGATAGAATAGTTGAAGACATCTTGGAAAAATGCTGAGAGGTCCGTCAAAGGACATTTTGAAATTGATAAATGTCGAATCTTTACGAAAGATTTGTAGTGGATAAAATCAGATCACAATACACCACCCCCAGCGAGGAGGCCCAAAGGTTCTATCAACATCTGACTGCTGACAGCGTTCTATTTAATTTGATTGAGTCACTAGTTACCATGCAAGTCATTGCGCGAAATAAGAACGACCGTGCCGATTCCACATTTTGACAAATAGTTCTTAATCTATCTTAACTCAATAAGTTTGATTCTGGTAAGTTTCCCCGTGTTTCCCCTTCGGACCATAATGTAGCGTATCCCAACTAATGATCGGCATAGTTTACGGTTGAAACAGGGATATTATCTAATCGCCTTAGATCGTATAACTTTCGTTTTTGATTAATGAAACTATCTACGGTAAATGCTTTCATGAATCAAAACCGAAAGTTAAGGGGTCGAATGTGACCAAATACCATTTTTCTGGTGGGAGCTTCACCATAGCAAAGGAAGGGATTTTTGCACGCAATTGATAGCAATAACTTGCGGGCGTCCCACTGCGCAGAATTGGGAACATTGTGATCCTCAACAATACAATTATTATTGCGAACGTCCCACCATTACAGCTGAAGAAACTTTGCCCATGCTGGCGTCCCACCACGCAAAATTGTGATAATTTTGATCTCCAGTAATACAATTCTTCTTGAAGGCGTCCTTACCACGCAGAATGGTGATCATTTTGATCCTCAATATTACAATTTTTTTTGGGAGAATCCCACCATCACTGAGGAATGGATTTTTGCACTAAATTCGTTGATCCAAATTGCAGGCGTCCCACCACGTAGAAGTGAAATCATTTTGATCCACAATAACATCATTCTTCTTGCAAGCGTTCTACCAGAGAGGAAGAAACTTTTGCACTTATTTCATGGCAATAACATGCGG
Organism: Armigeres subalbatus; assembly: GCF_024139115.2. Taxonomy (NCBI): domain Eukaryota; kingdom Metazoa; phylum Arthropoda; class Insecta; order Diptera; family Culicidae; genus Armigeres; species Armigeres subalbatus. The sequence goes on along the minus strand of NC_085139.1, from coordinate 246,766,086 downwards.
GAGTCCGAACACACAGAACTATAATCAACGTCATTTTTTTCTTACAGGCATACCAAAATCATAGAGGAAGGAACTTTTGCATTTTATTCAGTGGATTAACATGCGGGCGTCCCACCACGCAGAATTGCTATCATTACTATCTACAGTAGCATCATTCTTCTTGCGAGCGTCCCACCATCGCAGAGGAAGAAACTTTTGCACACAACTCATGAAAATAATAAGCGGGAGTCTCACTATCCAAATTTGTGATTATTTTTATCATCAATAACACAATTCTTCTAGCGAGCGTCTCACTAACGCAGAGGAAGAAACTTTTGCACTTTATTCACTGCTATAACATGCAGGCGTCCCACCACGCAGCATTGTTAACATTTCGATCCACAATAGCATCATTCTTCTTGTGAGCATTCCACCATCGCAGAGGAAGGAACATTTCCACACAATTCATTGCTATAATATGCAAGCGTCCTAAGCCTCATATGAAAAAGCATTTGCATTCAATTCGCTGCAACATGCGGGTGTCCTACCACGCAGCATCGTGTTAATTATGATCCACAATATCACCATTTTTCTTGAGAGCGTCTCACCATCGTGAAGAAAGAACTCAATTCGTTGCCATAACATGTCAGCAGTCCGTCACGCCGAATTTTGATCCACAAAAGCATCATTTTTCTTGTGGTTGTTCAACTAATAATTCAATAATTATAGAGTATTGGACTTTTGTGCATCATGATGCTTTTTTTGATTGCTTCATTTTTTCATATTTACTCTAAGTAAATCGTATTGCTAAGTAAATTGTAGTATTACAAAGCAAGACCATGCTGAGGGTGGCTGGGTTCGATTTCCCGTGCCGGTGTAGGCAATTTTCAGATTGGAAGTTGTTTCGACTTCCCTGGGCATAAAGTATCATAGTGTTAGCCTCATGATATACGAATGCAGAAATGGTATCCGGGCTTAGAAACCTCGCAGTTAATAACTGTGGAAGTGCTTAATGAACACTAAGCAGCGAGGTGGCTCTGTCCCAGTGTGGGAATGTAATGCCAATGTAATGTAATGTGTTTAAGGCAAAATACATCCAAAAATTCCCCGAAGCACATGTTTTCAGGTCTGCACGCATCCTCAAAGGTCTCTTTTAATTTTTGAAAAATTTTTGATGACTTAGTGATCCATAGAATGGATATGCTTTGGATGTATGGATATCTTCTTCTTCTTATTGGCATTACATCCCCACACTGGAACAGAGCCGCCTCGCAGCTTTGTGTTCATTAAGCACTTCCACAGTTATTAACTGCGAGGTTTCTAAGCCAAGTTACCATTTTTGCATTTGTATATCATGAGGCTAACACGATGATACTTTTATGCCCAGGGAAGTCGAGACAATTTCCAATCCGAAAATTGTCTAGACCGGCACCGGGAATCGAACCCAGCCACCCTCAGCATGGTCTTGCTTTGTAGCCGCGCGTCTTACCGCACGGCTAAGGAGGGCCCATATATGGAATATATGGAGAATATATGGATATACCTTCAACAAATGTGGCATTCCAGTTTATCCAAGAATTTTCTGAAGTACACGCCTTGAGCACATTGAGATTCACAGGATTGAAATAGGTGAGTACCAAATTGGATATGTCCTACATGAAAATCCATGCCAGGTCATCGAATAATTTCATGGATCATACGCGTTAATGGTTATTAGATGTTTCCAATGATGGGTCATGCACTATGTCATCCGTAGAACCCAATTGAACATGCATTACGCAATAAATCGAATCCTATTGGACCTAATTCAAGCATACATACACAAGATTCTGTTTTTAAACGATTTACATTTTCCTAATTTTGCGCTCACCTAAAATTGTTATCGTACATATATAAATTGTCATCTGATTTGCAGATTTTGGTGGCAAATTGAAGACACACGATCAAAAATTCGACCAAAAATCGTGTAAAAACAGAATTTTGTGTATTTCCTTTCTAGAAGGAGCAAAAAGATCTTTCGTTGCGCGTATTACCTTAAAGCATGTACTTTGTACTCTTGGAATTCTTGGATTACCAGGAATGGAACACATGTTGAAGGCATGTCCAAATTGATTCAAGAATCGTTAGGAATATTGATGAATGGATCGCTGGGAGCATGTTTCATATGAAAAAGGTCGATAGATGTGAAGGACTAAAAGTCCAAACTCCAGAGAATTCTTGGAAAACCTTGAACAGGTAATGACGACATATCCAATTTAGGATTGCTATGGAACACAAACCTTTTTTTACGTTCCAGAAAAAAACGCCACAAGTTTACTTTAGTCAACTAATTTCGTATTTCCGCCAGTCCGATCCAAACTGGCGACAACGTATCTGTGAAATAATTGACATATGAATAAAAAAATAGCAAAAAAAAAAGATGGCACGAATTTTAAAGCAGGCCAAAAAAAGGTATTATACTAACCATGATCAAATCGCCCATCATCTTCCCGCATAATTCTAAACTGTGGGGTTTGAGTAAGTTACCATCAGCGTGCACAGCAAAAAATATTTAAATTTCAACGTCATGTCGTTACATGCATGTAAACAGGCCCAGTCGTAAAAACACAGTAATTGTATTTGTTATTTGATTGAAACTTCCATCGAAATCAATGCACATATTAAGAGTATTGAAAAAGATATAAAATTACTCGAATCGTCATTCCTTTTTTAATTGATGTATAAATACATCGATATGCATTTAACTGTCCATCAATAAAACTTTAGTTTTACACGATCGTGTAAATTTCAACCCGTTTACTTTGAATGTGAAAACAAGATGGAAGCAGAACTCGTTATCGCATTAAGATCAAGAGTATCTGAACTGTGTCTCGAAAACGGCTTATTAGTGAAAAAATTTAATGTAAACAACGGAGTGACTACGTGAATGGTAAGAATAGTTTTGTTGAATATTATTTCTGCCAAATATAATTGAATATTTATTTTGCAGCCTATTCGTTTGATCTTGCGGCTCTGAAATTCGGTTACAGACCATTCCGCGTATTTGTTTTAGATAATTAAAAATTCCTGCCTGAGTTTACCGGGTCATGTCATTACCATGGCATATTGAATTAATTGATATATTTGATGTAATTGTAAATATTTATATTTTTTTCAAGCGTAAAATAAAACAGTGAGAAATGAAACTTTATTCATTTTTAAGATTAATTGTATTTGGGAGTGGGAGCGGACGTTAGATTTTACATTCATGTAATTTTAAATGCGTCCTCCAAGCCAAACGTGTAAAATTCTACGATCTCAATTGAATTTTAAAGTGATGTAAATTTAACATCTAACTTAATTTTAGATGTATTTCCATGCTCCAAATACGTGCATAAAAATAAACGTAAATTTACTCAAAAATTCTAACTGTGTGCGATCATACATTAATGCAACGTACACACCAGTCAAGCAGTTTGACGAACATTTACTTCGCCCCCAAGAAAACGCTTCGGTTGCTGCTTTGTTTGAACGTGTGTGAAGTTGTTCGAACAACCATTTGACAGTTGGCGGTTCGGTTGGAAAAAATTAAAACGGTTTGATTTTGGTTTGAGTTGTTGGGGGTGGAGTCAAGGTTCGCCGAACATGTTTGGGCATTTGTAGTGAAGTTGCTCAAACCCTCATATATTTTTTGATGGTTGGTGCTCAAGTTGTTGCTTCGGTCGTTCGTGTGTGATATTGTTGGTGGAATAAATTGATTGTTCGTGAAGCTGTTGGTGAAACTTGATGGATGTTTGAATAAACGAGAGGTGGGATCAATGCTGGCCAAACTGCTTGACCGTGTGTACGTTCCATAACACCTCAGCGTGTCGATCAGTGTGCAGCAAGCCATGACTCGGCATCTTCTGGTCAGACCTCCGCGGCGTGCACACGCATTTTGGTTCGGAAAATCACAAAGCGCGTCTGGAAGACCGCTTGAAAATGGATTGTGGTTTTGAAAATCACAAAGCGCGGGAGATCGCTGGAAAATGGATTGTAGTTTGCAATACCACAAGGCGCGTCTGGGAGACTGCCGAGAAATAGGTTGAAAATATAGAAAATCCCAAGGTGGGTCATGGATGCATTGATTTTGTTTGCAATGTACAACTTGGTGACTTTAGTATACATGAGACTACCAGTTAAGCTAGTTCTAACGAAATCTGAGAGATATGGAGATCTATCGTATGTTACAAAGTTGTTTGGAAGACTTAATATATTATCTTGAAGTTTATTTTGGAATTTACTGACTTAGTAGTCGTAGCGGAATTACCCGATGAATGAGATATCCAACATTCACGAAGCTCAAAAGCGGTGCCAGCATTCACAAAGTCATAATTTTGGAGTTAATATATCTCTGCGAAATTTTAGATAAATATCATACCCTAGGCCAGATGTTCCTTAACTATTTGTACGTGCAACCCACCTAGTAGAATCGTATATTGCTTGCGACCCTCCCACATTGGCTTTTAGAATTTGGATAAAAAGGAGTTCGCACTAGATTGAACAAAGCATTATGAATTGCTTCATATCCCACCATTATAATAATTTGAAATTCGAACGGATTTAGATAGTATTTGGATTAGATTTTGGTTGGATTTGGACTTGATTGGAATGGATTTGAATTGGATTTGGATTGGATTTGAAATGGATTTGGATTAGATTTTGGTTTGATTTAGATTTGATTTGGACTGGATTTGGATTGGATTTGAATTTGATTTGTATTAGGATTGCATTTGATTGGATTTGGATTTGGAACGGATTTAGATAGAATTTGGATCGGATTTGGATTAGATTTTGATTGGATTTGGAATGGATTAGGATTGGATTGAATGTGTTTTGGATTTTTATTGGAATTGGATTGAATTTGGTTTGTTTGGATTTCATTGTATTTGAAAAATCTCAAATTTTATAGTTCTCCATTTACTACATAGATCCAAATCTAATGGCTGGTACAAAAGTATAAATCAAGATTCGTCTTTCGCAGGTTCTCGACTTTTCTGTTCGATGAGACCAAAGCAAGCGTTTTTCAATCCCAGGGTGAACGGCTGAATCTGTTTTCCTTGTTTATCCTGTGCTCCTGAGATTGAGTGAGCACTGCGATCCCTAGTGATGTATATTATTTTAAGACCAACATTTGAATTTAAGACCAACAATAATTATTATTCCTTCAAGTGAGTTGCGTTGGACTTTGCGTTTACTCCGGCAGACACCTAGGAATCAGCAAAAACGAGCCAAAGAAAGTTTACCAGAACTGGCATCAATAGACGTAAGCGAGAAGCTGTCGGCAAACGCACCCAAACTTTCGAGAGAAAACGCGCGTGTAACTTAGCAGAAATGGACTGCATCAGCTAAAAGCCCTCTAAGTTGCAATAACTTGACGTCTATGCTGGCTTGAGGTTTCCAGTTAGCCTTGCGAACAAAGGCGCAGAATCCAGAGATGGCGAGATCGCTTATTGATCCGATCTAGAATGTTTTCGGATGGAAAACATTCTCGACATAGTGTATCCAGCGCTGTAGCGTGTGGTTGGCCAGGTTGGCCCCCGCCAAGGGCGCCAGCCCTCAGGGGGCGCCAGAATCAAGAATCACGGTATGGGACACAGAACAATTTTATTCGTTACATGGCCAAATAATAACAAACCAACCATAAAGTCTAAAGGTCCATGGCGGAGAAATTTCAAGAAATCTAATCTTTCTTCTATCTCAAATAAACAAGTCGAATGATTTGTGTTGACCAAAATTGTAAAAGACCTTTTGCGCTAATGACTTATATCGGGATGAGGTACAGATAAGGATGGTGTAGATTTAAGACAACTCCCATTTCATTCAGAAAAACTTCATTTAGTCCGAAAATATATCATCATGGACGCATTTGACTTGGCGGATTACGATAAGCAGTGATAATGTGCCTTGATTGAATGACTACTGATTATGGATCGACTGTGCGTTTGAATTATATTTATTAAACGGCTATTTAGTCTAGCAATTATTACGAGTTTTTTTTTATTTACCCGACGTTTCAACACGGGGATTGTGTCTTTTTCAAGGGACAAACAACAAAAATATTTTCCCCTTGAAAAAGACACAATCCCCGTGTCGAAACGTCGGGTAAATAAAAAAACTCATTGTAATAATTGCAAGACTGAGTAGCCGTTCAATAAATATAATTAAATTACTACTTTGGTTATCATTTATCAAAGCTCTCATAGATTAGCAAAATTTATCCGCAATACATACAACATGTGCCAAGGCATGTGCTATCAAAGCATTCATCGCCTCATTTCCTCACTTCCTGGCCCTCCTGCTTCCGATGTCGATTCCGACTACTTCAAAGTTGGATGTTTTTGACCCAACATCCATATCCATCCATTTCTTGTTCCTAAATTCGATAGCGATTTCGATCATCGATCGATCCACTTCAGAGTTGGATTTTCTTGTTCCAACCATTAGACATTAGTATATGATTTGTCACCCAGCAACTCCTATCCCTACCTCCCGCAACCCAGCAACTCCTATCCCTACCTCCCCGCGGTGCTGACCGGGATACGAGCAACCTTAGGGAAGATCGGGTAACTAACGCCGGTGGGAACTATGGTCGTATGCTGACAGGGAAGGGGGGGTTTGCTCCTCTCCGGAGGTGCAAATCTTATTGAGCGTCTGTTCTCCATATCAGGATCGGCTCACAACAGCGTCTGTTCTCCATGTTAGGGGCGGCTGATCATCGTCCGAGTGCCAGCGAGGGACTCTAAGTGAAACTGTGCACCATGGTCCACCGGAAATAAGGAGGAATGGTCCTCCGGAAATTTAGGGGGTTTGGTGTCAGGCCCTGCAAGCCAGCCAAAAAAAAAAAAAAAATCACGCAACGAACAATCAACAAGAGAGTACGGACCGGAACCATCGGCGAAGACCACTGCGACGAAAAGGGACTAGCGATTGGAAACTCGGTTCGTGGAACTGCAAATCTCTCAACTTCATCGGGAGCACACGCATACTCGCCGATGTGCTCAAGGACCGTGGATTCGGCATCGTAGCGCTGCAGGAGGTTTGTTGGAAGGGATCAATGGTGCGAACGTTTAGAGGTAATCATACCATCTACCAGAGCTGCGGCAACACACACCAGCTGGGAATAGCTTTCATAGTGATGGGCGATATGCAAAGGCGCGTGAACGAGTGGTGGCCGACCAATGAAAGAATGTGCAGGTTGAGGATCAAAGGCCGGTTCTTCAACTTCAGCATAATCAACGTCCATAGCCCTTACTCCGGAAGCACTGCTGATGATAAGGACGCATTCTACGCACAGCTGGAACGTGAGTACGACAGCTGCCCAAGCCACGACGTCAAAATCATCATAGGAGATTTGAACGCTCAGGTTGGCCAAGAGGAGGAGTTTAGACCGACTATTGGAAAGTTCAGCGCTCACCGGCTGACGAACGAAAACGGCCTACGACTAATTGATTTCGCCGCCTCCAAGAATATGGCCATTCGCAGCACCTACTTCCAACACAGCCTCCCGTATCGGTACACCTGGAGATCACCACTGCAGACAGAATCACAAATCGACCACGTTCTGATTGATGGACGGCACTTCTCCGACATTATCGACGTCAGGACATATCGTGGCGCTAACATCGACTCTGACCACTATCTGGTGATGGTTAAACTGCGCCCAAAACTATCCGTCATCAACAATGTTCGGTACCGACGACCGCCGTGGTACGACCTAGAGCGACTGAAGCAACCTGATGTCGCCACTGCATACGCGCAGCATCTCGAGGCAGCGTTGCCGGAAGAGGGTGAGCTCGATGGGGCCCCTCTTGAGGACTGCTGGAGTACAGTCAAAGCAGCCATTAACGACGCAGCGGAGAACAATGTCGGGTATATGGGTCGAAGTCGACGGAACGATTGATTCGACGAAGAGTGCAGACAGATTCTGGAGGAGAAGGACGCAGCGCGGGCGGTCGCGCTGCAGCAAGGTACCCGGCAGAACGTGGAACGTTATAGACGGAAGCGGAGACAGCAGACCCGCCTTTTTCAGGAGAAGAAACGCCGCCTGGAACAAGCGGAGTACGAGGAGATGGAACAGCTGTGCCTTTCTCAAGAAACACGCATGTTCTATCAAAAATTCAACTCATCCCGCAAAGGCTTCGTGCCGCGAGCCGAAATGTGCAGGGATGAGGATAGAAGCATCTTGACGGACGAACGTGTGGTGATCGAAAGGTGGAAGCAGCACTACGAGGAACATCTGAATGGCGCTGAGAGTACAGGCAGTGAAAGTCAAGGCAGCGGAGGAGATGACTACGTCAGTTCAGCGGACGATGGAAGCTACCCAGCCCCCACCTTGAGCTGAGCTCATCAAGATGGCCCCGGAAAAGCTGGCCACTTGCCTGCACAAACTGAAACTGGGAAACCGAACAGCTACCGGAGGAGTGGAAGGAAGGCGTTATATGCCCCATCTACAAGAAAGGCGACAAACTGGAGTGTGAGAACTTTCGAGCGATCACCATCCTTAATGCCGCCTACGAAGTGATATCCCAGATCATCTTCCGTCGTCTGTCACCATTAGTGAACGAGTTCGTGGGAAGTTATCAAGCCGGCTTCGTTAACGGCCGCTCGACAACGGACCAGATCTTTACTGTACGGCAAATCCTTCAAAAATGCCGTGAATACCAGGTCCCAACGCACCATCTGTTCGTTGATTTTAAGGCGGCATACGACAGTATAGACCGCGTAGAGCTATGGAAAATTATGGACGAGAACAGCTTCCCTGGGAAGCTTACCAGACTGATCAAAGCAACGGTGGATGGTGTGCAAAACTGTGTGAAGATTTCGGGCAAACACTCCAGTTCGTTCGAATCGCGCCGGGGACTAAGACAAGGTGATGGATTTTCGTGCCATTGCGCTAGAAGGTGTCATGCGGAGAGCCGGGTGTAACAGCCGGGGTACGATTTTCAACAGATCCAGTCAATTTATTGGCTTCGCGGATGACATGGACATTGTCGGCCGAACATTTGCAAAGGTGGCAGAACTGTACACCCGCCTGAAACGTGAAGCAAACGTGAATGCGTCAAAGACAAAGTACATGCTTGTGGGCGGAACCGAGCGCGACAGGGCCAGCCTGGGAAGCAGTGTTACGATAGACGGGGATACCTTCGAGGTGGTCGAGGAATTCGTCTACCTCGGATCCTTGCTAACGGCTGACAACAACGTTAGTCGTGAAATACGAAGGCGCATCATCTGTGGAAGTCGGGCCTACTACGGGCTCCAGAAGAAACTGCGGTCGAAAAAGATTCGCCACCACACCAAATGTGTCATGTACAAGACGCTTATAAGACCGGTTGTCCTCTACGGACATGAAACATGGACAATGCTCGAGGAGGACTCGCAAGCACTCGGAGTATTCGAGAGACGGGTGCTTAGGACCATCTTTGGCGGTGTGCAAGAAGACGGTGTGTGGCGGCGAAGAATGAACTATGAGCTCGCCCAACTCTACGGCGAACCCAGTATCCAGAAGGTAGCTAAAGCCGGAAGGGTACGATGGGCAGGACATGTTGCAAGAATGCCGGACAGCAACCCTGCAAAGATGGTGTTCGCTTCCGATCCGGCAGGTACGAGACGGCGTGGAGCGCAGCGAGCGAGATGGGCAGACCAGGTGCAAAACGACTTGGCGAGCGTGGGGCGTATGCGAGGATGGAGAGATGCGGCCTCGAACCGTGTATTGTGGCGTCAAATTGTTGATTCAGTGTTATCTGTTTAGATGTAAACTAAATAAATGAAATATGATTTGTCATGATTTTCAAATCTCTTTTCTCCGCTATGTATTTGCAAGTACGTCAGTTCCTTTCATTGAGAGCAAGAAACAGCCGTTAGGACACTACGAGCTGTAAGTAAATAACTTTTAGCAATATTAATGATCTTTCAGCCTGGATGTTCCAACAGATTTTATACGAGGATCCAGAATTGTCCACGACTCTACCAAGTTCTACCATATTTTGCAAATCAGTGTAAAAGGTCATAAAATTTTAAAACTCTCCAGGGACATACCGCCTAATATATTGCTTGTTATATGAAGCATCTTCAATCCACTAAACTTTTTAATCCTATTGTTCTACAAGATGAGCCAACATAGTGAAGAAAATCTCGTTAATAAAAATGTTTAAAACTTTAATGTGAGATTCAAAATGTTATTGGAATTTGGAAATATTGCACATTTTTCCTTAATACGAGAGGGGCGCCCAAAAAAGATTTCGCCAAGGGCGCCGGGAATCCACGCTATGGTTCTTGTTGTGGCTAAACTAGCCTCGAGTTTTTCTCGTGCATCTGAAGTGCAGGTGATCGGTTATAGCGCCCCGCGTATTCGGAGGTTGCCATTCTGTAGTCTTTCACGTGCCTTTGAATTGTATATGTAGCTAAGTTGGTCCATCAAACGGAGCCCCCGATGGTAGGTATACGATCTGAACCGCCTCCACGGTCGTAATTCTCAGCACTCCGGTATTATCAAACCTGCTGCTGCGAGCTCCGTCGAACGTGTTTATCAAACCCTTCCTAGCATCCATGCGGCCGCCATTGGGATCGCAAATAGACGCCATCACAGTTAACTTTTGTTATTCCCATTTGCGGTCTACATGCCCCGACGCTTACAAAGCCCCAGCTCCCGCGGCTAGTAAGATAAACCGACGCCAGTGAATAGCCGATCGAGACCTCCGTTCTACGGCATTATTCGATGATACGGAGTCATATCCACGCCATCTTCCTCGCCGTTGACTCGCTCCGGTGAATCAGGGGGTTCTGGGGTTCTGGCCAAGTAGGTCTTATAAAGCAGAAACATGCTTGTAAATTTGCAGTTATGCTAGAAAATAAAATAAAATTATGACCAAAAATCCATAGGAGAATTACCAATTCCTTGAATGATATAATGGAACATATTTGACATATATTTGTTGATAACAGATGAGTGCCAATGTTTTCCAATGAATCAAGGCCTACATTGATTAAAATATGTAAATATTTTCTACCTCTTGAATGTCAAAAAGGCACTCACTCGGCCGCCATTATCGAGCGCAAAATACTGGATAAATTATGGCCAATGCAAGCTTGTTGAAGCATAATTTAGCAGAAAAATTTAAATGATAACAGCACCACTAGCGTTCTAGTACTACTTTGAGGATCGCCAAATACGTAATTCATTTAACATGTTTGATATGCTTACACTCGTCTTTCAGAATTGACTGATTGCGATTCATTGTGTGCCTTGTACGATGGTTGCTATGATCTGTCATGAGACTGGGGAACAGATGTATGATAGGCTTGTTGATTTAATTGGCTTGTTCATGCCACACAGAATTCACTGTGGAAATCTGGCCGATGTTTCCCGTCAGCTTTCATTCTGATGTTGTTTTCTTTAGTCAAATCACCGTTGCTAGTACACTAATAAGAGACCCCAACATTGTGTCCCAGTGATCTGATCTACTATTAGATCCTTCCGATAATCTACCGGGTGGCCACCTGGAAGATCCGGAACATCCGTAAAAATGGTCAATTCGTGAATTCCATCGTAAAGCGACGGGATTTTTTTAGAACCATTTCCTGCCGAACCCTGAGTATGGAATAGATGGATAGATAATCTATCTAGCCAGTTTTCCATCGAAATTCGGAAGAATTCCTTGCTTGAAACTTCGGATAAAAATTTCGAATATAAATTTAGAACAATTTGTTTGAGAATTTTCCCTGAAAAATAGAAAGAATTTCCACGGGGATTCCGATCATTATTTCTCGTTCCAAAAAAAATTCCGAAGATACTGTAAATTTCTCATGGAAGTTTCAAATAAACTGCCATGGAAATTTCCATAAAATGTTCAATGCAAATGTCTCTTGTAAAATAAAAAAAACCTCGGAATTCGAAATAATTACTCATGGAGATTTAAAAGCATCTTTCATCCAAATTCAGAAAAAAAAACACTCATGGATATTCCAAAGGATTTCCCATGAGAATTCAGAAGAAATACAAAGGATTGATAAACATATTTTGCGAAATAGACACCGAGTAAATTGATTCTATTTTTGTGATTGCAACGCATGCATAAAATCGATTCAACGGCTACATCGACAAATTGCGACCAAAATCGTTCGACGTTCTAAATAAGAAGAACTGAATCAATTACAACTGGAAACAGCTGTTCGCTCAATTTCTTTTCTAGTAATTAGCCAACCAGTAGCTCAATCAAGTTTATTGTACATTCCAATCTCTGTCATTCAAGCCAGAACTTCATATCAATCACCCACGTGGACCACATAAACTAACAAGCGATGACTCAAATTCCCACTTGAAAGTCTTCTTCCGTCGAGCGGCAGCATCTCCAATTAACCTTCCCGTTTACATCTTTGTATCGTCTAACGCTTCCTCTTCTGTCTGGTCTGGTGGGATGCAAAATAATCTCAAATCGTAATTTATCGAAAACTCCCATTCATCAACCGTTTCGAGTTTTGCCTTAATCCGTGGCCCACGCCATCCATCCGCGGTAGTACCAAATTGACGCAATTTCATCTTCCCTCGTCGCAGAACCGATGTGCTGCGACTAAACCACTTGAAAAAATTCAAAACTCCGCGCGGAAATCGTCGGAGTAGATTCGAAAGTCTATTTTCCGTTTTTTTCCTCCGGACGGTCGGTCGGTCGTGAGATGCACGATTTGCTTCCGTCTGCTTTATTTTGAATTCTTCCGACCGGCGGCTAAGCAGACACAGTAGCAGCAGTGCAGTCTCAGTGTAGCCGCACATCAATCAACGCATGTTCTCGGATCGAACTTCAGATCAACCAACATTCAATGGCAGGCAGCAGGCGTGCTTCCCTCGCACCGCGCACGCTTCACGGACAGAACAAGGTTGTTTATTACACCGCGCCGAGGCGGCCGCTCTCGAAGGCTCTTCTTCCTCTGATTTATCCGTTGTTTGTTGTTCTTTGATTACTTCTTCTTGGTAGTGGTGGTGGCAGTTAAAAGTGATTTTTTACCTTCGTCGTATAGCTCGCGACTCGCGCCTCGCGCGATACATTTCCATATAGAAGCAAACCAGTCAGTGTGTTGATTCATATCGAACAGACGGCTGCAGCTGCTTGTATCGGGAGCGCTGCACGCGCGCATACACCGAGACCGTCTCTGTGCGTATAGAATGCAAGGAGATTGCAGATAGATTGGTTCCGCGTTATTTACTTTTTCGCGGCCGGCTATTGGAAGAAGACAACAGACGTTGGAAGACTGTTACCGACCGGTGAGATTAGTTAGTCGGCAAGACACGCGGCATCGCGGCAGCCACTTTTAGATAATTTTGTCAGTCATGGTTCGATTCAAAACGGGGTACCTTCAGAAAAAAACCAAATAACTTCGCAAACTTCGTTGTTATAAATTGCGTATTAACACAAGTGTTGGATCACATTGAAGTAAAATATTTCTCAATACAGTGTCTTTATATATTCAAATCGATCTTTCGAATGTGAACTGCTGTTTACACCCCACTATCATCTTATTCAAAGGTTTAAATATAGATAATTTGTAGATGGCTACCATTTCCAAAAATGCGGTTACGTAACAGTCCTGTGACTACTTTCTTCTTCATTTTCTTCAATGGCTCCACATTCCAATTGAAATTTGACATGTTTATCAACTTAGTGTTCTATTAGAATTTCCACAGTTATCAAATGAAAGCTTTTCTATGCCTGCCATGCCTGCCATTGGCATTAATTGTGGCAAGTACACGGGTACACAGAGTCTGAAATGGTTCCAACCCAAGAACATTCTTGACCAGACCGGGAATCGAACTTTTCTCTTTTCTCGAACGGCTAATTAATTTATTGGACCAATGCTGCATTGATTTATATAAAATGTGGTTTTTTTTTTCCAACTGGACGGTTAGAAGTGACAAATTAATGTTCGCCAAAATATCAGTACTACTAATTCTTTGTACAATAATATCGTTTATGAAAGCTATAATTGAGAATTCCCTGCGCTTTTTGGATTTTTCTTGGTTATTTAACAATCAGTCGGAACAGTCGGAACGCTATTTTCAAACCGCCGTTAGTGAACTGATTTAGATAATTTTGGGACTTCCGTCCTCCAAGATTTGTTTGAGACGTTGAGACTTTCGATCGGACAAAACATGACCTTTCGGGGCCACAAAACGTCGGATCAATTCTTGAATTTTATACAATTTGCATGGTTGGTGCTCACCAGCTCGATGTTCATACTGATGCAAGTAAGATATTTCAAAATCCGTAGTATTCAGAAAGTTGCAGTCTTCTACAAATTTGTTCAAGAGGACAGAAGAAAACTGTCACAGATCATATTTAACATTTCAAGTTTTATTCCACTCTTGGAATGGTTCTCAAGATCAAACTATAAGAACTACAGTCGATTCTCCAAATCCCTATATTGAAGGGACTATCGAGATAAGGAGAGATCAAGGAATGAAAGGAAAATTGAAATGGACACTAGATCAAAAAAGCTCGTTGCTCACGGTATACAGACAACAAGGTAGGCTTATAAGGAAAAGGGACCGGGGAAACCATCGACATAGGACGAGATTTCGATAGGTAGATAGTTGAAATTGACTATAAAAATAAAATTGACTATAAAAATAAATTTGACTATTTTGACGACTACTATAAGAGTAAGATGTGGCCAAGTGGTCCTCTATACTACCGTAATCTGAAAAATAGCGTAAGTGCCAAATTACAACATGCATGTTTTCTATTTTTCTGTTGAGGAGCTGGATAACTACAACTTGTTAACACCATTTTCGGAATATGGCGTATACGTCACTTTTCCAGATCACGGCATAAATAACCACTTTAACCCTTTTTTATTGTCTTTATTAGGGAGACTTTCAACCCGAGGCTGGATCCTCTCCGAACCACTATAAACCTCTTATAAGAGTATGTCGAAACCCTCTTCAAGCCCTTTTTAACCCAAAACTGCAATAAGAAATTCAAGGAGCAGTTCCCAAAGGATTTTTTGTGGAGAATTCCTTGACCAATTTCATAAAAGAAGTAAAATCCGGAAGAACTGAAGGATGATTGTGGAGGGAATTTTTTTTAAATATTTCTGGAAGAATTAGAAGTTATTTTCAATGAAATTCCTGCAGAATTTTTGTACGAGTTTTGTGGGATAAAGCAGACGAATTTCCGCATGAATAGTAATCCCCAAAGCAGCGGTTCTCAACCTTTTTCTTTAGAGGAACCCCTTCGAACTTTTTCATTAATTGAGGTACTCCCGTTTTTGCTGTAAATGAATATATGAAAAATGGACCTGAAACCCTGAGACCTGAAAGGAGGCTTCCGGGCCTCTTGAAAGGAGGCTTCCGGGCCTCTTGAAAGGAGGCTTCCGGGCCTCTTGAAAGGAGGCTTCCGGGCCTCTTGAAAGGAGGCTTCCGGGCCTCTTTAAAAGAGGCTTCCGGGCCTCTTGAAAGGAGGCTTCTGGTCTCTTGAAAGGAGGCTTCCGGGCCTCTTGAAAGGAGGCTTCCGGGCCTCTTGAAAGGAGGCTTCCGGGCCTCTTGAAAGGAGGCTTCCGGGCCTCTTGAAAGGAGGCTTCCGGGCCTCTTGAAAGGAGGTTTCCGGGCATCTTGAAAGGAGGCTTCCGGGCCTCTTGAAAGAAGGCTTCCGGGCCTCTTGAAAGGAGGCTTCCGGGCCTCTTGAAAGAAGGGTTCCAGTCCTCTTGAAAGGAGGCTGCCGGGCCTCTTGAAAGAAGGCTTCTGGGCCTCTTGAATGGAGGCTTCGGGCCTCTTGAAAGGTGGCTTCCGGGCCTTGAAAGGTGGCTTCCGGGCCTCTCGAAAGGACGCTTTCGTTCCTTTTGAAAGAAGGCTTTCGGGCCTCTTGAAATGAGGCTTCCGGGCATCTTTAAAGGAGACTTCCGTGCCTCTTGAAAGGTGGTTCCCGGGCCTCTCGAAAGGAGGCTTCCGGGCCTCTTGAAATGAGGCTTCCGGGCCTCTTGAAAGGAGGCTTCCGGGCCTCTTGAAAGAAGGCTTCCAGGTCTCTTGAAAGGAGGCTTCCGGGCCTCTTGAAAGGAGGCTTCCGGGCCTCTTGAAAGGAGGCTTCCGGGCCTCTTGAAAGGAGGCTTCTGGGCCTCTTGAAAGGAGGCTTCTGGGCCTCTTGAAAGGAGGCTTCCGGGCCTCTTGAAAGGAGGCTTCCGGGCCTCTTGAAAGGAGGCTTCCGGGCCTCTTGAAAGGAGGCTTCGGCGCCTCTTGAAAGGAGGCTTCCGGGCCTCTTGAAAGGAGGCTTCCGGGCCTCTTGAAAGGAGGCTTCCGGGCCTCTTGAAAGGAGGCTTCCGGGCCTCTTGAAAGGCCTCCGAGAATCTTGAAAAGAGGTTTCCGGGCCTCTTGAAAGGTGGCTTCCGGGCCTTGAAAGGCTTCCGGGCCTCTCGAAAGGACGCTTTCGTTCCTCTTGAAAGAAGGCTTCCGGGCCTCTTGAAATGAGGCTTTCGGGCCTCTTGAAAGGAGGTTTCCGGGCCTCTTGAAAGGAGGCTTCCGGTTCTCTTGAAAGGAGGCTTCTGGGCATCTTGAAAAGAGGCATCTGGGCCTCTTGAAAGAAGGCTTCTGGGTCTTTTTAAAGGAGGCTTCCGGGCCTCTTGAAAGGAGGCTTCCAGGCCTCTTGAAAAAAGGCTTCCAGGTCTTTTGAAAGGAGGCTTCTGGGCATCTTGAAAAGAGGCATCTGGGCCTCTTGAAAGAAGGCTTCTGGGCCTCTTGAAAGGAGGCCCTTGGGCCTCTTGAAAGGAGGCTTCCGGGCCTCTTGAAAATAGGCTTCCGGGCCTCTTGAAAGGAGGCTTCCGGGCCTCTTGAAAGGAGGCTTCCGGGCCTCTTGAAAGGAGGCTTCCGGGCCTCTTGAAAGGAGGCTTCCGGGCCTCTTGAAAGGAGGCTTCCGGGCCTCTTGAAAGGAGGCTTCCGGGCCTCTTGAAAGAAGGCTTCCGGGCCTCTTGAAAGAAGGCTTCCGGGCCTCTTGAAAGGAGGCTTCCGGGCCTCTTGAAAGGAGGCTTCCGGGCCTCTTGAAAGGAGGCTTCCGGGCCTCTTGAAAGGAGGCTTTCGGGCCTCTCGACTTTTGAAAGGAAGCTTCCGGGCCTCTTGAAAGGTGGCTTCCGGGCCTTGAAAGGTGGCTTCCGGGCCTCTCGAAGGGACGCTTCCGTTCCTCTTGAAAGATGGCTTCCGGGCCTCTTGAAAGAAGGCTTCCGGGCCTCTTGAAAGTAGGCTTCCGGTCCTCTTGAATGGAGGCTTCCGGGCCTCTTGACTGGAGGCTTCCGGGCCTCTTGGAAGGAGGCTACCGGGCCTCTTGAAAGGAGGCTACCGGGCCTCTTGAAAGGAGGCCTGGGCCTCTTGAAAGGAGGCTACCGGGCCTCTTGAAAGGAGGCTACTGGGCCTCTTGATAGGAGGCTTCCAGGCCTCTTGAAAGGAGGCTTCCGGGCCTCTTAAATGGAGGCTTCCTGGCCTCTTGAAAGAAGGCTTCCGGGTCTCTTGAAAGAAGACGTCCGGGCCTCTTAAAAGAAGACTTCCGGGCTTCTTGAAAGGAGGCTTCTGGGCCTCTTGAATGGAGGCTTCTGGGCCTCTTGAATGGAGGCTTCTGAGCCTCTTGAATAGAGGCTTCTGGGCCTCTTGCATAGAGGCTTCTGGGCCTCTTGAAAGGAGGCCTGGGCCTCTCGAAAGGAGGCTTCCGGGCCTCTTGAAAGGAGGCTTCAGGCCTCTTGAAAGGAGGCTTCCGGGCCTCTTGAAAGGAGGCTTCCGGGCCTCTTGAAAGGTGGCTTCGGGCCTCTTGAAATGAGGCTTCGGGCCTCTGGAAAGGAGGCTTCAGGGCCTCTTGAAAGGAGGCTTCCGGGCCTCTTGAAATGAGGCTTCTGGGCCTCTGGAAAGGAGGCTTCCGGGCCTCTTGAAAGGAGGCTTCCGGGCCTCTTGAAAGGAGGCTTCCGGACCTCTTGAAATGAGGCTTCCGGGCCTCTGGAAAGGAGGCTTCCGGGCCTCTTGAAAGGAGGCTTCCGGCCCTCTTGAAAGGAGGCTTCCAGGCTTCTTGAAAGGAGGCTTCCGGGCCTCTTGAAAGGAGGCTTCCGGGCCTCTTGAAAGGAGGCTTCCGGGCCTCTTGAAAGGAGGCTTCCGGGCCTCTTGAAAGGAGGCTTCCGGGCCTCTTGAAAGGAGGCTTCCGGGCCTCTCGACTCTTGAAAGGAGGCTTCCGGGCCTCTCGACTCTTGAAAGGAGGCTTCCGGGCCTCTCGACTTTTGAAAGGAGGCATCCGGGCCTCTTGAAAGGTGGCTTCCGGGCCTTGAAAGGTGGCTTCCGGGCCTCTCGAAAGGACGCCTTCGTTCCTTTTGAAAGAAGGCTTTCGGGCCTCTTGAAATGAGGCTTCCGGGCATCTTTAAAGGAGACTTCCGTGCCTCTTGAAAGGTGGTTCCCGGGCCTCTCGAAAGGAGGCTTCCGGGCCTCTTGAAAGGAGGCTTCCGGGCCTCTTGAAAGGAGGCTTCCGGGCCTCTTGAAAGGAGGCTTCCGGGCCTCTTGAAAGGAGGCTTCCGGGCCTCTTGAAAGGAGGCTTCCGGGCCTCTTGAAAGGAGGCCTTCGGGACTCTTGAAAGGAGGCTTCCGGGCCTCTTGAAAGGAGGCTTCCGGGCCTCTTGAAAGGAGGCTTCCGGGCCTCTTGAAAGGAGGCTTCCGGGCCTCTTGAAAGGAGGCTTCCGGGCCTCTTGAAAGGAGGCTTTCGGGCCTCTCGACTCTTGAAAGGAAGCTTCCGGGCCTCTTGAAAGGTGGCTTCCGGGCCTTGAAAGGTGGCTTCTGGGCCTCTCGAAGGGACGCTTCCGTTCCTCTTGAAAGAAGGCTTCCGGGCCTCTTGAAAGAAGGCTTCCGGTCCTCTTGAAAGGAGGCTTCCGGGCCTCTTGAATGGAGGCTTCCGGGCCTCTTGAATGGAGGCTTCCGGGCCTCTTGAAAGGAGGCTTCCGGGCCTCTTGAAAGGAGGCTTCCGGGCCTCTTGAATGGAGGCTTCTGGGCCTTTTGAAATGAGGCTTCCGGGCCTCTTGAAAGAAGGCTTCCGGGCCTCTTGAAAGGAGGCTTCCGGCCTCTTGAAAGGAGGCCTCCGGGCCTCTTGAAAGGAGGCTTCCGGGCCTCTTGAAAGGAGGCTTCCGGGCCTCTTGAAAGGAGGCTTCCGGGCCTCTTGAAAGGAGGCTTCCGGGCCTCTTGAAAGGAGGCGTCCGGGCCCCTTGAAAGGAGGCTTCCGGGCCTCTTGACAGGAGGCTTCGGGCCTCTTTAAAGGCGGCTCGCGGGCCCCTTGACGGGGGGCTTCCGGGCCTCTTGAAAGGAGGCTTCCGGGCCTCTTGAAAGGAGGCTTCCGGGCCTCTTGAAAGGATGCTTCCGGGCCTCTTGAAAGGAGGCCTGGCCTCTTGAAAGGAGGCTTCCGGGCCTCTTGAAAGGAGGCTTCAGGGCCTCTTGAAAGGAGGCTTCCAGGGCCTCTTGAAAGGAGGCTTTCGGGCCTCGACTCTTGAAAGGAAGCTTCCGGGCCTCTTGAAAGGTGGCTTCCGGGCCTTGAAAGGTGGCGTCTGGGCCTCTCGAAGGGACGCTTCCGTTCCTCTTGAAAGACGGCTTCCGGGCCTCTTGAAAGAAGGCTTCCGGGCCTCTTGAAAGTAGGCTTCTGGTCCTCTTGAAAGGAGGCTTCCGGGCCTCTTGAATGGAGGCTTCCGGGCCTCTTGAATGGAGGCTTCCGGGCCTCTTGAATGGAGGCTTCCGGGCCTCTTGAATGGAGGCTTCCGGGCCTCTTGAATGGAGGCTTCCGGGCCTCTTGAATGGAGGCTTCCGGGCCTCTTGAATGGAGGCTTCCGGGCCTCTTGAATGGAGGCTTCCGGGCCTCTTGAAAGGAGGCTTCCGGGCCTCTTGAAAGGAGGCTTCCGGGCCTCTTGAAAGGAGGCTTCCGGGCCCATGGAAAAGAGGCCTCAGGTGCTCTCGGTAGGAGGCTGCCGGGCCGCTGGAAGGGAGGCTTCCGGGCCTCTTGAAAGGAGGCTTCCGGGCCTCTTGAAAGGAGGCCTGGGCCTCTTGAAAGGAGGCTTCGGGCCTCTTGAAAGGAGGCTTCCGGGCCTCTTGAAAGGAGGCTTCGGGCCTCTTGAAAGGAGGCTTCCAGGGCCTCTTGAAAAGAGGCTCCCGGGCCTCTTGAAAGAAGGCTTCCGGGTCTCTTGAAAGGGTGCTTCTGGGCCTCTTGAAATGAGGCTTCCGGGCCTCTTGAAAGGAGGCTTCTGGGCCTCTTGAAAGGAGGCTTCCGAGCCTCTTGAAAGGAGGCTTCCGAGCCTCTTGAAAGGAGGCTTCCGAGCCTCTTGAAAGGAGGCTTCCGGCCTCTTGAAAGGAGGCTTCCGGCCTCTTGAAAGGAGGCTTCCGGCCTCTTGAAAGGAGGCTTCCGGCCTCTTGAAAGGAGGCTTCCGGCCTCTTGAAAGGAGGCTTCCGGCCTCTTGAAAGGAGGCTTCCGGCCTCTTGAAAGGAGGCTTCTGGGCCTCTTGAAAGGAGGCTTCCGGCCTCTTGAAAGGAGGCTTCCGGCCTCTTGAAAGGAGGCTTCCGGCCTCTTGAAAGGAGGCTTCCGGCCTCTTGAAAGGAGGCTTCCGAGCCTCTTGAAAGGAGGCTTCCGAGCCTCTTGAAAGGAGGCTTCCGAGCCTCTTGAAAGGAGGCCTGGCCTCTTGAAAGGAGGCTTCCTGGCCTCTTGAAAGGAGGCTACCGGCCTCTTGAAAGGAGGCTTCCTGGCCTCTTGAAAGGAGGCTTCCGGGACTCTTGAAAGGGGGTTTCCGGGCCTATTGAAAGGAGGTTTCCGGGCCTCTTGAAAGGAGGCTTCCGGGCCTCTTGAAAGGAGGCTTCCGGGCCTCTTGAAAGGAGGCTTCCGGGCCTCTTGAAAGGAGGCTTCCGGGCCTCTTGAAAGGAGGCTTCCGGGCCTCTTGAAAGGAGGCTTCCGGGCCGCTTGAAAGGAGGCTTCCGGGCCTCTTAAGTCTTAATTTAAGTCCAATGTTCAAGGCTGATGGGACACAGTATAAGCTTGAATCCAAGTCCAATGCCGAGCATCAATATAAAAATTACATTTCTTGGAATTAAATTGGTACATATTAAGTAATAATGGAGAAACCGATAAGAATAGCAAAGGCGTATAGGAGAGTTACTTTAATTTACATAGGGAGTGAGTGCTAGTAATGGACCCCTTATCGACATTGTAGATTCAAGTGTAAACTCTCGGGTTATGTTCAGGGGTTCCATTATACGCACGGGGTCCATTACTAGCCCTCACTCCCTACATCCATCGCATGGGCTACAGTTGTCCAAATGTAACCAGCATCCGTTTCGCGTTTATATTTCTCATTCGTCTCGTTTCATAACCCATAATCTACGGACTGACCGTGCCCATCTGTGTGAGACCATGTGCTCGCACATGACCCGCATAGTCCGCAGCCCCATCGGACAAAGATGCCATGCTTAATGGTTCGAATGCAGCAGCCATAAAATTGATATTCGTTTGTGACGCTTTCCGATGTTCTTTTCTCGTTCGTCACCCATAACAGTGCAAATCCGTAAATCCGGTTTGGTGTCTTAACATGAAAAGAAACAAAACGACGCACGTGACGACTAATCGGATTTACGCCTTGTATTTTTCCGGCTTTCAAAATTTGTAAACAGAACCGCAATCATAATAATGAACCGAGCTGTCTGTTCGGTCGGTGTGCGGACTACCGCCAGTCAGTGCCAGCAGCAGCGTAAATCGATTGTCATCCGCTTAGCTCACTCGCGATGACGTAATTCCTTTTCACTTCAAGCCCTTTTTCGGCACATGACATTGAACTTTTATCTTCTTATGGCGACAATTTTTGAGTTTCTTTTTTTTGCCCAGCCTCAAGATCATATTTCATTGCTTTGCGTTCCATTATTGTGAATGTACGAGCATGTATCGTACCTATATGTAGGCATGGTTGGTTATCCATCATCGAAACGAAATAATCACCTTACGAACAATGACGGAGTCTGTCATGGTGACTGTTTTAAATAACTATTTTGTGGAAACAGGGCGAGCGAACAGAGGCGGTCCATTATGAACGTTGACACGGCTACTTTCCATACAAAATCAGTGCAGCAATGTGGCGTCTCAAGTGGCCACCAACGTTCAGCGGGTTTTCACAGGACTAAGCTCTGGCGGTTTCGTTCGAAGCCATTAGTCATCCATCCCACCGACTAAGCCGAACGACCGGTCGTTATCTGCTGGCTCCGGTGAACGTTTGTATAAAAAGCCGATGCGATGCGCACCGGTGTCACTATTTGTTCTTGTAAATATTGGAATCCTCGTTGGGTATTATGTTTTTGATAATGATCGACTGACGACGGAGTTTATTATAGGTTGAACAAACTACCTTTCGATGATGCGTATGATGCAATAATTTCAAATTTGAGAAGGCTTGTGTACATTATTAGTTTATTGGGTCAAATTTGCTTGTAGTGGAGTTTTTACAATGTGCACAATCAATATAAGATCATTTTTCTTTTCTTACTTTTGATTAAATATCTTGGCTGTGCATATGCACAGCATATGTTTCGAAATGGACAAATTGATATGAAATTTGCGAAAAAGAATCCACGTGTCTTGGAGGGACTCGAACCCTCAACCTCCTACTCTCTAGATAGGCGTGATAACCCCTACACAACAAGACCACTTAAAGGTCACGTTTGCGGAAAAGCCATCAGAATCCGAGTACCAACCTCCACCGCGGTTAGCTCTCTTTTTTTGCAAATTGAATATCTTTCGGATGCTTGATTTGTCCAATCTCCACATGTGCTTTACTATTGTATACCCACAGCCAAGCGAGTGCACATTGTTTATTAAACGAGAGGATCGCACTCCATGCCCCCAGGAACTGTCTGGGCGGGACGGTATAGAATGCGAATTCAATCGCACTCTGCTGTGCCAAAGGCTTGCTTGGCTAAAGCATTTGATGAGTTTGATTGCCTTAACGTAAGCGGTCGCGTGTACTCAGACGACTAATGACGGTGAAAGACCGACACTTGATTACAATTAATTGCATATTATTCGGCAACTCGGCCGTACGAAAACCGTTTTTTTGTGAAATATCTTGGCTGTGCATATGCACAGCATATGTTTCGAAATGGAAAAATTGATATGAAATTTGCGAAAAAGAATCCACGTGTCTTGGAGGGACTCGAACCCTCAACCTCCTACTCTCTAGATAGGCGTGATAACCCCTACACAACAAGACCACTTAAAGGTCACGTTTGCGGAAAAGCCATCAGAATCCAGTACCAACCTCCACCGCAGTTAGCTCTCTTTTTGCAAATTGAATATCTTTCGGATGTTGATTTGTCAATCTCACATGTGCTTTACTATTGTATACCCACAGCCAAGCAGTGCACATTGTTTATTAAACGAGAGGATCGCAAGCCTTTGGCACAGCAGAGTGCGATTGAATTCGCATTCTATACCGTCCTGCCCAGACAGTTCCTGGGGGCATGGAGTGCGATCCTCGTTTAATAAACAATGTGCACTCGCTTGGCTGTGGGTATACAATAGTAAAGCACATGTGAGATTGGACAAATCAAGCATCCGAAAGATATTCAATTTGCAAAAGAGAGCTAACTCGCGATGGAGGTTGGTACTGGATTCTGATGGCTTTTTCCGCAAACGTGACCTTTAAGTGGTCTTGTTGTGTAGGGGTTATCACGCCTATCTAGAGAGTAGGAGGTTGAGGGTTCGAGTCCCTCCAAGACACGTGGATTCTTTTTCGCAAATTTCATATCAATTTGTCCATTTCGAAACATATGCTGTGCATATGCACAGCCAAGATATTTAACAAAAAAATAGTTTTCGTACGGCCGAGTTGCCGAATAATACGCAATTAATTCTTTTCTTACTATTAATATAACAATTGAAACAATCTTTTGATGATCTTCATATTTTTATAGTCAAGTAATCCAGATTAGGGGTCTTCCTTAGTCGTGCGGTAGGACGCGCGGCTACAAAACAAGACCATGCTGAGGGTGGCTGGGTTCGATCCCCGGTGCCGGTCTAGGCAATTTTCGGTTTGTAAATTATCTCAACTTCCCTAGGCATAAAAGTATCATCGTGTTAGCCTCATGATATACGAATGCAATTGGCTTAGAAACATCGCAGTTAATAACTGTGGAAGTGTTGAATTAGCACTGTCCTAGTGGGGGTTGTAATGTCAATAAGAAGAAGAACAATTCAGTTTATTTCCGTTTTATAATGCGTGCTTGGGACCATCTTTGGATGTGTGCAAGACTGCAAGAAAACGATGTGTAGTGGCGAAGGATGAACCACGAGCTTACGAAACTCTGCGGGGAACCCAGTATTGAAAGTAGAAGTAGAAGCTGCCACACATCCAAACTTGAATGGTAGTCAGTGCGTCATCTCGTGATATGACTTGATCCACATAGAGGAGAAGGATATCCTGGTAGAGCTAACCAAGGAAAGAGTCATCCGAGTCCAGCGGATCACTAGAAACGAGAGCGGCAATAGAGTGAATACGCCAGCTCTTATTCTTACGTTCAGTATTACTACCAACTCTGAGCATATTAGAGTAGGTCTTCTGCGAGTTGCCACTCATCCGTATTTCCCAAATCCGATGCTCTGTTATGGATGATTTAGCTAAGGCAGAGAGGCTCCATTCTACCGGAATTGTAATGGAAATCATCGACTGACCAACCGCCAATTCCTCCGAGAATTTCTCCGAAAGTTCCTCCAGAAATTTCTCCGAAAGCTCCTCCAAGAATTTCTCCGGAAGTTCCTCCAGGAATTCTTCCGGAAGTTCCTCCTGGAATTCCTCCGGAAGTTCCTCCTGGAATTCCTCCGGAAGTTCCTCTTGGAATTCCTCCGGAAGTTCCTCCAGTAATTCCTCCGGAAGTTCCTTCAGTAATTCCTCCGGAAGTTCCTACTGGAATTCCTCCGGAAGTTCCTACTGGAATTCCTCCGGAAGTTCCTACTGGAATTCCTCCGGAAGTTCCTACTGGAATTCCTCCGGAAGTTCCTACTGGAATTCCTCCGGAAGTTCCTTCGGGAATTCCTCCGGGAGTTCCTTCGGGAATTCCTCCGGAAGTTCCTTCGGGAATTCCTCCGGAAGTTCCTTCGGGAATTCCTCCGGAAGTTCCTCCTGAAATTCCTCCGGAAGTTCCTCCTGGAATTCCTCCGGAAGTTCCTCCTGCAATTCCTTCGGAAGTACCTCCTGGAATTCCTCCGGAAGTACCTCCTGGAATTCCTCCGGAAGTTCCTCCTGGAATTCCTCCGGAAGTTCCTCCTGGAATTCCTCCGGAAGTTCCTCCTGGAATTCCTCCGGAAGTTCCTCCAGGAATTCCTCCGGAAGTTCCTCCTGGAATTCCTCCGGAAGTTCCTCCTGGATTTCCTCGGAAGATCCTCCGGGAATTCCTCTGGAAGTTCCTCCGGGAATTCCTCTGGAAGTTCCTCCGGGAATTCCTCTGGAAGTTCCTCCGGGAATTCCTCTGGAAGTTCCTCCTGGAATTCCTCCGGAAGTTCCTCCAGGAATTCCTCCGGGAATTCTTCCGGAAGTTCCTCCGGGAATTCCTTCGGAAGTTCCTCCTGGAATTCCTCCGGAAGTTCCTCCTGGAATTCCTCCGGAAGTTCCTCCTGGAATTCCTCCGGAAGTTCCTCCTGGAATTCCTCCGGAAGTTCCTCCTGGGGAAGTTCCTCCTGGAATTCCTCCGGAAGTTCCTCCTGGAATTCCTCCGGAAGTTCCTCCTGGAATTCCTCCGGAAGTTCCTCCTGGAATTCCTCCGGAAGTTCCTCCTGGAATTTCTCCGGAAGTTCCTCCTGGAATTCCTCCGGAAGTTCCTCCGGAAGTTCCTCCGGAAGTTCCTCCTAGAATTCCTCCGGAAGTTCCTCCGGAAGTTCCTCCTGGAATTCCTCCGGAAGTTCCTCCTGGAATTCCTCCGGAAGTTCCTCCTGGAATTCCTCCGGAAGTTCCTCCGGAAGTTCTTCCGGAAGTTCCTCCTGGAATTCATCCGGAAGTTCCTCCTGGAATTCCTCCGGAAGTTCCTCCGGGAATTCCTCCGGAAGTTCCTCCTGGAATTTCTCCGGAAGTTCCTCCTGGAATTCTTCCAGAAGTTCCTACTTGAATTCCTCCGGAAGTTCCTACTGAAATTCCTCCGGAAGTTCCTCCTGGAATTCCTCCGGAAGTTCTTCCTGGAACTCCTCCGGAAGTTCCTCCTGGAATTCCTCCGGAAGTTCCTCCTGGAATTCCCACGGAAGTTCCTCCTGGAATTCCTCCGGAAGTTCCTCCTGGAATTCCTCCGGAAGTTCTTCCTGGAATTCCTCCGGAAGTTCCTCCAGGAATTCCTCCGGAAGTTCCTCCAGGAATTCCTCCGGAAGTTCCTCCAGGAATTCCTCCGGAAGTTCCTCCAGGAATTCCTCCGGAAGTTCCTCCGGGAATTCCTCCGGAAGTTCCTCCGGGAATTCCTCCGGAAGTTCCTCCGGGAATTCCTCCGGAAGTTCCTCCAGGAATTCCTCCGGAAGTTCCTCCAGGAATTCCTCCGGAAGTTCCTCCAGGAATTCCTCCGGAAGTTCCTCCAGGAATTCCTCCGGAAGTTCCTCCAGGAATTCCTCCGGAAGTTCCTCCAGGAACTCCTCCGGAAGTTCCTCCAGGAATTCCTCCGGAAGTTCCTCCAGGAATTCCTCCGGAAGTTCCTCCAGGAATTCCTCCGGAAGTTCCTCCGGGAATTCCTCGGGAAGTTCCTCCAGGAATCCCTCGGAAGTTCCTCCAGGAATTCCTCCGGAAGTTCCTCCAGGAATTCCTCCGGAAGTTCCTCCAGGAATTCCTCCGGAAGTTCATCCAGGAATTCCTCCGGAAGTTCCTCCAGGAATTCCTCCGGAAGTTCCTCCAGGAATTCCTCCGGAAGTTCCTCCAGGAATTCCTCCGGAAGTTCCTCCAGGAATTCCTCCGGAAGTTCCTCCAGGAGTTCCTACGGAAGTTCCTCCAGGAATTCCTCCGGAAGTTCCTCCAGGAATTCCTCCGGAAGTTCCTCCAGGAATTCCTCCGGAAGTTCCTCCAGGAATTCCTCCGGAAGTTCCTCCAGGAATTCCTCCGGAAGTTCCTCCAGGAATTCCTCCGGAAGTTCCTCCAGGAATTCCTCCGGAAGTTCCTCCAGGAATTCCTCCGGAAGTTCCTCCAGGAATTCCTCCGGAAGTTCCTCCAGGAATTCCTCCGGAAGTTCCTCCTGGAATTCCTCCGGAAGTTCCTCCTGGAATTCCTCCGGAAGTTCCTCCAGGAATTCCTCCGGAAGTTCCTCCAGGAATTCCTCCGGAAGTTCCTCCAGGAATTCCTCCGGAAGTTCCTCCAGAAGTTCCTCCAGGAATTCCTCCGGAAGTTCCTCCAGGAATTCCTCCAGAAGTTCCTCCGGAAGTTCCTCCAGGAAGTTCTTACAGTAATTCCTCCGGAAGTTCCTCCTGGAATTCCTCCGGAAGTTCCTCCCGGAATTCCTCCGGAAGTTCCTCCTGGAATTCCTCCGGAAGTTCCTCCTGGAATTCCTCCGGAAGTTCCTCCTGGAATTCCTCCGGAAGTTCCTCCTGGAATTCCTCCGGAAGTTCCTCCTGGAATTCCTCCGGAAGTTCCTCCTGGAATTCCTCCGGAAGTTCCTCCTGGAATTCCTCCGGAAGTTCCTCCTGGAATTCCTCCGGAAGTTCCTCCTGGAATTCCTCCGGAAGTTCCTCCTGGAATTCCTCCGGAAGTTCCTCCTGGAATTCCTCCGGAAGTTCTTCCTGGAATTCCTCCGGAAGTTCCTCTTGGAATTCCTACGGAAGTTCCTCTTGGAATTCCTCCGGAAGTTTCTCTTGGAATTCCTCCGGAAGTTCCTCCTGGAAGTTCATCCTGGAATTCCTCCGGAAGTTCCTACTGGAATTCCTCCGGAAGTTCCTTCTGGAATTCCTCCGGAAGTTCCTCCTGGAATTCCTCCGGAAGTTCCTCCTGGAATTCCTCCGGAAGTTCCTCCAGGAATTCCTCCGGAAGTTCCTCCTGGAATTCCTCCGGAAGTTCCTCCTGGAATTCCTCCGGAAGTTTCTCTTGGAATTCCTCCGGAAGTTCCTCCTGGAAGTTCCTCCAGGAGTTCCTCCGGAAGTTCCTACTGGAATTCCTCCGGAGGTTCCCCCTGGAATTCCTCCAGAAGTTCCCCGGGAATTCCTCCAGAAGTTCTCTTGGAATTCCTCCGGAAGTTCCTCCTGGAAGTTCCTCAGGAGTTCCTCCGAAAGTTCCTACTGGAATTCCTCCGGAAGTTCCTTCTGGAATTCTTCCGGAAGTTCCTCCAGGAATTCTTTCGGAGGTTTCAGATTGGTTATTCTTTGCGAATATCGATTGCGATAACGATAGCGATAGCGATAGCGATAGCGAGAGATGTTTTTGGAGGTAAATCAAACCTCTCGACCGTATGGGGCATCAGACTACCTACCAGACTGCCAGTTTCTCTTGGAATTCCTCCGGAAGTTCCTCCTGGAAGTTCCTCCAGGAATTCCTCCCGGAAGTTCCCCCTGAAATTCCCCCGGAGTTTCCCCCGGGAATTCCCCCGGAAGTTCCCCCCGGAATTCCCCGGAAGTTCCTCATGGAATTCCTCCGGAAGTTCCTCCTGGAATTCCTCCGGAAGTTCCTCCTGGAATTCCTCCGGAAGTTCCTCCTGGAATTCCTCCGGAAGTTCCTCCAGGAATTCCTCCGGAAGTTCCTCCTGGAATTCCTCCGGAAGTTCCTCCTGGAATTCCTCCGGAAGTTCCTCCTGGAATTCCTCCGGAAGTTCCTCCAGGAAGTTCCTCCGGAGGTTCCTCCAGGAAGTTCCTCCGGAAGTTCCTCCAGGAAGTTCCTCCTGGAATTCCTCTGGAAGTTCCTCCAGGAATTCCTCTGGAAGTTCCTCCAGGAATTCCTCCGGAAGTTCCTCCAGGAATTCCTCCGGAAGTTCCTTCAGGAATTCCTCTGGAAGTTCCTCCTGAAATTCCTCCGAAAGTTCCTCCTGGAATTCCTCCAGAAGTTCCTCCTGGAATTCCTCCGGAAGTTCCTCCAGGAATTCCTCCGGAAGTTCCTCCTGGAATTCCTCCGGAAGTTCCTCCAGGAATTCCTCCGGAAGTTCCTCCTGGAATTCCTCCGGAAGTTCCTCCTGGAATTCCTCCGGAAGTTAATCCTGGAATTCCTCCGGAAGTTCCTCCTGGTTCTTCGTGGAATTCCCTCGGAAGTTTCACCTGGAATTCCCTCGGAAGTTCTTCGTGGAATTCCTCCGGAAGTTCCTCCTGGAATTCCTCCGGAAGTTCCTCCTGGAATTCCTCCGGAAGTTCCTCCTGGAATTCCTCCGGAAGTTCCTCCTGGAATTCCTCCGGAAGTTCCTCCAGGAATTCCTCCGGAAGTTCCTCCAGGAATTCCTCCGGAAGTTCCTCCAGGAATTCCTCCGGAAGTTCCTCCAGGAATTCCTCGGAAGTTCCTCCAGAATTCCTCCGGAAGTTCCTCCTGGAATTCCTCGGAAGTTCCTCCAGGAATTCCTCCGGAAGTTCCTCCAGGAATTCCTCGGAAGTTCCTCCAGGAATTCCTCCGGAAGTTCCTCCAGGAATTCCTCGGAAGTTCCTCCAGGAATTCCTCCGGAAGTTCCTCCAGGAATTCCTCCGGAAGTTCCTCCAGGAATTCCTCCGGAAGTTCCTCCAGGAATTCCTCCGAAGTTCCTCCAGGAATTCCTCCGGAAGTTCCTCCAGGAATTCCTCCGGAAGTTCCTCCAGGAATTCCTCGGAAGTTCCTCCAGGAATTCCTCCGGAAGTTCCTCCAGGAATTCCTCCGGAAGTTCCTCCAGGAATTCCTCCGGAAGTTCCTCCAGGAATTCCTCCGGAAGTTCCTCCAGGAATTCCTCCGGAAGTTCCTCCAGGAATTCCTCCGGAAGTTCCTCCAGGAATTCCTCCGGAAGTTCCTCCAGGAATTCCTCGGAAGTTCCTCCAGGAATTCCTCCGGAAGTTCCTCCAGGAATTCCTCCGGAAGTTCCTCCAGGAATTCCTCCGGAAGTTCCTCCAGGAATTCCTCGGAAGTTCCTCCAGGAATTCCTCCGGAAGTTCCTCCAGGAATTCCTCCGGAAGTTCCTCCAGGAATTCCTCCGGAAGTTCCTCCAGGAATTCCTCGGAAGTTCCTCCTGGAATTCCTCCGGAAGTTCCTCCTGGAATTCCTCGGAAGTTCCTCCAGGAATTCCTCCGGAAGTTCCTCCAGGAATTCCTCGGAAGTTCCTCCAGGAATTCCTCCGGAAGTTCCTCCAGGAATTCCTCCGGAAGTTCCTCCAGGAATTCCTCCGGAAGTTCCTCCAGGAATTCCTCCGGAAGTTCCTCCAGGAATTCCTCCGGAAGTTCCTCCAGGAATTCCTCCGGAAGTTCCTCCTGGAATTCCTCCGGGAGTTCCTCCTGGAATTCCTCCGGAAGTTCCTCCTGGAATTCCTCCGGAAGTTCCTCCTGGAATTCCTCCGGAAGTTCCTCCTGGAATTCCTCCGGAAGTTCCTCCTGGAATTCCTCCGGAAGTTCCTCCTGGAATTCCTCCGGAAGTTCCTCCTGGAATTCCTCCGGAAGTTCCTCCTGGAATTCCTCCGGAAGTTCCTCCTGGAATTCCTCCGGAAGTTCCTCCTGGAATTCCTCCGGAAGTTCCTCCTGGAATTCCTCGGAAGTTCCTCCTGGAATTCCTCCGGAAGTTCTTCCTGGAATTCCTCCTGAAGTTCCTCTTGGAATTCCTCCTGAAGTTCCTCCAGGAACTCTTCCGGAAGTTCCTCCTGGAACTCCTCCGGAAGTTCCTCCTGGAAGTTCCTACAGGATTTCCTCCGGAAGTTCCTACTGGAATTCTTCTGGAAGTTCCTCCTGGAATTCCTCCAGAAGTTTCTCCTGGAATTCCTCCGGAAGTTCCTCCAGAAATTCCTCCGGAAGTTCCTCCAGGAATTCCTCCGGAAGTTCCTCCTGGAATTCCTCCGGAAGTTCCTCCTGGAATTCCTCCGGAAGTTTCTCTTGGAATTCCTCCGGAAGTTCCTCCTGGAAGTTCCTCCAGGAGTTCCTCCGGAAGTTCCTACTGGAATTCCTCCGGAAGTTCCTCCTGGAATTCCTCCAGAAGTTCCTCCTGGAATTTCTCCGGAAGTTTCTCTTGGAATTCCTCCGGAAGTTCCTCCTGGAAGTTCCTCCAGGAGTTCCTCCGAAAGTTCCTACTGGAATTCCTCCGGAAGTTCCTTCTGGAATTCTTCGGAAGTTCCTCCAGGAATTCTTCCGGAAGTTTCAGATTGGTTATTCTTTGCGAATATCGATTGCGATAACGATAGCGATAGCGATAGCGATAGCGAGAGATGTTTTTGGAGGTAAATCAAACCTCTCGACCGTATGGGGCATCAGACTACCTACCAGACTGCCAGTTTCTCTTGGAATTCCTCCGGAAGTTCCTCCTGGAAGTTCCTCCTGGAATTCCTCCGGAAGTTCGTCCTGGAATTCCTCCGGAAGTTCCTCCTGGAATTCCTCCGGAAGTTCCTCCTGGAATTCCTCCGGAAGTTCCTCCTGGAATTCCTCCGGAAGTTCCTCCTGGAATTCCTCCGGAAGTTCCTCCAGGAATTCCTCCGGAAGTTCCTCCAGGAATTCCTCCGGAAGTTCCTCCAGGAATTCCTCCGGAAGTTCCTCCAGGAATTCCTCCGGAAGTTCCTCCAGGAATTCCTCCGGAAGTTCCTCCAGGAATTCCTCCGGAAGTTCCTCCAGGAATTCCTCCGGAAGTTCCTCCAGGAATTCCTCCGGAAGTTCCTCCAGGAATTCCTCCGAAGTTCCTCCAGGAATTCCTCCGGAAGTTCCTCCAGGAATTCCTCCGGAAGTTCCTCCAGGAATTCCTCCGGAAGTTCCTCCAGGAATTCCTCCGGAAGTTCCTCCAGGAATTCCTCCGGAAGTTCCTCCAGGAATTCCTCCGGAAGTTCCTCCAGGAATTCCTCCGGAAGTTCCTCCAGGAATTCCTCCGGAAGTTCCTCCAGGAATTCCTCCGGAAGTTCCTCCAGGAATTCCTCCGGAAGTTCCTCCAGGAATTCCGACGGAAGTTCCTCCAGGAATTCCTCCGGAAGTTCCTCCAGGAATTCCTCCGGAAGTTCCTCCAGGAATTCCTCCGGAAGTTCCTCCAGGAATTCCTCCGGAAGTTCCTCCAGGAATTCCTCCGGAAGTTCCTCCAGGAATTCCTCCGGAAGTTCCTCCTGGAATTCCTCCGGAAGCTCCTCCTGGAATTCCTCCGGAAGTTCCTCCTGGAATTCCTCCGGAAGTTCCTCCTGGAATTCCTCCGGAAGTTCCTCCTGGAATTCCTCCGGAAGTTCCTCCTGGAATTCCTCCGGAAGTTCCTCCTGGAATTCCTCCGAGAGTTCCTCCTGGAATTCCTCCGGAAGTTCCTCCTGGAATTCCTCCGGAAGTTCCTCCTGGAATTCCTCCGGAAGTTCCTCCTGGAATTCCTCCGGAAGTTCCTCCTGGAATTCCTCCGGAAGTTCCTCCTGGAATTCCTCCGGAAGTTCCTCCTGGAATTCCTCCGGAAGTTCCTCCTGGAATTCCTCCGGAAGTTCCTCCTGGAATTCCTCCGGAAGTTCCTCCTGGAATTCCTCTGGAAGTTTTTCCTGGAATTTCTCCAGAAGTTCCTCCTGGAATTCCTCCAGAAGTTCCTCCAGGAATACATCCGGAAGTTTCTCTTGGAATTCTTCCGGAAGTTCCTCCTGGAAGTTCCTCCAGGAGTTCCTCCGGAAGTTCCTACTGGAATTCCTCCGGAAGTTCCTTCTGGAATTCCTCCGGAAGTTCCTCCTGGAATTCCTCCGGAAGTTCCTCCTGGAATTCCTCCGGAAGTTCCTCTTGGAATTCCTCCGGAAGTTCCTCCAGGAATTCCTCCGGGAGTTCCTCCAGGAGTTCCTCCGGAAGTTCCTACTGGAATTCCTCCGGAAGTTCCTCCTGGAATTCCTCCGGAAGTTCCTCCAGGAATTCCTCCGGAAGTTCCTCTTGGAATTCCTCCGGAAGTTCCTCCTGGAATTCCTCCGGAAGTTTCTCTTGGAATTCCTCCGGAAGTTCCTCCTGGAAGTTCCTCCAGGAGTTCCTCCGGAAGTTCCTACTGGAATTCCTATGGAAGATCCTTCTGGAATTCCTCCAGAAGTTCCTCCTGGAATTTCTCTGTAAGTTCCTCCTGGAATTCCACCGGAAGATCCTCCTGGAAGTTCCTCCAGGAGTTCCTCCGAAAGTTCCTACTGGAATTCCTCCGGAAGTTCCTTCTGGAATTCTTCCGGAAGTTCCTCCAGGAATTCTTTCGGAGGTTTCAGATTGGTTATTCTTTGCGAATATCGATTGCGATAACGATAGCGATAGCGATAGCGATAGCGAGAGATGTTTTTGGAGGTAAATCAAACCTCTCGACCGTATGGGGCATCAGACTACCTACCAGACTGCCAGTTTCTCTTGGAATTCCTCCGGAAGTTCCTCCTGGAAGTTCCTCCTGGAATTCCTCCGGAAGTTCGTCCTGGAATTCCTCCGGAAGTTCCTCCTGGAATTCCTCCGGAAGTTCCTCCTGGAATTCCTCCGGAAGTTCCTCCTGGAATTCCTCCGGAAGTTCCTCCTGGAATTCCTCCGGAAGTTCTTCCTGGAATTCCTCCTGAAGTTCCCCTTGGAATTCCTCCTGAAGTTCCTCCAGTAATTCCTCCGGAAGTTCCTCCAGGAATTCCTCCGGAAGTTCCTCCAGGAATTCCTCCGGAAGTCCCTCCACGGATTCCTCCGGAAGATCCTCCAGGAATTCCTCCGGCAGTTCCTCCAGGAATTCCTCGGAAGTTCCTCCAGGAATTCCTCTGGAAGTTCCTACAGGAATTCCTCCGAAGTTCCTCCAGGAATTCCTCCAGAAGTTCCTCCAGGAATTCCTCCGGAAGTTCCTCCAGGAATTCCTCCGGAAGTTCCTCCAGGAATTCCTCCGGAAGTTCCTCCAGGAATTCCTCCGGAAGTTCCTCCAGGAATTCCTCCGGAAGTTCCTTCAGGAATTCCTCCGGAAGTTCCTCCAGGAATTCCTCCGGAAGTTCCTCCAGGAGTTCCTCCGGAAGTTCCTCCAGGAATTCCTCCGGAAGTTCCTCCAGGAATTCCTCCGGAAGTTCCTCCAGCAATTCCTCCGGAAGTTCCTCCAGCAATTCCTCCGGAAGTTCCTCCAGGAATACCTCCGGAAGTTCCTCCAGGAATTCCTCCGGAAGTTCCTCCAGGAATTCCTCCGGAAGTTCCTCCAGGAATTCCTCCGGAAGTTCCTCCAGGAATTCCTCCGGAAGTTCCTCCAGGAATTCCTCCGGAAGTTCCTCCAGGAATTCCTCCGGAAGTTCCTCCAGGAATTCCTCCGGAAGTTCCTCCAGGAATTCCTCCGGAAGTTCCTCCAGGAATTCCTCCGGAAGTTCCTACAGGAATTCCTCCGGAAGTTCCTCCAGGAATTACTCAGGAAGTTCCTTCAGAAATTCCTCCGGAAGTTCCTCCAGGAATTCTCCCGGAAGTTCCTCCAGGAATTCTTCCGGAAGTTCCTCCAGGAATTCTTCGGAAGTTCCTCCAGGAATTCTTCGGAAGTTCCTCCAGGAATTCTTCCAGAAGTTTCTCTTGGAATTCCTCCGGAAGTTCCTCCTGGAAGTTCCTCCAGAAATTCCTCCGGAAGTTCCTACTGGAATTCCTCCGGAAGTTCCTCCTGGAATTCCTCCGGAAGTTCCTCCTGGAATTCCTCCGGAAGTTCCTCCTGGAATTCCTCCGGAAGTTCCTCCTGGAATTCCTCCGGAAGTTCCTCCTGGAATTCCTCCGGAAGTTCCGCCAGGAATTCCTCCGGAAATTCCTTCAAGAATTCTTCTGGAAATTCCTCCAGGAATTCCTTCGGAAATTCATCCGGGAGTTCATCCAGAAACTCTTTACGAAATTCCTTCAGGAATTCCTATGGAAGTTTTTCCAAGAATTCCTCCAGGAATTTTCCGAAGTTCCTCCAGGAATTGCTCCAGAGGTTCCTTCAGGAATTTCTCCGGAAGCTCTTCCAGGAATTCCTCCAGGATTTTTTCCGGAAGTAATTCCAAGTATTGCTTCGGAAGTTTCTCCAGAAATTCCTCCGGAAGAACTTCCAAGAATTTCTCCGAAAGCTTCTCCAGGAATTTCTCCGGAAGTTCCTCCAGGAATTTCTCCGGAAGCTCCTCCACGAATTTCTCCGGAAGTTACTCCAGGAATTTCTCCGGAAGTTACTCCAGGAATTTCTCCGAAAGTTCCCCCAGGAATTCCTCCGGAAGTTCCTCCAGGAATTCCTCCGGAAGTTCCTCCAGGAATTCCTCCGGAAGTTCCTCCAGGAATTCCTCCGGAAGTTCCTCCAGGAATTCCTCCGGAAGTTCCTCCAGGAATTCCTCCGGAAGTTCCTCCAGGAATTCCTCCGGAAGTTCCTCCAGGAATTCCTCCGGAAATTCCTCCAGGAATTCCTCCGGAAGTTCCTCCAGGAATTCCTTCCTCCAGGAATTTCTCCGGAAGTTCCTCCAGGAATTTCTCCGGAAATTCTTCCAGGAATTTCTCTGGAAGTTTCTCCAGGAATTCCTCCGAAATTCCTCCAGGACCTCCTACGGAAGTTTCTCGAGGAATTCATCCGGAAGTTCCTACAGAAATCCCTCCGGAAGTTTCTCTAAGAATTCATCCGAAAGTTCCTACAGAAATTCCTCCGGAAGTTCCTCCAGAAATTCCTCCGGAAGTTCCGCAAAAAATTCCTACGGAAATTCCTTCAAGAATTCCTCCAGGAGTTTCTTCGGTAATTCATTCGGAAATCCTTCCAGGAACTCTTTCTGAAGTTCCTTCAGGAATTTCTTCGGAAGTTCTTCCAGGAATTCCTCCAGGATTTTTTCCGGAAGTAATTCCAAGAATTGCTTCGGAAGTTCCTTCAAGAATTTCTCCGGAAGTTTAGCATTAGCATTAGCATTAGCATTAGCATTGTTACGGTGTAATTCGTAGATTGGACACTAGTGATACTCATGTTTTACTTTTGAGATCCTTATCTAGAATGCTATCAGAAATCAAGAAGGGGAGTGGTCCTTGATTCCAGTCTTATACAAAAATAACAAAAGCATGAGGATTACTACTCCTGGCCACGCCCATCTTCACCGTAACTAGGGAGAGGAAGGAAGTGTTGATGTAGTACTTACTTAACGAGAGGCCACCGACTTAGCGACACCCTCATAAGTACCACGGAGTTGGATAATGAGGAAGGTATTCGTTGGGTCAGGATTTGCCTGTAGCTGGCAATTTAACCGTGGTAGATCTTACCCCGTAACACACCACGTAAAGGTGTCTACCCAGCATTACGGGTACAGGAATTTCTCCGGAAGTTCTTCCAAGAATTCCTCCAGGAATTCCTCCGAAAGAACTTCCAAGAATTGCTTCGGAAGTTCCTCCAGGATTTCCTTCGGAAGAACTTCCAAGAATTTCGCCGAAAGTTCCTCCAGGAATTTCTCCGGAAGTTCCTCCAGGAGTTTCTCCAGAAGTTCCTCCAGGAATTTCTCCGTAAGTTCCTCCTGGAAAATCTCCGGAAGTTCCCCCAGGAATTTATCCGGAAGATCCTCCATTAATTTTTCCGGATGTTCCACCAGAAATTCCTCCGGAACTTCCTCCAGGAATTCCTCCGGAAGTTCAGTCAAGAATTCCTCCGAAAATTCCTTCAAGAGTTCTTCCGGAAATTCCTCCAGGAGTTCCTTCGGAAATTCATTGGGAAGTTCCTCTAGAAGTTCTTCCAGGAACGCTTCCAGAAGTTCCTCCAGGAATTTCTCCGGAAAATCCTTCAAGAATTCTTCCGGATATTCCTCCACGAGTTCCTTCAGAAATTTAACCGGAGATTCCTCCGGAGGTTCTTCCATCAAGTTCTTCCAGGAATTTCTCCGGAAATTCTTCCAGGAATTCCACCGGAAGAACTTCCAAGAATTGTTCTGGAAGTTACTGCAGTAATTCCTCCAGAAGAACTTTCAAAAATTTCTCCGGAAGTTCCTTCCGGAATTTCTCCGGAAGTTCCTCCGGAAATTTCTCTGGAAGTTCCTCCAGGAATTTCTCCGGAAGTTCCGCCAGGAATTCCTCCGGAAGTTCCGCCAGGAGTTCCTCCGGAAGTTCCGCCAAGAATTCCTCCGGAAATTCCTTCTACATTTCTTCCGGAAATTCCTCCAGGAATTCACCCGGAAGTTCCTCCAGAAGTTCCTCCAGGAACTCTTCCGGTAGTCCTTTCAGGAATTTCTCCGGAAGTTTTTCCAGGAATTTCTCCGGACGTGCTTCCAAGAATTGCTCCAGAAGTTCCTTCAGGAATTTCTCCGGAAGTACTTCCAAGAATTGCTCCGGAAGTTCCTCCAGGAATTCCTCCGGAAGAACTTCCAAGAATTTCTCCGGAAGATCCCCCAGGAATTTCTCCGGAAGTTCCTCCAGGATATTCTCCGGAAGTTCTTCCAGGAATTTCTCCGGAGGCTACTTTAAGAATTTCTCCGGAAGTTCCTCCTAGAACTCCTCCGGAAGTTCCTCCTGGAATTCCTCCGGAAATTCCTCCAGGAAATTCTTCGAAAATTTCTCCAGGAACTCCTCCGGAAATTCCTCCACAGATGTTTGTTCAAGATATCTCCGAGAAGTCCTGTAACTCTTTAAATAAATACCCATAGAATTTCTCCTGAAATTCTCTCTGAAGCTCCTCCAAAAACTCCCCCAAGAACACTCAATACATTTTTCCGCAAAGTCTGCAGAAATTACCACAAGGGCTCTTCAGATCAGGTGTTGAATCGTGCAATGTTATGACGAAGACTAAATTTTTTTCGCTTTTCATACGACGAGAATAACTATTGTCAGCCCTGCTTCAGATGTTTCTTCTGAAATTCACATGGAATTCCGCTAAACCCACCTCCCGGGAATTCTTCCGGAAAATTGTAAAGGAATTCTTGAAGAACTTCTTATGGAAATTAAATTGTAGAATCTAGATCTCAAAAATCTTACGCGCACTCCTCTGGGAATTCTCCCAGAAATGCTTTCAGGAATCCTCCCGGAAAGTCGTTCATAAATAGGGGGAATGACGGCTTTGGCAGGTTTTGTTCTATTATTGTCAGGGGGGTTTTTTATGACTGATTTTGCTCAAATTTGGCCTAAACATTCTTTGCATATCAAAGAATATTGTGGCCAAATTTCATAAAATTTCGTCGATAAAACCCCTCTGCCAATAATAGAACAAAACCTGCCAAAGCCGTCTGTTCCCCTAAATGGGAATTAATTTTAATGAAATTTGTTTAGGAACGCTTCCGAATTTTTTTCAAGAACTCCTTCACAAATTCATTTCTCAGAATTTCTCCAGCTTTTTATTCACAGACTTCTTCAGAAATTCTCCAAGAATTCTTGGAAAAATACCCACAAGAATATCCGTGAAAATTTCTTCAAGAAATCTTCCAGAAATATCTCTATATGTTGTTATTATGAGAGCCTTGTAAAATGATTACAAAAATTGTCATTTTGTTGCAAGGCACAATAAATGAACATCAAAAAGATGATCCTAAATCTGTGTTGATCGGATCGAAATTTGAACTGAGCCATCTTCAGCACTATTTGCTTTGTAGCTGCGCTGTAATACTACATACGCAAGTCTCCAACGCTAAAACCGTTAACGACGTCCCATAAATCCTACCCACCACTTTGATACCATAATCGACAGTACCAGGCCAAAGATCGTAACAATAGTGGCACAGTTGGAACAATCTAATCCACTCCGACAACATCCGTGCTGAAGGCCAAACCTGTTCGTAGGCAGCAACGTCGTTTTCGTTTCAATTAAAAACGCCTACTTGATTTCGGTTGACTAAAATAATCCAATCTGATGATTGCTGCGATAGAATCTTCCCATTTTATGAATTTGTGCTCGTGATGGCATCTGATGTTTTGAGATTGCTCCTTTCTAATAAGGTACAACAACGGAAATACCGAAAACAGTTTAGGAAAGGGCACCTCGTCACTAAAAGGGACCCACTTTTAAGTTCATTAATTCGCCATCCTATGGCGACAGCCAAACAACTGGGCTGGATCCCACCGACCAGCAGTGACAGGTACCGTGACCGTATCTGCGGTGCCTATCTAAACTATCGAAGCTTGTTGTTTACACAGGCCATCATCATCGCCATTCATTCAACAGCAGCGCGCATCGTCTGTAGGCGCCGAACTGCCTCACTTCAGTCTCTCCTAGCAGTCAGTGTGTCAATTCGGATAATATTCGCTTCGAAGGGCTGATAGATGCCGTCCTGAGTGCATATTGATAGCGACACCAGAGGCAACCGAACTGGCGTTTTTCTATGTTTGACATGAAGCCAATTCTAACATTATGGGAAATAGTGAAAATCTGTTTATCTGTGATCTGCAAACTACACTGAAAAAAATCTCACTTTTGAAGGTGATTTTTAAATCATTGTTTGATTCTTCTCATTTTATTCCATCATTTGAAAATATCGAAAAGGTGATGAATATCATGCGAATGTGATTATATCAAATTACAGACTGTCATATTCTTCCAGTGCAGTTTGTTATCACCGTTCATATTCATTCAGTGCAAATGCCACATCAGTCGAGCTCGGGGGAGGCTCATTTCCATGCATGAAATTATTATTTATTAGGCACGGTATAAAAATGTATTGCTTTTCGGCGCCGATATTCATAGCCACGCAAACCCTTTCGTTCGGTACGTGGCTGTTTTACGGATTTGCCAGGCTTAGGAGGAGCAACTATTTGCCGTTTTCGATGATTAGCCCCGCCAATAAATGGACGTTGATCATAATTGAATGGAATTGAATTATGCATGTGCATATGGATTGAGTTTTGAGGGCGGCTCTGACGGGTTGAAATATTGTTCTATTACGTTAATTGGGTCCTAAAGCCCTACATTGTTTATGGTTGCAAACGATAGATACAAATTTGAATTTTATTTTCGAAGGTTTTGGAAAAATGCGTCTCCTGTAAAATTTACTCAATGTAACATGTACCACTTTTGCTGGCGCCGGTTCATGTTAGAACGAATGAACCATCAGCCTAAAACGTTAAGCCAATATATTAACAGTTAATGTTACTTTCAAAGGTTGAGTCAAGTGCCCTACGGAGTTTTGCTAGTGCGTTTGAATCATATTATTCCGTACGTCAAACAAGACCAAAAATGTAGAGGAAGCATTTTTCATCTATTTTCAAATTTCAAATTAAACAATGTTTCTTTCGACTGTTGTGCCGAAAAAAAAACTGACGCGTTTAGGATGATTAATTTCATTGTTCCCTGAAAGCAAATCGAATATTTCGTATTAATAATTTTTTTTTTGATTTATAAGATATGATAGATTCAATTGAAATACCATTTTGAAGAAAATTCTGAGTCAGGGAGTTTTGATTAAGAAGAGGGTTCTGACAAATTATTTTCTTCGCATGGTTGACATGCCTATTACAGACTACTCCGGTATCTTTATTCTGCAGATGTAATCTTGTTCCTTCTCTCTTTGTAACCAAATATTGTTGAGGATTGAATGTAGGTTTAAGTTTGTTCTTTTTGACTAAGTTTTTAACAACAACTGTGTCCCCAACATCAATGTTTGACATCTTAGCCCGTCGTTTCTTATTTGTGTAATTTCTTCCCTTTTCCTTGGCTAACTTATTATTTTCCATTGCTTGATTAACGTTTACTTTTCTCTGATTTCCTGGTATTTTGTCACGTATATTCCAGCCGAACATAAGTTCAGATGGTGAATAGTTCGTAATTGTGTGTGGTGTAGCACGATAGGCGTGTAAGAAATCTTGTAAGTCTGTTCTCCAGTTTCGACCCATTGTGACACTGATCCGAATTGTTTTGAGTAATGTGCGGTTTTGCCTTTCAACTATATAATCCATTTTGGAATGGGGCATATGGTACCGTGTGGTTTATGGTTATCCCGTTCAAGCGACAAAAATTTGAGAATTCTTCTGCAGAAAATGGCTGTTCATTGTCACAAACAAGGTTTTCAGGGTAACCGAATCTTGCAAAAGATATCTTGAAAAATAATCTGTGATTACTAGAAGATGCAGTCCGTCTATAACTTCAGTGAAATCAACTGCTACCTTTTCCCATGGCTAAGTTAGGTACTTCTATCCTTGATATTGGTTCAGTGTTTGACTATGACACTAATACACATTCTGTACAGTCTTGAACAAAGCTATCTACCATTTGATCCATGCGAGTCCACCATACTTTTGATCTCAATTTTCGTTTCATAGATGATGCACCCAAGTGAGGGTTATATGCAAGCTGTAAAATACGGTTCTGCAAAATCCTTGGTATCACGATTCTTTGGTCCTTCAGAAGTAAGCTACCGTCGCTAGTCAGAACATCTCTTATCTTCCTATATCTAAAGCTTGATCCACTTAGAATTTGGCCGCACGAAATTAGACATTTCTTTGCGAGGATCGTAGTGCGCCGTGCTTCCGATTGAACGTGTTTTTATTTCGCTCCCGTCATTTTTCTGCATATGCATTAAGATTATTTCTTTCCAAATGTATTAAAAATTTAGATTCTTTTTCAAGTGCCTTATAAAGTGAAGTGCAGTGTTTTGTATGTGTCATATAGGAAAAAGACGACAATTCGGTGAGTTTGTTCCTTGGTACCTCTGTTTAATGACAAAAAAAAACAATTAGGGCGTTAGATCCGGTGTGTAGAAAATATCCAAAATTTTACTGATTTCACTTACTTAAGAATCAATTGGATAAATTGATTTGCTTGATTTTCAAAATTTAAGTAATTTAAAATAAGCTGCGAATCTAAAGCATTATCACATAAATGAAAAAAAAAAGTTTATTTTTGTTAAAGTGAACGAACTAGCGAAGCTTTTAAATGTACAGCAGTTTTGTTAGAATTTGACATCATATAAAATATACCTACTCCCTTTGTAACAACATTTTAATACCAAAAAATTATGTTCCATTCCATGTATTTTATTACTTATAATCAATCTTAATGTATTGGTAAACTAGAAGATCACATTTATTTAACAAATAAAATTGCTGATGCATTTTGCATTTTTCTCTTGCTCAATCTCTTGTTTTAATAATTGCTTTAAATATTTCATATCTGAAATCTCTTTGAAAACTTTGCTAAGATTAACCAACAATCATAATCGTAGCGTTTGCAATCATATCATAATTATCATTATTTTTTTATATAT
This sequence comes from Armigeres subalbatus, assembly GCF_024139115.2. Classification (NCBI taxonomy): domain Eukaryota; kingdom Metazoa; phylum Arthropoda; class Insecta; order Diptera; family Culicidae; genus Armigeres; species Armigeres subalbatus. The sequence continues at coordinate 246,723,918 of NC_085139.1, read as the reverse complement.
ATAATAACGTTGTTGTAGAAGGGAATTGAGTTTGCAAGTGTTTATATATCTCGTTTCAGAGAGCGATCAATGGCGCTTGAACCTAGGCTTATTAGCCAGGGCACAGATTAAATACCTTGCCCCATCCCAGGAACAGGACGACAAAGGAAAACGGAGTTACAATAACTTTCTTAGCAACGTAACTCCCAACGTATTTACGAAATGCATTCTGTTATCACTTGCTTATAGTGATGATTCCCGTACAACATCCCTCCCAACCATCCAACTCCTTGACATCTATGAGGGCGTCGGTGAGCCGCTGGCCTCTTGTTAAGTAGATGTCATATCATCATTTCCTTCCCTTCCCTTGTAACAGAGAAGATGGGCGTGGCCAGCAATGGTAGTTTTCATGCTTTCTCTTCTCGGACCTCCATTTGGATTGCTATTAATTCCCAAATAGTATTCCATAAGCATTTGGAGTAAGGAAGTTAAAGCTGGCAGCTATCAGTATGCAATCTACGAAATACTCCGTTACCAACGCAACGCAACGCAACGCAACGCAACGCAACGAAATTAGACATTTCTTTGCCGAAAAAGTTCATTAAAAGGTGGGTCAGGTTTTATTATACAGGGAATTTAATAAAATTTGAAGGAAAAAATATCGAAAAATGATTCATTGGCATTTCGGATGAAATCTCGGCCTTTTCTCTCAATACCACTCGTTATTTTTTGCACAGTAGAACGGTCAACTTAATCTGTCATTTTTTCACAACACTTCTCCATATAAGATTATTTTCTGATTGTTTTGCACCATTTCTCAAGTTTCCCTATGATAATTGCCTAATATTTTTCGTCGGAACGAAAATTTGGGCATTTTAGTGGGTTGATAGTTTTTTCAATAACGTCATTATCATTCAGTTCATACCATTCCATCACATCCCGTCTGTAATGGCAGCTTGTTAGGTCGGGCCAAAGCAACACCGGACAGTCGTGTGAATGAATGGATGGCAAAAATCGCTTCTGAAGACACTCCTCCTTGTATATTTGCCCATTTATGGTCGCTCCAGTGATGAAAACTTTATTTTCCTTTCCACAACTGCAGATGCTTTGACATACCATCAATTTGTGGGCAATCTTGCCTGCATATACATATTTCAATTTTCCTGGGGCATTACCCTTTCGTTTGGCAAGGTAAAACTTGTATCCCGGGAATTGAAAGTCCATTTTAATATTATTTTCATTGCTCATCAAAATACATCAATTGTATTTCGTCAGAACTTGCTTGACCAGCAGTCTTGCGCGATGTTTGGCAACCAGGTTCTGTTTCAGGGTCCTGTTGGGACGCTTGCTGACATCATACGACTTGAAACCTTCACGCCATCAGATTATTTGAGCTGTGCTGTACGGCGCAGTGAACTTTTTCGCTAAATCATGCAAGGAAATCCCAAAATGGCTCCGAACTGCTCTGCAGACATTCACTTGTTGTTTCTGGTCGTATGTTCCACTTCTACGATTGTTTTGTGCTACGCGATCCAGCAATAGTGTTTCCCGATAACGTTTGACAGTTTTTACAGTCAATTTCGCTAATTTAAGATACTTTGAAATTATTCCTCCTGACCACTATGGATTTCCAACGTGAGTGTGCAAAATTTGTTCCCATCTCTCGCGTTCCATTTTCGATAACTTTTGAACGTGAGCATCAATACTGATGAAACTTTCACCATAAATTAAACAAACCTTCCGCAACGATGTGATGTATTTTACTTCTTAGTACGGCCACCAGAGGCGCCGCAGTAATTGGAAAGAAACGGCCAAATACTTAGTGGACCGAGCTTTATGTAAAGTCTTGGGCCATCGTCGCGGTGGAAATGGTGACCATTTAATTAGTTCTTGTAGTTCTATGTCCATTTTTGTGGCAGCGATTATTTCACCGACGGTTATTGAAATCGGGCACGAATCGGTAGCTACAGCTCTGAAGATTTTCTCCGATTCCTCATCGAAACAATTTCCTCTGTCTGGAATGGATTGACACAACCGAGAGAATGGATCGGCTATATCGTTTTTACCAGGACGATACATGACTTTATAATCATAAGCCATCAATCGTAGTTTCTATCTTTCAATTCGTGGTGAAGGTTTTAATCTATCTCCAAAAATGGCAACCAATGGTTTATGGTCGGTGACCAATCAAAAATATTTTCCGTATAGATGATGCTGGGTCATTAGGCCGAAGGCCGTTAGGCCGAAGGCCATAAGGCCGAAGGCCATTAGGCCGAATTGTCATTAGGCCGAACGGTCATTAGGACGAATGGCCATTAGGCCGAATGAGCACTGGGGAGTGAGAAGTGACTAGTGCGAAGTGAGGAAGAAGTAGAATGGAAGAAGAAGAAAAAGAAAAAGGAGAAGTAAGAAGGAAGAAGAAAAAAGGAGGAAGAAGTAAGAAGGAAGAAGTAAGAAGGAAGAAGGAAGAAGGATGAAGAAAAGAAGGAACGAGAAATAAGGAAGAAGGAAGAAGGAAGAAAGAAGAAGGAATAAGGAAGAAGGAAGAAGGAAGAAGGAAGAAGGAAGAAGGAAAAAGGAAGAAGGAAGAAGGAAGAAGGGAGAAGGTAGAAGGAAAAAGGAAGAAAGAAGAAGGAAGAAAGGAGAAAGAAGAAGGAAGAAGGAAGAAAGATGAAGGAATAAAGAATAAGGAAGAAGGAAGAAGGAAAAAGGAAGAAGGAAAAAGGAAGAAGGAAAAGGAAGAAGAAAAGAAGAACGAAGGAAGAAGGAAGAAGGAAAAAGGAAGAAGGAGAAAAGAAGAAGAAAAGAAGAACGAAGGAAAAAGAAAGAAAGAAGAAAGAAGAAAGAAGAAGGAAGAAGGAAGAAAGATTAAGGAATAAAGAATAAGGAAGAAGGAAGAAGGGGGAAGGAAGACGCGAGTACGATGGAAGAAAACAGAAGAATTAAGAAGGAAGAAGGAAGAGGGAAAAGGAAAAAGGAAAAAGGAAGAAGGAAAAAGGAAGAAGGAAAAGGAAGAAGAAAAGAAGAACGAAGGAAGAAGGAAGAAGGAAGAAGGAAAAAGGAAGGAGGAGAAAGGAAGAAGAAAATAAGAACAAAGGAAGAAGAAAGAAGGAAGAAGAAAGAAGGAAGAAGAAAGTAGGAAGAAGGAAGAAGGAAGAAGGAAAAAGAAGAAGGAAGAAGGAAAAAGAAGAAGGAAGGAGGAAGAAGGAAGAAGGAAAAAGGAAGAAGGAAGAAGGAAGAAAGAAGAAAGAAGAAGGAAGAAGGAAGAAAGAAGAAGGAAGAAAGATGAAGGAATAAAGAATAAGGAAGAAGGAAGAAGGGAGAAGGAAGAAGGGGTAAGGTGGAGAAAGAACTTCTCATTTTTCACTTTATGCTTCTTTTTGCTAATTCGGCCTAATGACCATTCGGCCTGACACCGTATAGATAATAATGGAACTTTTCGCATGCCCATACTTTTGTTCAGTAGTTGTTAAAGTTTTTGATGCAAAACAAATAATACGATATTCTCCAGATGATTTCTTTTGTACTAATACGGCACCAAGTCCAACTGAACTAGCATCTGCAATAATGTACGTATCGTCCTTTGGGTCATAGAAACCGAGTATGTAGGGGGGTCCCGTAGCATAGTTGGCTACACGTTCGCCTTTCAAGCGAAAGGTCATGGGTTCGATTCCCAGCCCCTCCACCAAAACCCTCGTCAGTCGCTGGATGCGCAGCCTATGCGGTGGCGTATTGGGGTGCACGCCTCACCGTTACGGCTGCCTGATGACGACTGACAACTTGTTCTTCTCGGAGGCATTCCTCCAACGTTACCCGGATAAATGGCAACCGGACAATGCAACGATCATTGGATACACGACATGGACAAAAACGAACACAATGGACTCACGACGAGATGGACCGGCAACGACAACAACAATGAATAATGGAAAATTTTAAAAATAGATTCTGTGTGGATTTTGGCTGCAGAATACCACAGTAGATCTCGGCACAGTAGCGGTTAAGTAACACGGAGTGCCTATCAAATAAATAAAGGAATAAAAAAAACCGAGTATGTCTTCGTTGAGTAGGATATTCTTTATCAGATCAAATTTTTCTTGGTGTATTGTTTCCCAAACAAATGGTGTGCCTTCGCGTGTCAATAAATTAAGAGAGTCTGTTATCGTGGCTAAGTTCGGAATATAGCGATGAACAAAGTTGATCGATCCCAAAAAACTTCGTAATTCTTCAGCTGATTGCTTCTAATTTTGAACGTGAAACTGAAATACCTTGACCAGTAATGTGTTACCCTAGGGAATCAGTTTCTTCCACGCAGGTCTCTTCTTTATCCGAATTTAACAAAATATTATATTGACGAAGACGTTCGTAAACTAGTTTAGTTCGAATACGCAATTCTTCCGTGTTTTTTGCAGGTATTAATATGTCGCCAATGAATATTATAAGCCATGGCATATCTACATATAATATCATTTCCATAACTTTTTGGAATAGTTCTGGAGCTGCCGATGAACCAAACATCAACCGCCTATACCTCATTAATCCAATTGGGGAAATAAAAGTAGTACACTCTTTTTTCAATAAAATTTGATGAAAAGCCTGTTTTATGTAATGCTTTGTAATTCATTTGTTTCCACCGATTTTCCTCGGCATCTGTTCAAGAGTTGGTAAAGGATGCATCTCACGAATCACAGCTTTGTTTGCCTCTCTAAGATCAACTATAATGTGAACTTCTTTTGAGCTTTTACGTTTCACAAGTAGGGGTGAAACCCACTCGGAGGCTTCGCTAACCCATTCAATAATATCCTGACTTTCTAGCTCTTTCAATTTGTTTAAAGTGAGCTCTTCAAGTGGAAATGGAATTCTACGCAAACTCTGACGGACTGGTGGAACCTTTTTTATCAATTTTAATGCATACTTCAATTCCTAATCAGTTTAATAATTGTTTATTTAAGGATAATTACAATAAAGCTATTGCTTACCATTTATGCAAGGGAATGCACCATCATTAACTTCGAAGAGGAACTTCACCAATCCAAGTTCGACTGCTGTATTTCCGGAGAGAAGCGAGCACCTTCCATCACGGATTACGAAAAATTTAGTTCTTCTTGTCTTGCCATTGTACTTCACATCGGTTTCAACTTCTCCTAGCACTGTGAGCGGTTTGTTGCATCCATAACTGTTGAAGGTTTTGCTGCTACCCTTTTTGATCCTATATGCTTCGAATCCAACGTGTTTCAGGATTCGTCAATCCTCTTCACTCAGAATTTCTTCATCGGCACCAGTGTTGATTACAAACGCCACAGGTACTCCTCCAACATCGATTTTAGCTGTTCGTTTACCGCCAAGATGGAATAGGTCCAGGACCGGATTTAGCCGGAAGGGGGCCCCGGGGCCGACGGTATGTGGGGGCCCCAAAATGTACAAAAAAGGTGGGTTTTGGTACATAAGATTTGTGGGGGCCCGGGGCCATGGCCCCCCCCGGCCCCCCCATAAATCCGGCCCTGAATAGGTCGAAAACTTCATTTTCATTATTTTCTGGAACAGTTTCATGTACTTCACGGACGAATCGTTTCTTCTTGGGGATTTCCGCGTTTACGATTGGCCTCGCCTTTTTCTTCCTTAGGAAACAACATCGTGCAAAGTGTCCAACTACTCCACAGCTTCGACATTTCTGCATCTTCGCTGGACAGGTCGGATCGCTTGATGAGTGTTGGTTGTCACATCGGGTGCAACTTGTACGAGCATTAAACTTTCTTCCAGTGTTGACTTTAAGAATTGATTCATTAATAAGATCAGTTTTGAGTTCAGCAGGTTCCATTTTCGATTTCGTTGCGGTATCCCAGGCAGCATGTTGCAGATCAACAGACTCGTGTGTGCACCCTAAGGTTAGCACCTGATCGAGCGTATAATCTTTTTCCAGAAATTTACGTCGAAGTTGTATATTTTTCGTTGTAGCAATCACCTGGTCTACTGGCATGTTATCAGTTTGGTCACCAAAATCACTTGTTTTTGTTTTTCGCTTGTTTTTTCAGTCGAATAACAAAAGTGTCAAGTTTCTCGTTTGAACTCGGTAGCATTTGACGAAACTTCTGCCTTTCATACGCTTTCGACATTCGTGGGACAAAATATTCGTCGAGCATTCGCGTCGCTATTTGATATCGATTTCCCAAAATATGGTCTTCATCAATTTGAATGTTTGATATTATTTTGCGGACATCCGGACCACCGAACAACATCAAGGATTTGATTTTTTTCTTCTTGGTCATCGACATCCTTCCACGTCAAATACGCATCGAAATGCTCTCGCCATTTCTCCCACCGTAACGCAGTCGAGCCTTCTGCATCTTCGACAAACGGCGGTATAAGATGGTTCACCTATTTTAGGAATGTTTGGAATGTTAAATGCCACGAGGATACGAAACGGTAGACGTAAATCATTCAGAGGTTTCACACTTGTACTCTGAGATTTCATTCATTTTACAGTTTCATAGAGTTGACCACTGACTCCGGGTTCCCCAAAAAGAACATTATTTCTTAAAGAGTACTTCATCCCTAAGAGTTGTGTCAAAATTGAACGAGAAATCTTTCCGCAGAGTACCAAGTATCCTTTCCTCTCAGGAAAAACTTTGTGGTCCGTTTTTTTTTCGACAGCAGACATCGTTTTGAATATCTACCATTGGCCAAGCTATCGCTCCGAAGTAAATTTTCCAATTGATCCACGTCGCCAAAATGTAGGAGAGAAAACACGTCTTGATCGCTTGGTAGTTTGGATAATAATGATTAGTTTATTGACAATCATATTTAGTCATAGATCTTCATATAACAATGGCTACTGGGATACTACACTGATTCCCAGCTACAAAACAACAGTCTTCGTCCTGCTAAATCATCCATTTCTTAGAGCTATATTTTTTTTTCTATTTTAAACTGCAAACCAAAGTTCCAGTTGAAAATATTGAGTTGATGCAATGTCAATTTCGCTTATGGAAGGTTGGACCCGAAAGTGGTCTTGTTTCAAGCCCCCTACCCTTTCACCAGGTGCCTCCTTGGCTCTGATTCACTCACTAGCAAGTGAAGAACTGATTTAGATCAAAATTCACATAAAGATTTTAAAAAAATTGTGGGGATTGTAAAATATTTCCTGTGGAAGTTTTTTAAAATTTTGCTTGAAAACTTCGAAGAAAATTTTGTGGAATTCCGAAGAATTAGTAAATCTTAGTAAAATTGGCTGGATTCGATTCCTGGTTCGGTTTGGGGAATTTTCGAGTTGGAATTTTCTTTGGCTTCTCTGAGCATAAGAGCCGAGTAAATTCCCAGTTAATAACTGTGAAAGTGGTCAAAAAATATTAAGCTGCGAGGCTACAATGTCTCAGTAGTGAATGTAATGCCACAAAAGAGAATTTTTCCCTTGTAATTCAGAAGATTTTCTTGGAAAAATCCAAAATATAAACCCCGTTGGATACAAGCAAGGAAATTTTTTTTTGAACCACAACGTCTAAAACTGCAGTTGAACAAAGTTACGATAAATAGCAAAATCGGCAGCGTCAGTTCAAGAGTGTCAACAAAAATCGAGCGATGAGCTATCAAAGCAATAAGTGCTACTAATAGCCAGGATAGTAAAAACGTATATTTATGTGGCCATATGAGCAAAAGACATGCCAATAGCCAAATTTCAGCACACCATCTACAAACAGCTGAAATCGGTTGAATGTCATTGATACAAATTATTTTCGAATACGAGGCGCGTATCGACTACTGCAACAAAAGCTTCAAGCGCTGACGGATGATCGACACGCTTTTCAACACGATGATCTGTTGCGGCCCACTCTTGCAGATATTGCTACACCAAAACGAAGAAAAAATGGAGCGAATACCTATATCGCATTCATTGACAAGTGCAATGGATTAGTAGACGTGAATGAGCTGAATTTTCTTTTTGATATCGTACATTGAACAATTATGTAAATATTCATTTCTAATTAACTAAACGACAAATAAAGGCTTTATAAAAGAAATCATTCTTCAATTGTTTGCAAATAAAAAAATAAATACTTGTAAAAGTTTCGGAAAATTCAGTTCGTTTGAAATCTCATACTGACAAATTGAAACATTTTATTGGGATTTCCAGGCTTTTGGGAAACAGAGATGTGACATCTGTTGAACACTTGCGTGACTACTTGGCATAACAACTAATTACAATAATTATTAGGCTGTTCACGTGTTCGTTCACGCGCATTTTTTTTCCAATGTTCCTATCACGTAGCTTCAGTGCCTATTTTGAAAAGCAAAACCTGGCAGATTACTTTCAGATTCAGAACAAAACAGAGTTCCCTCAAAACGACGGAATATAATGCAGTTCATAATAATGCTCCGATCTGCCGCCAGTGCTTTTATCTTTTTATCGGCTGTCTCGTCGGTCCAGATCAAACCGGAAATAATGTGGCAACGTGTCGAACAAATCGACGGATTCAACCTAATCCGAACGAACTTTCGGATTACAAAGTTCAATCGATCCTGTGCCGTAATGAACGGAACTATGGACGTTTTCGCCGACATGGATAACTCCTTCATGGTATAACTGCGATCCAAATCGTGCCGAAACTTCCTAACTTTCATTCCTCCTACCGTCCAGTTTCAAATCAAGTTGGCGTACAGTCGTCTGGGGAACAACCAATACAATGAACATCCGATGGGAATCGTGGAGCAACCGTTCTGCGATTACCTGAACGGAACGTACCAAGACTATCAATCGATGCTGCTGGATAGCACCAATCTTCCGCAGGTTGGACCGGAAGGACATTGTCCATTCGCCAGCGGACAGTACTGGTTCAGGAATTTTGTATTCAATGTCAACTTTGTGCCCGCCTTTCTGCCTGAAGGGTTGTGGAGAGCGGCAATTAAGTTTAATGGCCCGGCGGGTGTAGTGGAAATTCATATTTTTCTAAAACTTTCCAGGGAATCCTTCTGGTGATTGATTACAAGCGCAGCGATTGACGCGTAATAAAAGAAAAGTCATTTTCATTTCGTTTATTTGTCACAATACTCTATTTGCGAGCACAATTTCATCAAGCATCGTTTTGCACCTGGCCTGCTCGGCTCGCTCGCTGTACTTCCTGCCGTCTCGTACTAATCGGATCTGAAGAGAAAACCATTTCTGCGGCGTTGCTGTTCGGCAATCTTGCAACACGCTCTTCCCATCGTATTCTTCCTGCTTTTGTCACCTTCTGAACATTGGATTCGTCAGCAAGTTGGACTGGAAAACTCCGAGGGCTTGGCCCAAGTTTCATGTCTGTAAAGGGCTATCGGTCTTGAGAGCATTTTGTGCTTTATACATTAGGTACGGGATCGAAGCGATACGAAACCATCATCATTCAATCTTTTACACTTCTTGGTTTTCCGAATAATATCGGCATCAGGTGATAGTATATAGATTATAGAATGAATTTCGCTGCTTCTTTGTTACACAAACACCATCCTAAGATATCTCCTCAAGAATCTATCGAACCGAAGAAAAGGAGATGACACCAAATGACTTTTCAAGTTCGATCCACCTCGTTTTCCCCTTGGGGCTGTCGATTTCGTCACACTTGTCAGCACGGCTGGATGGCCGTGTCTGAGCGCACTGTGGAAAATTTATCGCCATTGTCACGGTAAGTTCGTCTTGTGTCGATTTTTGGACCTATGCCACAATCCGTAATCGGCTCTCGGATCCTTACCACTTACCCCTTACCCCTTCGAATTCGATTCACGAAGGTTCGACTGTCCGCAACGAGGCGGCACCACATGGCTATACGGAATCCGGTGCATAGGTATCAGTAGCAGTGCTTTACTTTTTCGATTTTCTGGCTCACTTCCAGCGAAAACGTCCATTTCTGTGCCACTGCTTCGGCATTATGCTGGAAAAGGCGAGTTTTTCATTTCCACCTTTTGTTTAGGAAATATCAACGACACGTCAGCAACGTGTTGCAGGTGGTGAAAAACTATGAAAGCAGTGATGGTACATTTCGGAATTCTTGGCAGAATGGAGATAGGAATATGTATAATACACGAAAGAAGGTCAACGTGTTTCTTTCAATATGTGTCAAAGAAATAAAAAATATCCGTCGCGGTCGTGACAGCTTCTTTTATATCCATAGAAGCAATTCATCGCTTATACAAATAATAGAGAAGCCTGTATACTGTTCAATTTTAGATATTCCTACTACTTTATTATGGTTTTCAGTGAAACATCTATATCTGCCTGAGAAGTAGAAGCATTCTGGTATTTTGGATTATCTTGATTTTGTGGAAAAATCGAATTATCCTTGTCGTAGAACTTGGACAAGACGGGTCAAGTACGAAACACTGAAAACGACCTTACTTTTGAGGTCGAAATACGTATGTGTAAAATTACAATCATGTCGTAAAATTGGATAGGATAAACTACATCAATATAGGGAGGTTTCCACTTCATTGGTTTTACGGATTTCTTCTCCACGGTGGAGCCGAGTATCAAAAGAATAATTTTACCCATACGAAGATCCCACGAGTTTAGTTGGTTGAAATCTTTTGGTACAAAACACCGGCCGCGCGTAATTACAGGATGCCAAATCCGACCAAAATAGCGTCTCGCCTCCGTGAGACAACACATGAAGGGCAGCAGGGGCTTCTGGAGGGACTCTTCTCCACAGATGTACCCATTGATGGTACCCGTCCTGATGTACACTGGCTCATCTTGTCCCGCCTTCTTCTTCCTTATATTCTCACGATCGACCAACCAACGTAAAACTCCTGCCTCGAATATTGCTTTTTGTCCGCCGGGTTGGAAGAGATTGGGAGTTCCAAGTGGGAGTAAAATCAATTGGGAGATGGCCAAGTTGGTAAAAACACTTGGCGCAAAGCGTAATTTTAGGTTTCAGTCAGCGACCGTTCGAGTGACCCCTGAGGAAAGAAGTCGAGAAGTAGTCGGGCAAAACAACTTGACCAGTGGACTTCCAGATTCCAGAAGTGACGCTTAATCCACCGGTTATAATTAAGGTCTGAAGGAAGGGTTTTCCGTTGGAAAAGCACGTGGTAGCACTCTCTGAGAGAGAAAATTGCCCAATTCAGCCCGCCAGAATGATGCTGTCAGTGTCGCCAAAATTATTTCATCATTATGCAGTTTACAACAATTGGCTTGGTCTACAAGGAATTGGCAACAATGGGGAAGAAATTTGTAACTCATGGAGTGGTTCGGCGAGAGAACAGCAGCAGCGCCGACCAATCACGCACACGGTTAGAAAAAAGTACCTAATTTTAGGTACTTTTTTTCTCTTGCATCTCCTTCCCTCTTCCCTTTGTTGGCATAAAATGAAGAGCAAAACCACTCAACAAGGGCATTAAAGTGTGGGAACCCAACGTTGAGTAATCTCGTGTATACAAAAGTTGAGTGAAATTTACCTAACTTTTGGTTAGTTTCTATTCAAAATTACGTATATTTTACTTAAGTGAATTTTACTTAATTTCAATTGAAAGTTACCTAATTGTGGGTTTCCACACTGAACCCCCGATTTGAGTGAAAAGTACCTAATATTGGGTACTTTTTTCTAACCGTGCAATGGAAATCATTGAAGATCAAAATAAACAAACTCCAGCTGGTTTTGGAAAATGAAAACATGAGCCGTTTCTAGAACAACATTAGAAAATATCGTGGAAGGATTTCTGTACATTCCACAAAAGCTTTGAAAAGGATTTGGGTAATAGCAGTGGTGCTGGTGTAAATAAGACAAATAATACAAATAAGACAAATACGATAGATAAGACACAGAAGACAAATAAAGCAAGTTCCTCCAGGAATTCTTCTGGAAGTTTCTCCAGGAATTCCTTCGGAAGTTCTTCCAGGAATTCTTTCGGAAGTTCCTCCGAGCATTCCTCCGGAAGTTCCTCTGGGAATTCCTCCGGAAGTTCCTCTGGGAATTCCTCCGGAAGTTCCTCTGGGAATTCCTCCGGAAGTTCCTCTGGGAATTCCTCCGGAAGTTCCTCTGGGAATTCCTCCGGAAGTTCCTCCGGGAATTCCTCCGGAAGTTCCTCCGGAAATTCCTCCGAAGTTCCTCCGAAAGTTCCTCCGGAATTTCTCCGGAAGTTCCTCGGAAGTTCCTCCGGGAATTCCTCGGAAGTTCCTCCGGAAGTTCCTTCGGAAGTTGCTCCGGGAATTCCTCTGGAAGTTGCTCCGGGAATTCCTCCGGAAGTCGCCCCGGGAATTCCTCTGGAAGTTGCTCCGGGAATTCCTCCGAAAGTTGCTCCGGAAGTTCCTCCGGGAATTCCTCCGCAAGTTTCTCCAAGAATTCCTCCGTAAGTTCCTCTAGGAATTCCTCCTGGAAGTTCCTCCAAGAAGTTCCTCCAGGAATTCCTCCGGAAGTTCCTCCTGGAAGTTCCTCCAAGAAGTTCCTCCAGGAAGTTCCTCCAAGAAGTTCTTCCAGGAAGTTCCTCCAAGAAGTTCCTCCGGGAATTCCTCCGGAAGTTCCTCCGGAAGTTCCTCCGGAAGTTCCTCCGGGAATTCCTCCGGAAGTTCCTCCGGGAATTCCTCCGGAAGTTCCTCCGGGAATTCCTCCGGAAGTTCCTCCGGGAATCCCTCCGGAAGTTCCTCCGGGAATTCCTCCGGAAGTTCCTCCGGGAATTCCTCCGGAAGTTCCTCCGGGAATTCCTCCGGAAGTTCCTCCGGGAATTCCTCCGCAAGTTTCTCCGGGAATTCCTCCGGAAGTTCCTCGGAAGTTCCTCCAGGAATTCCTCGGGAAGTTCCTCCGGAAGTTCCTCAGGGAATTCATCCGGAAGTTCTTCCGGTAGTTCCTCCAGAAATTCCTCCGGGAATTCCTCCGGAAGTTGCTCCGGGAATTCCTCTGGAAGTTTCTCCGGCAATTCCTCCGGAAGTTCCTCCCGGAATTCCTCCGAGAATTCCTCCGGAAGTTTTTCCGAGAATTCCTCCGGAAGTTTTTCCAAGAATTCCTTCAGAAGTTTTTTCGAGAATTCCTCCAGAAGTTCCTCCGGGAATTCCTCCAAAAGTTCCTCCGGGAATTCTTCCGGAAGTTCCTCCAGGAATTCCTTCGGAGGTTCCTCCGGGAATTCCTTTGGAAGTTCCTCCGGAAGAATTCCTCCGAAAGTTACTTCGGGAATTCCTCCGGAAGTTCCTCCGGAAGCCCTCCGGAAGTTCCTCCGGGAATTCCTCCGGAAGTTCCCCCGGGAATTCCTCCGGAAGTTCCTCGGAAGTTCCTCCGGAATTCCTCCGGAAGTTCCTCCGAATTCCTCTGGAAATTCCTCGGGAATTCCTCCGGAAGTTCCTCCGGGAATTCCTCCGGAAGTTCCTCCGGGAATTCCTCCGGAAGTTCCTCCGGGAATTCCTCCGGAAGTTCCTCCGGGAATTCCTCCGGAAGTTCCTCCGGGAATTCCTCCGGAAGTTCCTCCGGGAATTCCTCCGGAAGTTCCTCCGGATGTTCCTCCGGAAGTTCCTCCGGGAATTCCTCCGGAAGTTCCTCCGGACGTTCCTCCGGAAGTTCCTCCGGGAATTCCTCCGGAAGTTCCTCCGGGAATTCCTCCGGAAGTTCCTCCGGGAATTCCTCCGGAAGTTCCTCCGGGAATTCCTCCGGAAGTTCCTCCGGAAGTTCCTCCGGGAATTCTTCCGGAAGTTCCTCCGGGAATTCCTCCGGAAGTTCCTCCGGGAATTCCTCCGGAAGTTCCTCCGGGAATTCCTCCGGAAGTTCCTCCGGGAATTCCTCCGGAAGTTCCTCCGGTAATTCCTCCGGAAGTTCCTCCGGGAATTCCTCCGGAAGTTCCTCCGGGAATTCCTCCGGAAGTTCCTCCGGGAATTCCTCCGGAAGTTCCTCCAGGAAATCCTCCGGAAGTTCATCCTGGAAGTTTTCCGGAAGTTCATCCTGGAAGTTCTCCGGAAGTTCCTCTGAGAAGTTCTCCGGAAGTTCCTCCGGGAATTCCTCCAGAATTTCCTCCGGGAATTCCTCCCGAAGTTCCTCCGGGATTTCCTCCGGAAGTTCCACCAAGAATTCCTCAGGAAGTTCCTCCGGGAATAACTCCGGAAGTTCCTCCAGGAATTCCTCCGAATTTTCAAATCCAATCCACATCCAAACCAATCCAAATCAAAATCCAATTCAATCCAAATCCAAACCAATTCAATCCAACTCTAATCCAAATCCAATTTAAATCTATTTCAAATCCAATCTAAATCCGTACTTCAAGTTTCGCGTAGTACACCATCAATATGAACTCTATTCGTCAATTCCCATCAATATGCACTAAATCCGTACAACTATTATTTAACTAAATATTTAAATTGAAGCAGTCTGATTGACTAAACTAGCACTGTAAATAGTTCGATACGCACCTTGAGAAGCGATCCCTTCGATTTATATTTCGCTTATCTTATGTAATAATTCGCAATTATCAATTAAAACACAATTACTTTTGGTGCAATTATGCTCTACCTGCAAAAAATGGCGACAAAAACTCCAAGTTTGTTGGGTGGCGATTTATTTTCGATTTTTGTTGTTTTAATTTCAAAGCCTTCTTTCCATTTCTTTCCCCTAGAAGCTTACTGCCAAGTATCTGAACAGGATAACATAAATTATTTCTACATTAATTACCTTTAACACCTTTTAATTCATTGATATTTCATGAGGTGGACGGATTTCGGTGCTGTACGGATTTCGGTCCCGCACGGTATATTACCTTCAAAATTTAGCTTGACGAGACTTTCGTTTTCGGCACACACTAACAGCTAGATTTTGGCTCGACTTGACACACAGACATTTTTCGTATCTTTTTTTCAGCTTTCAACAAATTCTTTTGCTGCATTGAATTGCATTGAAAAGGCAAGGCAAGAAAAGGCTGCAATAAAAGAGAATTGTCCAAAATTTGTTTCAACAGAAACTCCCAAGGTTTCGAAAACTTTGGTTTCAAACGAAGAATATAATTTATGTTTGATACGTCTATTAATGACAATGGCGACCCCACCACAGGCACTGTCAAGATGATCAAATTAATTTGGATCTCTTTTGATGAAAAGACCAGGTTTTAAATATGTTTCAGTTATAATGGCAATGTGCACATTATGAACTGATAGGAAGTTGAATCATTCATCTTCCTTACCCTTTAAAGAGCGGGCATTCCAATTTAAAATTTTCAAAGAATTATTTGGATCCATTAAAACGAAGTCCAATAACAATTCTTTGAGTAAATTTGATACCAAACTTTAGGTTCCTTCAGTTTTGGTATTGGTTTTGGCTTCAGTTTTGGTATTTGCTTTGAACATTGCATCAATCATGTGATGCAATTGTTCATTAAGAAAATCAAAGTCGGAAGCAGACATGCTACCTGAGTCGTCAAAACGAACGTTATCTCCCGTTGAAGAATGGGCAGGGCCGGATTTATGGGGGGGCCGTGGCCCCGGGCCCCCACAAATCTTATGTACCAAAACCAACCTTTTTTGTACATTTTGGGGCCCCCACAAGCTGTCGGCCCCGGGGCCCCCTTCCGGCTAAATCCGGTCCTGAGAATGGGTATGAAAGTCATTCATCGTCGTAAATTTTCAGAAATAAAATTTTGCCTGCCTGCAGCGATGCTAGCATAGGAGGGCGTGTTTGAAAAATTAGAATTCGACGAACTGCTCGTTACCCGTTGAGAGGTAGGAGCAAAATTTGTTCGTTGATTGTGGTGGGTATGAATTGCTCGACCGGCAAGTGATTACGGATTTTGAGCGTTTGAAATATGTTTGCCCGTCGAATCTAGGATCCTATTAGAATTTCCAGCTTTGCAAGGGAATTCAAAACTTTTTTTTGCGTGAAGGGCATTCCCAGAAATTGGATTTATGATTGCCCCCACAATTGGCACATTTAAATTTATTGGAATCTTCTCTCACAGGACAGGCGTCTTTGGCGTGAGAGGTTCCACCACAAATCGTGTGGCAATGTTTAGTTCCGTGACCCCACTTTTGGCACTTACGGCACTGAGTGGGGTTTTGCAAATTTTCCCCAGGCTTGCGGAAATGTTCCCATGTAACACGGACATAGGACATAATACAGGCCTTTTCCAAACTTTCCATCGAGCCATGAAGAAGATCCCATCCCTGGATCGAAACGTCGGCGATGAAATAAAATTGTCAACGCTATTATTCATGACTGATAGCCAACCCGAAAATCGAACTTTTCATATCATTTAGTTCATTTTTGTTAAAGTGAACTAAATAAAATTCTTGAGAAATACTCCTCTGGGAATTACCAGAGCGAGATTTCTTTTTTATCTTAATCACTTGGACTGGTGAAAATCCAAGTAATTGAGAAATTTCCATTTTAATCTCATCCAGTGATTTATCATCACTGGAGAGACCTTTCGACTTTGAACAATCGCTCAGTTTTGTCGTCGTATGTGAAGAATTTATGGCGCTTCTCAGTTAAATACTGAAGAAGACGTTTGCGATCGTCAAAGGATCCCGGCAAAACGCGGCAGTCACCCTTCCTGGCAATCTGAAATGAAACCTTGATCCCCTGAAGGTTACTCAAAATCTCATTCCTAAAGCCAGAAAACTCGGCAACAGATACCACAATTGGCGGAATCCTTTGCTTCTTCGCATGAATCGAATCACCTGGGCTAGATGTAGATTCGATTTGCTCAATTTCGTCATTAATCAAATCGAACTGATTGCTCAGTTCGATAGGAGAAGAATTATTTCCGATATTAGAGTTAGAAGGAATAGTCTCCAGCTTCCTTCTATTTTTTCCGCGCTTTGGCAGGACGGTCTTGAAACCTTGTTTCTGGAGAATTCAGAGACTCTCCCTTCCTCTTGTTTTTATTAATACTCATTGCTGAGCGTGGAGACGTGACCTTCTAAGAGGTTTTTTTCCCAGAACGGTGTCCCTGCAGGATTACCACCGCTTGTCGGAATTTTACTTCCGCAAACGGGTCCAACATAAAACGAAGGCACGGGTGCTTGCAAAGATCGTAACGGGATCAGTGGGTACAGAGTCATATACATAACTTCTACGTAATCAATAAGTATTCTAGGAAGATGTGGGGCAATTTTTAGCCTAGATATTAACATTGCTTTTGTTTTATCAGAGTTGATTGGCAGAAGGTTTTCCTTAGACCATTGCATTAGTTTACAAAGATCACGGTTCATTAAATGACCAATGGTAGACAGTTTAGTATTATTTTTTGTGTATATATTGTGTTAGGAATGTTTGTCGGAGTATACCCCTTGATCAGGCGAAGCATCGCCAATAACTTCACTCTAGGCCAAGCAAATTACCAACACGCACAACACCCAATCAAACGCTGCACACTGGGGATTTTCAAAACCAAAAGGCTCGAAATTCAATTACTCCAGCTGACGCTGCAAAATTTCCAGAAAGTAGATGTTTCGTCAAGGGAAAAAGTGCGATAAATCGATTGCGCGGGGTTTCGTGCTGGTCAGACCACTTTAAAGTGTCCATTTTGCCCAAATTCCCCTGAAAATCACAATATTTCTACTATGCCTTGAACTGACGCTGATATTTTTTCAATAATTATAAGTTTCCTGAAGCGAAAAAGCGTGATAAATCGATTGCGAGGGGTTTAGTGCTGGTCAGACAACTTTGAAGTATCCATTTTGCCCAAATTCCCTTGAAATCACAATATTTCTACTATGTTTCGAACTGACGCTGATATTTATTCAATAATTATAAGTTTCCTGAAGGGAAAAAGTGTGATAAATCAATTGCGATGGGTTTCATGCTGGTCAGAACACTTTGAAGTGCCCATTTTGCCCAAATTCCTCTAAAAATCACAATATTTCTACTATGCCTCGAACTGACGCTGATATTTTTTCAATAATTATAAGTTTCATGAAGGGAAAAAATGTGATAAATCGATTGCGAGGGGTTTCGTGCTGGTCAGATCACTTTAAAGTGCCCATTTTGCCCCAATTCCGATGAAATCACAATATTTCTCCTATGCCTCGAACTGACGCTGATATTTGTTCCATGATTATAAGTTTCCCTTAAAGAAGCAGTACTATGAATCGATCGCGTGGGACCTCATGCTGGTCAGACCACTTAGAGGGGCTCATTTTGCCCCAATTGCCCTGAAATCAAAATATTTCTGCTGTGTTATGTGCGAACTGACGCTGATATTTCTTCAATAAATATATGTTCCCTGAAGGAAAAAAGCGTGATAAATCGATTGCGAGGGGCTTCGTGCTGGTTAGATCACTTTGAAGTACCCATTTTCCCCAATTACCCTGAAATCACAATATTTCTGCTACGCCTCGATCTGACGCTGATATTTGTTCTATAATTATAAGTTTCCCTAAAGAAAAAGTACTATAAATCGATTGCGCGGGATTTCGTGCTGGTCAGTCCACTTTGACATGCCCATTTTACCCCAATTCCCCTGAAATAACAATATTTCAGTTGTGCATCGAACTGACGCTGATGTATGGAACTCTGAGTCTTCATTCGAGACATGTGTTCTCTTCTAAGACAAGACTGATAAATGCTTAAAAGTAAGGAATGACAGAGAGGGGAAATGCATGTTTCATATCCTACCTTACCGTCAGCCGTAAAAATGCATTCTTCGGAAAAAGAGATCATATTTCCTCTTGCCTTAAACCGAGAAAATATGAATTTATAATAAGAATCATATTCTTTCTTGCCTTCCGCCAGGTAAATGAATCCCTCAAAGAAGAGATCATATATCCCCTTGCCTTAAACCGAGCGAAAGACTGAATTCAAAGAAAAAAAAACCCGAATTGATCCACCTAGCAGTGATTGCCTTTCTCGTGCATTATTAAACAACCCAATCAAACAATCAAATGCATTATCGGAAAATTCGTTGAAAAATGCTGAATTATTTGTCACATTAATTTTAAAATCACTAAGTATTATTTAGTATTTTAGTATTATTAGCGTGCGCGTTTTATGCGAGCTTTTTTATTATATCAGAAAGCTGCAGAAACGTTCTGGTGTTATGCGTCGTAACTTGCATGCAATCAAAGCTTGCGTTTCAATTGTTGTACATACTAAACTGCCGTTATACGCATAACTGTCCCATGTATATAGGAAATCCAACCAAACATGTGACAAATGTGCGTATGACGGCAGTAAAGTCGTGTACTAAATCGAGTAGAAGAGCTTGCATGGGTTGATACTTCAAGGCATTTTATGGCATGCTATAACTTAATTACTATGTTTCATAACTATTTTAATATTTAGATTTTTTTGGAATGCGCAATCGTTATGAAATTCAATAGTGATCAACTACGCTTTATTCTATGTAACTTGATGCAAGAGAATCGGTTTAAATTAGTATGTGAATTTACACGCACGCACACACACACATACACACGGACAAAGAGACACTTACTCAGTTCGTCGAGCTGAGTTGATTGGTATATAACATTATGGGTCTCTGTTCTCTGAGCTTTCTATAAAAAGTTCGATATTGGAGTGCAATGATAGCCTTTCGGTACAACTTTGTTGCACGAGAATGGCAAAAGCCATATTCCCTCTTGCCTTCTGCTGGGCAAATGCTTGACTTGCCTTAAACCAAGCGACTACACGAATTAAAAGAAGGAATCAAATATATCTTATATCTTCTTATTATTATCTTCCCTTGTCATAAACCATAAAAATACATCAATTGAAAGAAGGAAGAATCAAATTGATTAACATTGGTTCTAGTTAAAAAAAATTACTTTGGAAGCATTCGAAAAAAGGATTCATATCTTCGTTTTCCATATGCCGGGAAAATGCATCCTTTGAAGAAAGAATCGCACAAGACAAAGTGTGTTTGAACAATATGTTTCTACCTCCTGAAGAGTGTTCTTCATTGAATTTTATTGTCTTTTCCGCAACATTTCGTAACATTTTTGTTGAGAAAATATCAGCGTCACTTCAAGATGAAGGAAAAATATTGTGATTTTCAAGAGAATTGTCCAAAATGGACACTTCAAAGTGGTCTGACCAGCACGAAACCCAACTTAATCGAATACTCGCACTTTTTTCTTCAGGAAACATATATTTATTAAAGAAATATCAGCGTCAGTTCGAGGCATAGCAGAAACATCGATTTTAAGGGAAATATCGGCAAAATGGGCACTTTTAAGAGGTCTGACCAGCACGATACCACCCGCAATCGATTTAGCGCACTTTTTATATTTATTTATTGAAGATTTATTGAAGAAATTCAGCGTCAGTTTAAGGCATAGTAGAAATATTGTGATTTCAGGGGAATTAGGGCAAAATGGGCACTTTAAAGTGTTCTGACCAGCACGAAACCCCTCGCAATCGATTTATAATTATCGAAAGAATATCAGCGTCAGTTTTAGGCGTAGCAGAAATATTGTGCATTCAGGGGAATTGGGGCAAAATGGGCCCTTCAAAGTGGTCTGACCAGCACGAAACCCCTCGCAATTGATTTATCACACTTTTCCCTTCATGAAACTTATAATTATTGAAAAACTATACCACCAGCACGATACCACCCGCAATCGATTTAGCGCACTTTTTCCCTTCATGAAACATATATTTATTGAAGAAATTCAGCGTCAGTTTAAGGCATAGTAGAAATATTGTGATTTCAGGAGGAATTTGGGCAAAATGGGCACTTTAAAGTGGTCTGACTAGCACGAAACCCCTCGCATTCGATTTATCACACTTTTTCCTTACAGGAAACGAGGTATAGTTCGAGGCATAGCAAAAATATTATGATTTTCAGGGGAATTTGGGCAAAATGAGCACTTTAAAGTGGTCTGACCAGCACGAAATCCCTCGCAATCGATTAATCACACTTTTTCCCTACAGGAAACTTATAATTATTGAAAAAATATCAGCCTCAGTTCGAGGCGTAGCAGAAATATTGTGATTTTAGGGGAATTCGGGCAAAATGGGCACTTTAAAGTGATCTGACCAGCACGAAACCCCTCGCAATCGATTAATCACACGTTTTCCCTTCAGGAAACTTATAATTGTTGAAAAAATATCAGCGTCAGTTCGAGGCATAGTAGAAATATTGTGATTTTTAAGGAATTTGGGCAAAATGGGCACTTTAAAGTGATCTGACCAGCACGAAACCCCTTGCAATTGATTTATCACACTTTTTCCCTTCAGGAAACTTATAATTATTTAAAAAATATCAGCGTCAGTTTGAGGCGTAGCAGAAATATTGTGTTTTCAGGGGAATTTGGGCAAAATGGGCACTTTAAAGTGGTCTGACCAGCACGAAACCCCTCGCATTCGATTTATCACACTTTTTCCCTACAGGAAACTTATAATTATTGAAAAAATATCAGCGTCAGTTCGAGGCATAGCAGAAATATTGTGATTTTTAGGGGAATTTGGGCAAAATGGGCACTTTGAAGTGATCTGACCAGCACGAAACCCCTCGCAATCGATTAATCACACGTTTTCCCTTAAGGAAACATATATTTTCTGAAAATTTTGGAGCGTCAGTTGGAGTAATTGAATTTCGAGCCTTTTGCTTTTGAAAATCCCCAGTGTGCGCTGTATCAATAATTGTCCCTTTGACATTATCTATTTGCTATTCGTTATCTGTTACTGAGCAAAACACAGGACAGTGCAGACTTAGAACTATTTTTAAACTTAAAACGCAGTAATGGATTTCTAATTAAAATTATGTTTGTTACTACTTACACCTCATTCGTTCTAGAACTAGGATACTTAACCCTTATCCGATATACGTCTAACGGTAGGAGTAAAAATTAACTTAAAAATTGAATATCTCTGGCGTTTCTGAACCGATTTGAATATTTTTTTCTCAGAAGAACCGGGTAGAAAATAAAGTTTGGCTTCTTGGTCCCGGAGTTATCCCGGATCGTACCGGGGTAGTTTTATTTTTACTGGTGGGTAACGGCGACTGAATATTTAGTCTATGCTGTTAAAATTACCTAATACTGTGAGTGGGGGATCTATATCAGACATGTTCTGCCCGTAATGGAACTTTTTCTAACCAGTCCACAATAGGAAAGCCCCATATAAAGGTGTGGCCAAAACTACCAAAAGGCCAATTTTCGATTTGGGCGACTAAAATGTGATGAATACACAGCTTATAACCTATATTTCTATAATCAGGACGGTTTTAATTTTTTAGATTTTTCAGGGAGGGGTGGGGGCGTTCAAACTAGCCCCTCCTAAAAAAGATATTTTTACATTTTTTGGAAAAACGGACAGCTTTGCCATGTTTTCGTCTCAAAAGTAACATATTTATATACCGTTACAAAGCTCTTAAACAGATCTATGCAATAGGCTTGCTATTGTAATAATAGATCCGTCCAGAAATTATTTTTTAGTAGTTTTGTAAAAGCATATTTTACGCAATATTTAACGAACAAAACAGTTTGGTACCCCGCAATACCCCGCAGTAAAACATCATGCACTACACTTAAGCTTAAGCTACTCTTAAGCTTTGAGGACCATGAATAAAATTCTGCCCAAATTCACAACTTTGTAAGATACATGAATTTTAAAAATTGTGCATTTTTGCCTTTCTCGTGTACTCGTGTACGTAGAAGCCATATGATCGCTCTAAAAGCATTAAAAAAAGCCTATACACTCATAGCGTTGTATACATATCGACTCAGTTCGAAGAATTAAGATGATGTCTGTGTGTACGTGTGTGTGAATGTCTGCATGTATGTGAGCAAAAATGGTCTTAACTCTTTTTTAAGCACTTACTCTAAACCGATTTACTCGCAACAAGTTTCATTCGACAGAGAACGTTGTTCCATTGTTCCCTATTGAAAAAAGGCTGGATCGGACTATGGGCTCAAAAGTTATGGCCAAAATACATTTTCTTATAATGTACGAGAAAGACAACATTACCGCTAGGGGGATTAATCAGGTGTTTTGGTGAACTTTTTATTTTTCAATTTTAATCTGAGTTACTTAATAATGCCACTTCAATTGAATTTGGTGACGAACACAATTTACATAACATTTTTGGGGAGGGTTATGTTTTAACGTTGCGCATATTTCGAGAAAGAATCATCTACATATCATATAAAAAGCGTTACTCAGTGAGAAGGGAAGTTTTGACATTACTACATTATAGGAGCGAGTTATAGATTTAACCATAACGTGTCATAACGTGTTGAATGAGTAGTGTGTTGAATAACTCCTTGGCACAATACCTTTTTATAATTATGAAAGAAATCTTAATGAAATATCAAATAAATGAAATTCTATTTCGTTGACGTCACAATATGACGCTGATTGAATCTGTTCTACCGTCCTTTGATGGTTTAATAAGTTCTGCTCAGTGAATTTTCAACACCAGAAGCAGATAGTGCTTTTTTGATGATTTTAGGAAATCTGTGTTGCGTCCATTTGTCTGTGACACGAATATACAGTTTATATGACCATTAGTATTTTATCCAGCATCAAACAGGCTTATTGCAAGCCAAAAAGTGACCAAATTCCGTTGGTTTTGTACAATATGACAAAAATCGATACTATGCCGAAAATTGGCCCCATACCCCATTGAAGGCTCAGAAAAAATATTTTTCTTTCCTATCTATGTTTTAATGATGAATACCACTGTTTATTGCAGGATTCATAATTTTGGCCAAAAATACCTCCTTTTTTTCTATTGTGGCAGTCTAGGGATTTTCCCGTCTTCCGGAACCGGTTTTTAGGGATCTATATCCCGTGAAGGCCAATTTGGAAAGGAAAGTCTAAATATTGCTTGCGACACATCATATGTCATAATTTTACGATCAGAAGCCTGAAAATGATCTTCGGAAATTGATATTGCCTAGACTGGCCACATTGGCATGGTCCTAGGGCATCAGGAATCCGGTTCCGATGGACCAATTTTGCGAATGTTCCAAATATAACTTGTGACACATCTTATGTCATAACTTTGCGATCAAGAGCTCCAAAGTTACCTCCGGGAATTTATATGGCCTAACATGATCACATTGGCATGGTCCTAGGGCATCCGGAATTTAATCCCGGCTTCCGGAATCTAGTCCCACTTTTGCGAAAATTCCAAACATGGCTTGCGACATGTTATAAGTAATTGTTTTGCAATCAGGAATCCGAAAGTGATTTTCGGGAATTGATATGACCTTACTTGTCTCCAGTTAGCCGTGCGAGCAGAGGTGTAGGATTGCCAATCCGAAAATGGCGATTTCAATTCTCAGCCCGGACGATTTTGGGTTGAAACCCATTTCAATGTGGTTTGGTTAAGTCATATCAATTACCGGAAGTCATATTTGTAATTTTCGCAAAAGTCATTAAAATTCCAAGATGTCTTTTTATAACTCATGATCACAAAATAATGACACATCATAAGTCTCAAGTCATATTTGAAATTTTCGCAAAAGTAGTAAACCGGGACCGGTGTCTGAATGCTTAGGACGATGTCAAAGTGATCAGATTAGGACATATCAATTCCACGAGGTCACTTTCGAACTCCTGATCACAAAGTTATTACATATGATTTGTCGCAAGTCATACTTGGAATTTTCGCAAAAGTGGTCTACTGGGACCGGATTCCGGATGCTCTAGGATTATGCCAATGTGACCATGTCAGGTCGTATCAATTCCACGAGATCACTTTTTAACTCTTGATCGCATAATTATGATATATGATTTGTCACAAGTCATATTTGTAGTTTTCGCAAAATTTGTCCACCGGGACCGGCTTCCGAGTGTCCTAGGGCTAGGACCATGCCAATTTGACCAGGCTTGGGCATATCAATTCCTGTAGATCACTTTTAAGCTCCTGATCGCAAAATTATGACATATGATATGTCGCAAGTCATATTTGGAATTTCCTTTCACGGGATGTAGATCCCTTATAGCCGGTTCCGGAAGGGCGAAAAATCCCTAGACTGGTTAGAAGAAGTTCTATTACGGGCTGAACATGTCCGGAATACGTCCCAGAGTTGACCAATCACAGTATTAGAGAGTTTTAACAGCATAGACTAAAGATGCAGTCGCCAATACTCACCATTAAAAAAAACTACCTCCGGAACGATCCGGAATAACTCCGGGACCAAGTGGCCAATCCTAATTTTAAGTTACTTGTCATAATCTAGAAATCTATCCGGTTCGTCCGAGAAAAAAATATACAAATCGGTTTAGAAACGGTTTAGAAACTCCTTCCTTCAGACCTTATAAGGGTTCTAACTACGTGTCTAAAGCGAATTTGTTGCTGAAAAGTGAAAAACGTGGAAACTAAATGTGAGTTGTACGAAAGCATTATCTGTAGCGTGCAAAATAAAAAATAAATACAATTTACAGCTCTTCTAGCTAACTTCAGAGGAAAAATCCGATGTTGAATGTGGAATCGTTTTTTTTGTCGTTTTTTATCTCTCAGGTGTACCGAAAGGCTATATGTATATTTACACCCAGTTTTTTTTACGCGGTTGGAATTCATTAATTTCTCTTTCACAGGTTTTAAATAGCCCCTGAATTTTCTTTGATTTTCTGTGATTTTTTTTTCGTGGGATTAACTCATTGTTTCATTGACGCTGACGGTCTAAAACGAAATTTTGACAGCAAGTCTGCAGGGCCGACTTTCATATACCAGCTCGATGATGAAGTGATGTCGGTATGTGCGTGCGCGAAAAAAACCACTCACGTTTTAGGCACTTTTTCTTCTCCGATTTACTTGCAACAAAATGCATTCGACGTGGAATCCTCAGGCACAGGTGCCACAAGAGATTCAATAAAAATTCCCTTTAGTGTTTCTGCGAAAGTTTTCAGAAAAGTTTGTGCAAGATTTGTTTTCTTTAACATGTAAATTTTCTAAAAAATATTTCAGAGCATTACCAAATGATTTTTGCTAGAAAAGCTTTCAAATGCAGTCGACTCTCTACATCTCGATGTTCTACGTCTTGATATCTCTCCCTATGTCGATGGTTTGCTCAATTCTTTCAATTTATTCATTTTTGCTTTCTACATCTCGATAACCTCCGTATCTCAATATCTCTCTATCTCGAAGTGTTCTGGTCATATTTTGTTCAGGATTTAGGGAGATATATTCAAAATTTCTAGGCTACTAGACCACCTTGGGACAATAACAAACACATTCGAAACAAGAAAATACATTTCTGTTGTACCCATATAAATTTTCCTTCCATTTCTCGATCTCACCTTATCTCAAAGGTCCCTTCAATATTGAGATGTGGAGAGGCGACTGTAATACAAATACAGCAAATACATGTCATCGAAGTAGTCGATGGGTGATGTCGCATCGAAAAAGAAAGTGAAAGAAGCAGCCCAACCAAGACAAGTAGATTAATCAAAACAAATCGAGTACACCCATTCCCATAAAGCACCAAGGTTTGGAACGCATATGGTTTTATTGCTTGTGTTTACAATTTTCAGTTCCGGTGTGGAAGCGCGTGCCAAATAACTGACTTTTTCGGCTTTCGCTCCAGTTCGAGGGCCGTTTGATGCGTTGATCGAGAGAAAGCACCAAACTTGTGAGATTTAATTAACTTTGTTAGGGGCCGTACACTAATTACGTAAGCAATTTTTCTGGGTTTTTCAACCCCCCCTCCCTCATGTTAGATTTGTCCTATACAAATCAATTTTTATTTATAAGGAGCGTAAGAAAATGGCCGACCCCATCCCCCCATAAGTGCTTACGTAATTAGTGTACGACCCCTTACCTTTATCAGTTTTTGAAGCAGAAAATCACCTGGAGTGGCATGTTTTGTTTTCTGCAGAAGTGCATCGTCACCCTTTTTTTTGAACATTTTTCTCTATTCAAAAAATATTTTGAAGGGTGAAATTCAAGCACTCATTTCGATCGACAAAATGTTTAGTTTTTTGACAAGCGTTTTGAGAAAGGAATAATAAAAATAGTTTGACTGGAAGCGACAATTGTTTATTTATGAGAATAATTTTTATAATCAATCGCTTTCTTTCAATTTTCAGGGCCACTCACTATAGAAATGTTCAAGATATTAGCGAAGAATGCTCGCTTAAGCTCAAGCGAGGGCTACATGCTACATGCGAATATTTCACTAAATATGGATATTCCCTTACCAAAAACAATGAAATGGAATTTGATTAGTTTCTTATTTTTGTGATTTTTTCAGCATTGTTAGCCTGTTAGCATGATATAGGTCAGTGATCCCCAAAGTGCGGCCCTCGAAGCCTTTTCCTGTGGCCCGCGAAGGATTTCATAATATACACTACATGTGGCCCATTGAAAAACATTACATTCAGGACAAAACTTTTTATCATGACCTGTTTTTCGTTGTTTATTTATTTATTGTACATGGTCTTCAACTTATAAATTACACAGAGTGATTGTTTGACTTAATCCTATTTTAAATACTAATTTAGTAACATTAAAGTCGAAAAAACAACACACTTCGTTGAATAGTCTGCAGCATAAGTCCAATGGATTATTTTGACCGTAGTGTGTGCGGTGGCCATGGATCCATAACAGTTGACGATTCCTGAGTTGACGAGAAATGAAATGAAATGTTGCATGAAATCGAACATTCTCCAGGATGTAACGGCAGTCGATGTTGAACGTTATGACGTCGAAAACAAACATCCTCTGAAGCATCAGTCGACGGTCTGCCATTGGTTGTAAGTCAATCAAAGCACAACGATTTCGATATGGAGGCAGGTTTGATGGATCGTTCCATGGTAAGCGGCGCAAGGCGTAGTTGATGAAGCGTTTCTGTATTCTCTCGATGCGTTCAATGTGAACGGAATGATATGGAGCCCAGATTTGCACTCCATACTCTAGTATGCTCTGAATTAATGCACAATATAATGATTTGAGAGCATGGATATCATCGAATTGTGCTGTATTCCGCCGTAAGAATCCAAGCAAAGCATTGGTCTTAGCGATGGTAACTGATAAATGTTCCGTAAAACGAAGCTTGC
Organism: Armigeres subalbatus; assembly: GCF_024139115.2. Lineage (NCBI taxonomy): Eukaryota > Metazoa > Arthropoda > Insecta > Diptera > Culicidae > Armigeres > Armigeres subalbatus. The sequence continues at coordinate 246,696,064 of NC_085139.1, read as the reverse complement.
TGTCGAGAACGATTCCAAGGTCTTTGATCGATGTAACCCTCTGAAGCGCTGTGTGATTCAGACAATAGTCATAGGTTATAGAAGATCGGCAACGAGTGAATGTTATGGCTTTGCATTTAGTCGGGTTCATCTGCATACCGTTGATCTTGCACCAGTTTGCAACATTCACAATATCAGTATGTAAAGCTCAACAGTCTACAAGCGGTTTTATGACACGGTATATTTTCAAATCGTCCGCATAAAGCTGTTTTCCGGAGCTCAGGTTGCTACATAGATCATTGACGAAAAGAATAAAGATGAGCGGACCTAGAATACTGCCCTGCGGTACTCCAGAGGGAATGTCATAGGCATCAGACTTGGCGCCATGTACTTTGACGAAAGCCTTGCGAGAGGATAAGTACGATTTTAACCACCGAATGATCCAAGTTTGTAAGGCCCGTCGGTCAAGTTTTTCTATCGCTAGTGTATGTGGCATCTTATCAAACGCCTTTGAAAAGTCAATATAAATAGCGTCGACCTGGCTACGGTTCTCCAATTCGTCTAGCACTGTATGAGTGAATGCCATTAGGTTGGATGTCGTCGAGCGCTTTTTCATGAACCCATGTTGATACTCGGAGATGATAGACTGTACTGCTGGGTATAACACTTCGTGCAAAAGAATCTCAAAAACTTTGGCGAAACAGTTCAAGATTGATATCGGACGGTAGTTCTCAACACTATGTATGTTACCGGATTTGTACACGAGAACGATCGAAGCAAGCATCCGGGAAAACACTACCGCTTATAGATCGATTGAAAATTGAAGCAATGGGCATTGCCAGCGATGAAGCACATTGTTTGATGAACGTGGGCGGTGAGTGATCGGGTCCTGGTCCTTTTGATGTGTCCAGCGAGCTGAGAGCTTCAAAAATATCTGCATTCCTAAAAGTGACTTGAGGAAGCCGGACGGAATACGACGGAAGACTTTCGATGTAGCTTTGATCCAATGAAGCAGGACTGTCGTCATGTACTGAGCGGAAGAAGCTGGCAAACAAATTTGCTGTTGCGTCAGGTGATCGAGTAGAAAGCGTAAGATAAGTGAGGTCAACAGAGATATTGTTCGACCCCATCCGTTTTTTAATGTAGACCCAGAACGATGAAGGATCATTTTTCAAATTTGCTTGAAGGCTTTCCATGTACTAACGGAACCGACAATGCTGCATACGAGGATATTCTTCTTCAGCTAAGGTACATTGGGGCAAGTTGAAATGCGGGGTAAGTTGAAACGGAAGCTGTAATTTAGATCAGCAATGACCGAATGCCCTGATTATTTTTTTCAACCATGTACTTCCCTAAACGCTCCTTCTGACTATCATTCCCGGAGAATTGCAATTACTAAAAGCAATCCCTGCTACTGTTTATTTTTCGCCTTTTGCAAAATCCAAACCAACTTCTTGACGTGCCAATGAAAGAGATCTCAAAATGATGTTTGGAAGAGTTTTTTCATCAAATTTTCACGGTAGGTGATCATTCAATGTCGAATAAGCATAACGATTATGAAAAATTGATGAAAGATACGTTTTAATTTTTGTATTTTGCTCGTTTCATATTGCTCCGCATTTTCAACCCATCGGGGCAAATAGAAATGCGTGGTGCGGGGCTAGTTGAAACAACGATTCAATACGTCACTCTCGCAGAATTCAACATAGTCTGAAATACATTCGGAAAACAAAAATTAACAGAAAGGTTCAAAATTCTGTAAATTAATTTTAATAAATTTCCGCCCATATTGTCATGAATGCAACCCAAGATGCAACCCTTCTACAATCTTCACAAAAAAATAAACTGAAAAGGGGCCATGTTCAAGCTGCACGGTCTAGTTTTGAGAATCTTAATCTACTTTACCTCGCTGTGAGCACTGGGTCTCAAAAAATAAAACATAGAACATGTAAACATTTCGTTAACTCCACCTTTCACTTCCCCAGCCCATTTTCTCCAATCGAAAGTCTATGAGAGATACGCTGGTTGATTAATGTGGATTTATGAAAAATCCACAGCCGAATTAATTAAGCGTACAATTCAAAAAAAGAGTATAGAATATAAAAATCTGGAATGTGACTTTTATGCGAGTAAATATCAAGATGAGACAACACAAGTGGGATTTGATTTTCAAATTTCTAGAACAAAGCCTACTTTTCTATTAGGGTTTTAGGAGACAATTTTAAGCTAATTTCTGATATCAAAATCGTCAAAAATTTACATGGGACTCCTATGTGAATCTTGGCAGTATAGTCACCTTTACAACCTCGTGCATCTTTAGTCACACTGAGTACATATATTTTTTGTTTTTAATACGGTACAGTTAGCTTATGTCTGTATACAGCGCAGTGTTTCAACTTACCCCGATATGCGGGGCAAGTTGAAACGATGCATATAAAAAATAATTTTAGTGTGCAAAATATTTATAACAAAGTTTTATAAGGTTGCTTATTTTTTATGTATAATCTTTGGCCCGAACTAGCAAACACCGCAAACGGATTCAAAATTTATCAAAGGGTAATTTTTTTACAGCACTTCTAAGTTCAACTTTGAAAAACCGTTTCAACTTGCCCCGGTGTACCTTAACCGCAGATTAGCCGCGTTCACTTCAATCCTGTTTCGGAAGAACTTCTTTCTGCATTTCCGCAGGCGATTGGGAAGATTCCGAAGCTGTGGCATTCACCAGGGTTGATTGTACTTCTTAGATGGTCGGAAAATTTTGACCGGTACGTTTTCTCGGCTGATCTGTTCGATGGTGCGATAAAACGCGGTAACAGAGTCGTCGATTGAGGCATAATTCATAACATGATTCCAGTCCAGGGCAGCAATCCGTGCATTGACGATTTGATAATCACACCTGTTGAAGTCGTAGTCAACGGTAGATATTGGCACTGATCTTTCATCGCGAGAACGGACGTCAACGGTTAAAACTAATGGCTTGTGATGAGGGTCAATTTTTAAAAGAGCAGATGGCGACTCGAAGAGATCTATGATGCATGGATCGCTTACGAACACCAAGTCAAGAAGTTTGCCGTTCGCGTTCAGAAGATCATTGATCTGATGCAGACCGGAGGATAACAAGGACTCTGATAGGGCAAGCTCCTGCTCAGTTGACGCGTTGATAGGCAAATATCCGTTAATTTCATCATCGAAATTCGGCAGATTGTAACCTCCAAGGCAAACAATGACGTCGCAGGAATCGGCACGATTCAGTATCAGGCTAATAGAATCCGCGTGTTTCGTGTAGATATCAGGGCAGCTGTTTGGGCGAATGTAGATGCAGCTAACGAAAGCGAAAACTGAGGCAGAATAATGCGAACAGGGACTTGTTCTAGGCAATCACAATCGACGAGGTTTACCGAAATACACTGCAGTTCCGATTTGACAGCAATTAGTACGCCGCCACCTCTACGGAGATTACTAGTAGAAGCGTTACGATCGCAACGGTTAACAACATAGTTACTAGCAAATTCAGAGGAAGCGATGTCACAGTGAAGCCATGTTTCTGTCAGAACAACGATGCGATGTCCAGATCGCAATCGAGTAACGACAGAAGCAGAGTATTCGTTTTTGTTCTCAGACCACGAACGTTCTGATAGTACACTTTCAGTGGAAAAGAAGCGGGTTGATTCGGTTCCGATGAGGGGGGCACTGCAATCGAGGTTGAAGTATCTGAGGCAATCACAGGGAATGAAAGGACTGGAATCGAATTTGTGCTGGCTGTTATTGCTGGATCTGTGCTAATGTTGATGCTGGGTGTTGATGAACTTCTAAACCGTTCGATGTACCGGGGTCGGTTCTCTGGCCCGGCTTCCAAAAATGTCGAACACTGGAGCTAGTTTCTACAAACTCCCGAAATTCGATTTCAGAAGGCCAAACTGATGGGTCCAGCGCTTTTGATTTCCATTCTTGACTGACACCAACCTTGAAGGAGACGAACGATAACGTCGATAGTGGCCGCCCTTTTGGTATTAGCGATTTGACTACAACATCATCCACCTGCAAACATTTCTTGGTCAGATCGACAATGTCATAGAAACTTCATCCCGATCGCGAAATCTCTTCAAAGTCGGTCTGTTGTTGAACTGGAAGCGATTAGAAGCTTGGGACATAATTGCCGGAGAAAGCATATTGAACCCGCCTTGAATTTCTCGCCTTTGTTCTCGAGGCATATGTCAAGTTCACATCATTGTGATGTTCAATTTCTTATTTCATGAATGTTATGTAAGCTATCTGCAACATAGTTACTTTCATGCATTTCCCCTAGTTATAAAATAGCAAATGTCTATTTTTTGGTGCATATTAAAGCGTGTTAAATGTTGTATGGCAGGTAAAAATAATAATGTCATACACTGCTACACATATTCATACGTATTTAAGAATTCTTTCAGTTTTATTCATAATTAGGTAAGATGTGGCAAATTTCTACTAAAAAATCCTTGATTTTTAACTCCAGAAAATTTGTCATGCTAACGTACTTCACGCTATGAAAATATTTAACAAGCGGTCTTACCGCACGGCTAAGGAGAGGTAAACCACATACCAACTAAATAGTTCAAACTGATTCATTGTTGAACCTTTTACTATGTTTTTATATGCCAGGTAATAATTAAATTTTTAACTTTTTGAGACCGATATTTTGTTTATAGTCAATTGTAGTTTTCTAACTCACCCAAAGAACAGACTCACTGCGACCCACCAATGCAACAGAAGAAATCCTAAACTCCTGTCCCGGTGTTGTAAAAAACGCCACAATCACAAACCGCAAATCTTCTCGTCTTCAGCGTGTGGTGTCGGTGGCAGTTCGCTCGCCACATGCAGCGGAGCTGTAAATTATCTGCTTCACCGGTTAACCGGTGCCATTCATTGATTACGTAACGCGTCTCCGTATCGAGAGCGTTACGGTTCGTGCAAAATTTTCTTAGAAGATATATAAAAAACACGCAAAAGTGGGAGTAAGTTAATATACCTAAATTAAGAAAACACGTAATGTATGGAGACAGTCGTTATTTATAATACGATGTTTATCAGCCGGCGCCGCCGCCAAGTGGCAAAACCGGCGGAATCAGCTGGTGGCTGTTTCCCGTCGCGAAGATGAGTCACCGAGGCAGAAGACACCAATTATTGCGGTGGGCATCCGGGCAGAGAGCATCATTGTTTGAGCTTCGAGGCACAGAGATTTTCGTTTGTTTATATTTTCTTTCGGAGCAGTAAAAATGGTTTTCTTCAAACATTGATACTACTTATCTCTACTTATGATTAAATGGTTAATCGTACGCTTACGTTTCACTAATCATTTTATTCATGTGATGATTGTGAATAGCACTTTCGGTAAATACTATTGTAAATTTGCTTTGAATTTCCAAATGAACATTTAATAAAATGGAATCTAGGAACCATCTGAATTTCTAATGGAAATAAATTCAAATTTTCTCTTGAAATTCTTCCCAATTTAACCGAAATTTCCACAAAATGTCACCCGCACAAATCTAAGCAAAATTGAATAACTCTGTTAGAAAGTCCGAAACTCCTATAGAAATTGATACGAATCTCTTTCCGAATTTACAAAAGAAATTTATTCAAATTTTTATCGGATTGCTATAAATAAGAATAATTTTCTAATCATACAAATCTTAACTTATCCTGGATTTTTTTTAAATATCGCAAGACCAAAACTACCCACGGAAATTCATTCAAATATGTGCAAAACTGTTCGAGATTCCATTGCACATTCATTGTAGCTCTCAACTGAAATTTTAATGAACTTTCGTTGAAAAAAAAAAAGATTTACCCATGAAAATTCGTCTGCATTTTCTTTGGTAATGAATTCCAATTTCCTATGGATATAGTTATAAAAACTACGAGTGGAAAGTCTTTCAAAATGTTTTTTCAAATTCATTTAAAGTTTTCATCATTGTTCTTCCTCATTCTTTGTAGAAAACTATTTGAAAGTCTCATGAAATGATTCCAGTTTTTCGAATTTTAGTCGAAAATTCATCCGAATTTGTGGCAGAAATTAATTCAAATTTGTAACAGAAATTCATTTCAAATTTCTAACGAAATTAGTCCCTATTTTCAAAGAAAATTCATTTGTTTTTCGAACAGAAATTCATGTCAACAGAAATATATCCGAGTTCAACAAAAATTCATCGTTATTTCCTATTTTTAAAAGGAATTTATTCCAAATTTTGAAAAGAAATACATTAAAATTTCCAACTTAAATTCATCCGAATTTCCAATGGAAATTCATCAGAATTTTGAACAAAAATTCATTCGAACTTCAAACAGATATTGATACGAATTTCCGAAAAAATTCGAAATTCCAGCGGAATTTCATCAAAATTTCCAAAGGAAATTCATCTAAATTTCAAACAGAAGTTTATCCAAATTTCTAACAGAAATTCATTCAAAGGAAATTCATTCGGGAATTTATTCAAATGTCCAACAGAAGTTTATCCGAATTTCAATCAGTTACTCCGCATTTCCATTGGAAATTCATCCGAATTTTGGACAGAAACTCATTAGAATTTTCTACACAAAAAACATACGAAGTTTCAGTAGAAATTTGTCTAAATTTTTAGCCAAAACAATCCAAATTTCCCATCAGAAATTCATCCTACAGAAACTCATTCGAATTTTCAAAAGAAATTCACTCAAATTTCCAATAGAAATTCATCAGAATTTCGAATAAAAATACATCAGAATTTCAAACAGAAATTCATCAGAATTCTAGCAGAAACTCATTCGATTTTCTCGAAGAAGTTCATTCAAATTTCTAATAGAGATTTGGCGAATTTTCGAAAAAAAAAAAAATCGTCCGAATTGCCAGCGGAATTGCATCCAAATTTCTAAAAGAAATTCATCTTAATTTCCAACAGAAGTTCATTCAAATTTCCAACAGAAATTCATTTAAAGAAAATTCATTCGAATCTCCAACGGGAATTTACTTAAATGTCCTACAGATATTCATCCGAATTTCCATCAGATGATATTTCGCATTTCCGACGGATAATAATTACGCAATTTTCTAACTGAAATACCGTTGGAAAGTTCAAAAGAATTCGGTTCGAAGGAGAGGCACAGAACTAAGGAATAAATCCGTTTGGAAACTGAAAGAACGGAACGAATATCTTTTGGGTTTACAAACGGGGAACCTTTGGTCTTTCCAACTTTTTTGGAATTCGGAACGAAATGGTTTTTGCGCTTTCGAAAAAAAAAATTCTATTCCTTAAGAAAATCTAAAAGGAATCCGTTTGAAATTGAAGTCCAAAATAATTTTGTCCAGAAGCTAACAAGGTTCCGTTCGGAAACCCAAAAGAATTCTATTTTGAAAGCCCAAAAGAATTTCGTTCAAAAATATAGGTAGAATGTCTTTCGGGAATCCAAAATAATTTCGATTGAAAACCCAGATAAAGGACTTGTTTTAGATTTACGAATCGAGATATTTTGGTTTTCTGAACGGAGTTCTTTTGGCTTTCAGAAGGAACTCTTCTAGGTTTTCGAATCGATTCCTATTGCGCTTCCGAACAAAATACTTTCAGGTCCTCGGAATGCCGGTTTGTTGAGGTTGAATGATCTGCAGCACCCACGCGATAGTTTTCCGTTGAAAATAATACCAAAACGCCTTCGTGCTACTGTGTCCGCTCTGCGTGAGAACTTGTTCGAACTGAGGATTAGGTCCAAACCTGCAAGTTGCTTGATTTTGATGTTTGTGCTTGCGCTGCATGTACGGGATTGGTTGTTTTACTATTTCTAAACTGTTTGCCAAATTTCAATAATTAATAGTTAAAAGTCTGGAATCCATCGAGAAACGGCTGAGATATTAACGTTCAAAGTCTAACATATTTTCGTGACGGTTTCCGATTTTCGCAATCGCAAATTGTATCCCAATATAGATAAAACAGACGTAATCCTACGTCAAAAATCACTTTATGTTGAAGTTCGGCAGCATTGCTTGATGTGCAATGAGAATTCTCGAATTGATGAATATTCAATACGATTCAATACGGATGGGTCATATATAACCAAATACGAAAATCAGCTGTCAAAAATCAGTTTTAAGAGATAGAGCCTTGCTTTCTTCAGCAAAAAAGTTCATCAACTGTACCATCCAGGAAAAATATTGCACAGGTCAGGTTACGGGCACTAGGATGATCTAGAGCATCCAAACTATCCTTGAGTTGTAATTTTGATGTTCTAAGGAATCAACACCATACTTTAACATATTCTGGTTGAATAATTAAAAGTGAAATGCTTTATGATAAAATTCTGCGCCTGTACAGCGGTATAACAGATCTTTTTCAATATTTACGAAAAACTGTCCTTGAGCTCAGATCCTAATATTCAAATTGATCAACATGAAGATCTTCGATGTCCCCACTAGTTTATGAGTTGAAACAGCTCCACGGTTCGTCATTACAACATTACAGACTCACTACATAATTCGTTGAACATCTACGACACTCCAAACTGTCCTTGAGCTCTGATCATAATATTCAAATCGATCAACAAGAAGATATACGATGTACCCACTATTTTTATGAGTTGGAATAGCTCCATGGTACGTCATTAGAGCAATACAGATACACTACAGAATTCGCTGGACATTTACGACACGCCAAACCATCATTGAGTACAGATCCTCATAATCAAATCGATCAACATGAAGATCTTCGATGTCCCCACTAGTTTTATGAGTTGGAATAGCTCCACGGTACGTCACTTCAACATTACAAACACACTACAGAATTCGTTCAACATCTACGACACTCCAAACTGTCCTTGAGCTCAGATCTGATTATTCAAATCAATCAACATGAAGATCTTTGATGTCTCAAATATGTTTATGAGCTACAATAGCTCCACGGGATTTCGTTGCACCATTATAGAAATATGACAGAATTCGTTAAATATTTACGACACTCCAAACTGTCCTTGAGCTCAAGATCTTTATATTCAAATAGATCAGCAAGAAGATTTTTGATATCCCCACTATTTTAACGAGTTGGAATAGCTCCATGGGACTTCGTTACACCATCACAGACAAACTACAGAATTCGTTCGACAACTACGACACTCCAAACTATCCTTGAGTACAGATCTGAATATTCAAATCAATCAACATGAAGATCTTCGATGTCCTCACTATTTCTATAAGTTGAAATAGCTCCACGGGCCCTTCTCAGCCTAGCGGTAAGATGCGCGGCTATAAAGCAAGACCACGGTACGTGGAGGAGGCTAATGAGCTGCTGCGAGAACCATCCATCGTGCACACCGCAAAAATCGTACGACTACGGTGGGCCGGGCACGTAGCCAGAATGTCGGACAGTAACCCGGTGAAATTGGTTCGCGACAAAGATCCGACGGGCACAAGAAGGCGAGGTGCGTAGCGGTCAAGGTGGATCGATCAGGTGGAAGTTGACTTGCGGACCCTCCGTAGACTGCGTGGTTGGCGACGTGTAGCCATGGCCCGAGCCGAATGGAGAAGACTCTTATATACCGCACAGGCCACTTCGGCCTTAGTCTGAATAAATAATAAATAATAGCAAGGCGGCAACAGACCAGTGGGGGATGTAATGCCAATAAGAAGAAGAGAAGTTCCACGGGCGTTACACCATTATAGCCACATTACAGAATTCGTTGAACATCTACGACACTCCAAACTGTCCATGAGTTCAATTCTTTATATTCAAATCTATCAACAAGAAGATCTACGATGGTATAGCATGAATTTACCGCCAAAAAACGTGTATGGCGAAGGATATCTAGGGAAGATCCATAAAGTACGTCAAGCAAAACAATTACCATTTTCAACACCCCTCTCCCCTTCGTCACACTTCTTGTAATGAACCTCTAGTTTTTTTTATTCGTCACGCTGCTCAGACCCCCCCCCTCCCAGTAAGGACGCACTTTGTGAATGGCCACCTTACACAAATTTCATCAAAAATAGGAGCGTTTCTCGAAAAAACAATCCAGCTACCAGTCTACTAAGTATTTTTTTCGATGAAGAAGATTATTATTGAGAAACGTAATCATTGATACACTGCTTCCAAAAAGTTTACCCCTAGTGTGCTGCATGTTTTCAGCAGTGTACCAGAACTTAACGTGTCGATTCGAATCTGATTGTTTTTGATGATTTCAGAACTAAAATGAAAGTTTTACTGAAGCGCCTTCTGTTGACGATCTCCCAGAATCACATCAAATGGTTGCAGAGGAGCTGAGAAATAGATTTTTTTAACAACATGTTTCAGATATTAAATTTAATTTATTTTGGGATAAGTATGGTGAAAAGCATTTGAAGTAAAATTATTCACACATAAATTACTTTACTCTTACTTGTAAATGTTAGTATTAGTACCAACCACTTTCGTGCGATACTGAAACCAATTATATTGTCGATTGAATGTGTTGCGAGCTTTACTCGGTTCTAGGTATTTACGCAATCCTCATTTATTGGTAAGACTGTCATCTCATGATACCCCTTGGTGGTTTCAATGCTTATAGAAATGTTAAACATATCGTACAACGTACGTGATCATATAGAACCTCAAGCTCAAACTCAATTGCAGTTCTGACTGAGGATACTGTAATATGTTTAAAATATATAATATGTATAATAAGTTTGAAGCAAGTACGGGGACAATCCGTTGGTCCCGGAATCGGTCAAAGCCGTCAGTGGTCCATTTTATATGCATACCTCGCTTCCTGATAGAAAACCATGAAAAACGAACCGTCGAATGACCAGTTTTGGCGTTAAAACTGAAATGTCCTCTTCTACAGGTTCCCCGGGGACAATCCGTAGGTCCCGGTAGCGGTCAAAGCCGTCAGTGGGGGGCCGTACACATATTACGTAAGCACTTATGGGGGGAGGGGGGTCGGTCAATATCTTACGCTCCATATAAATAAAAAATCATTTGTACGAAAAAATCTTACATGGCGGGAGGGGGTCGAAAAATCCAGAAAAAATGCTTACGTAATATGCGTACGACCCCTGGTCCATTTTATATTCATACCTCGCTTCCTGATAGAAAACCATGAAAAACGAACCGTCGAATGACCAGTTTTGGCGCTAAAACTGAAATGTCCCTTTCTACAGGTTCCCCGGGGCACCCCAGCGACTTTAGGATCCGTCTTTTCAATTGGTTTTTCATTATTGACGTATCAGAAGACTTTTGGAATGTAATCATAATGGAAGATCGGTCAAAAAGCTTGATTCAAATGAATTTGTGACCTGGTCCCTTTTAAAACTCCCGATCGGCACCGATTCTAAACAAATGGCTATATCTCACTTGATCCTGGTCCGATTCCGAATTTCAACATATGGTTCTAATCAGAAAGAGCCCTACTTTATTAGTGGTTACTAATATTATTCTGTTTTCAACCACAACTTATCCTAATACCCACCACAAATTCACGGTTCTGAACCTACCTTCGAAGAACCCGGAATATCTCCGGTATCAAATGACCATGGTCGGTTCCATAGACATATGGTAAAACTACATTAAATTTCTAGTTCAGGCATCCAGGAATTGTCAAAATCGGATAATAATTGACATAGTTACAAGATATATAGATATTCTGGGAATGTTGTAATTTTTATATACTGGTGTAATGATGTCTCCTGGGGGTTTTTGCAACTAACACATAAGCTCAGTAGCCGTTGAATCAATCTATTGGTCTTATAGACCCCCAAGATCTGAATTCAAGAATGGTTTGGAGTACCGTAAATATTCTGGAAAAATTGTATTGTGTATATACTGGTGTAATGATGTCCCGTCTTCACCAACTTACACACAAGCTCGGAAACTTATGAATCACTCTGTTGGTCTTGTAGACTTCCAATATCTGAGGTCAAGAATGCTTTGGAGTATCGTGGATATACTGGGTATGTTGTATTATATATATACTAGTGTAAAGATACAAATAGACTTCATCAACTAACACACAAGCTCGGAAAACTATTAATCACTCTGTTGGTACTGTAGACCTCCAATATCTGAACTCAAGAATGATTTGGAGTGCCACAGGAACTCTGAGAATGTTGTGATTTGTGCATACTGGTGTAATGATGTCCCGTGGGGTTGCTCCAACTATCACACCAGCTCAGGACCCTATGAATCACTCTGTTTGTGTTGTAGACCTCCAATATCTGAACTCAACAATGGTTTGGAGTACCGTAGCTACTCTGGAAATGTTGAATTTCTTATATACTGATGTAATAATGTCTCGTGGAGCTTCTCCAGCTAACACACAAGCTCGGGAACCTTTTGAATTACTCTGTTGATCTTGTACGTCCAGATCTGAACTCAAGAATGGTTTGGAGTACCTTCGATATTCTGAGAATGTTGATTTTTTTATATACTGATGTAGTAATGTCCCATGGGACTTCACCAATTAACACACAAGCTCGGAATCCTATGAATCACTCTGATAGTCTTGAAGATCTCCAATATCTGAACTCAAGAATGATTTGGAGTACCTCAGGAACTCTGGGAATGTTGTGATTTGTATTCATTTCATTTATTTAGCTAACATCTAAACAGATAACACTGAATCAACAATTTGACGCCACAATTCACGGTTCGAGGCTGCATCTCTCCATCCTCGGATACGCCCCACGCTCGCCAAGTCGTTCTGCACCTGGTCTGCCCATCTCGCTCGCTGCGCTCCACGCCGTCTCGTACCTGCCGGATCGGAAGCGAACACCATCTTTGCAGGGTTGCTGTCCGGCATTCTTGCAACATGTCCTGCCCATCGTACCCTTCCGGCTTTAGCTACCTTCTGGATACTGGGTTCGCCGTAGAGTTGGGCGAGCTCATGATTCATTCTTCGCCGCCACACACCGTCTTCTTGCACACCGCCAAAGATGGTCCTAAGCACCCGTCTCTCGAATACCCCGAGTGCTTGCAAGTCCTCCTCGAGCATTGTCCATGTTTCATGTCCGTAGAGGACAACCGGTCTTATTAGCGTCTTGTACATGACACCCCAAGTAACATTTTGAGTTTTATCATACTCCATTAGCAGTTTTGGAGAGCAAATTTTGAAGACTAGCAATAAAACTAAGATCTACATGACAACCTCTTGAAGACCACTACAAGATTATGTTATGACCAAGTGGACCACTCTTGAGAACGTCTTCAAAGCAAGCTCGAGGTTGTTAATAAAGCTGCCATAAAACCGCTGTCAAAAAAGGGAATTTCTCTTTTGTTATTAAACTGGAGAAAAAGGAAAATCGTAGGAATGGAAGAATGAAAAAAAAAACAACATTCAATGGAAGGATAAAAAACAACATTCATGGATATGGATGTAAAATAATATGGAATCATCGGAAATTGGATGCCCCAGAACTCGCTCGCGTGCATACAATTTTGGTGCGCCTTCGAATTTCTGGTGAAACCAGGTAAGAAAAGCAGTTTATTTAAATGCGCCGTCGCAATATCGTGATTTACGGAAATTAAATTTGAGCAAATCAATAATCAATATAGGGTGGGTGTACCAATTGTCGCCATACATAAGAACAACTATTTTTAAAAAAAATAAGTAAAAGGAATGTGGGTGCACTTTATATATCAAGCGAAAGGTTTTACTTCCTGCTCCTTAGAACAGCTGTGAAAACCACAATAAAATTTGTTATTATTCTCAAAATAGATTAATCCATAATAGGAACGCATGCACCAGTTGTGGCACTATTCTTAATTTTGGTTCCTTATTTGGCAAATCCCATTGTTTTCTTATGGGGCTGGCCAAATAGGGACCACTAGTGCGACAACTGGTGCAAAGGACGTCAAAAATTAAGCAAAATCAATTTTTACAATTATGCTTTGCTTGTTTTGGAGAAAATCAAAGGTGTTATCGTATCATATGAATATGCTTTATCGATATAAACTTGGTTTGCGGTGATTTGATTGGCCATTTGGCATATAAAGCACTAGTGCGACAACTGGTGCTATAGCCACAACTGGTACATCTAGCCTACTGTTTTTTTTACTTGTGGCATTTTGATTCGCACCGAAAAATTTCTTGTGCTCATAGATGTATGAATCTGAAATGTAACGGTTGCTTCATATGGTTGTGAATATCGCAAAAGATTTTTGCCTATATGAAATCAATTCTATACTACCATCATGGCTGCTACTACACCGTGGGTAGTTGTGATGGTCAAAATACAGTTTTGCGTATCTTTCAAGTATAATAAATACTTGCTAGAAATTGCTAATTAATTCATTAAACAAGGAAAATGAATGCAATAAAAGTACTGTGAGAAGATGGAGAGAGGAATCAAGTATACGTGGACTCCAAGTAACTTAAATGGTACTTCAATCAAATTAACGGCGTTCATTTCTAATTCGATCTTTTAATAACTATATAATAAGCATCAGATAAACAGTTTCTGTCTGACGTTTTTGGTGTTTGTTTTGATTATGCGTTCTTTTTCAGGATGATCCATTTTCATTTTCGCCATTCCTCGTGCTGAATGGCGTCTGAACTATTTTTAATGTGAACGATGTTCAAGCCATCAAACCACAAATTCAAAAGTGTTTAGGTTATAAGCGATCAAGTTACCGGGGTCCACAATAATTGCAATTGAAGTTATGCTTCCACCAGCGGCAGTAGAATATCTCAAATATTGATTATCGCACTATTTGTTGCGTATTCGTATTTATACTATCTTAATTTAACGGAAATAAAAAGACATATTCGGTTAGTTCACTCGATTCTATTCTATTCCATTCTCAGGAGTGGGATTTGACCTATGGGTTTTATTGTCAATAAACAACAAAATTTCAAATATGCGAATGCCCAATTTTCATTGTGGGGGAACAGCTCCTACATACTTGATTTTTTTTACCGGGATCTCAGCAAAATGTTGAACTTTTCCGAGATTCGCACAGCCGTGCCCCAGCAAACATGTTTTTTGCCGAGATTTCTGTCAAAATTGCTGAAAATCAGCACATATTTTGCTGAAATTCAGCTAACAAACGTCATTTTTGCTGAAATATCAGTTTTTTTTATTTTGCTGGCGCACGGCTGTGCGGATTTTTGCCAAGCTGCAGAAATATAAACTAAGTGTGTAGATTTCATCTCATGGCTCCGATGTTCATCTCATCAAAAACAAAGCAATGGAAAGGTATTTGATTTGCTTCCTATTTTTGTGATTTTTTTCAGAAGTGAGCACGCATGTTTACCAAAAGAAGCGACGAAATTTTTGCCGTATTTCTTTGTTTCGTGATGAGATGAAAATATGTTCAGTGAGATGGAGATCGGGACATTCCCCTATTTATTGTTTTCTTTGTTTAAGTTTTCGAGAAACTTGTAGCAGAAACATTATGATAGAAACTTTTGTTTTTGGCCATTCGGTTGGCCATAGTGCATGAAGTTCAACATAAGCATTATGTTCTTGTATAATCCCATTATAAACCTAGAAAAAACCACTAAGTTTTTTGGAGGTTATGCGTAAGACAAGTCTATGACCAAAACATCCGGTTTTATTACAGTTTTCAGAATTGGTTGTATTGGAGTCCTCAAGATAATCATTAGCCCACTCATAAGTTTATGAAGCTTTTGACATTTGTGGTTTTATTAGACGTTTTATTATGGTTTTGGAGATAGCTATAAGTCTTCAAACAAAGCTAATCTTGCAGCATTGAACAAAGCAGCGATAAAACCGTCAAAAAACTCAAATAAATCCATGAAGTCTTGAAATTGTTACTTGGGACATTTGGTGCGGTGGCGAATCTTTTTCGACCGCAGTTTCTTCTGGAGCCCGTAGTAGGCCCGACTTCCACTGATGATGCGCCTTCGTATTTCACGGCTAACGTTGTTGTCAGCCGTTAGCAAGGATCCGAGGTAGACGAATTCCTCGACCACCTCGAAGGTATCCCCGTCTATCGTAACACTGCTTCCCAGGCGGGCCCTGTCGCGCTCGGTTCCGCCCACAAGCATGTACTTTGTCTTTGACGCATTCACCACCAGTCCAACTTTTGTTGCTTCACGTTTCAGGCGGGTGTGCAGTTCTGCCACCTTTGCAAATGTTCGGCCGACAATGTCCATGTCATCCGCGAAGCAAATAAATTGACTGGATCTATTGAAAATCGTACCCCGGCTGTTACACCCGGCTCTCCGCATGACACCTTCTAGCGCAATGTTGAACAACAGGCACGAAAGTCCATCACCTTGTCTTAGTCCCCGGCGCGATTCGAACGAACTGGAGTGTTCGCCCGAAATCTTCACACAGTTTTGCACACCATCCATCGTTGCTTTGATCAGTCTGGTAAGCTTCGCAGGGAAGCTGTTCTCGTCCATAATTTTCCATAGCTCTACGCGGTCTATACTGTCGTATGCCGCCTTGAAATCAACGAACAGATGGTGCGTTGGGACCTGGTATTCACGGCATTTTTGAAGGATTTGCCGTACAGTAAAGATCTGGTCCGTTGTCGAGCGGCCGTCAACGAAGCCGGCTTGATAACTTCCCACGAACTCGTTCACTAATGGTGACAGACGACGGAAGATGATCTGGGATATCACTTTGTAGGCGGCATTAAGGATGGTGATCGCTCGAAAGTTCTCACACTCCAGTTTGTCGCCTTTCTTGTAGATGGGGCATATAACCCCTTCCTTCCACTCCTCCGGTAGCTGTTCGGTTTCCCAGATTCTGACTATCAGTTTGTGCAGGCAGGTGGCCAGCTTTTCCGGGCCCATCTTGATGAGCTCAGCTCCGATACCATCCTTACCAGCTGCTTTATTGGTCTTTAGCTGTTGAATGGCATCCTTAACTTCCCTCAAGGTGGGGGCTGGTTGGCTTCCATCGTCCGCTGAACTGACGTAGTCATCTCCTCCGCTGCCTTGACTTTCACTGCCTGTACTCTCAGCGCCATTCAGATGTTCCTCGTAGTGCTGCTTCCACCTTTCGATCACCACACGTTCGTCCGTCAATATGCTCCCATCCTTATCCCGGCACATTTCGGCTCGCGGCACGAAGCCTTTGCGGGATGCGTTGAGCTTCTGATAGAACTTGCGTGTATCTTGAGAACGGCACAGCTGTTCCATCTCCTCGCACTCCGCTTCTTCCAGGCGGCGTTTCTTCTCCTGAAAAAGGCGGGTCTGTTGTCTCCGCTTCCGTCTATAACGTTCCACGTTCTGCCGGGTACCTTGCTGCAGCGCGACCGCCCGCGCTGCGTCCTTCTCCTCCAGAATCTGTCTGCACTCTTCGTCGAACCAATCGTTCCGTCGACTTCGACCCATATACCCGACGTTGTTCTCCGCTGCGTCGTTGATGGCTGCTTTGACTGTATTCCAGCAGTCCTCAAGAGGGGCCCCATCGAGCTCACCCTCTTCCGGCAACGCTGCCTCGAGATGCTGCGCGTATGCAGTGGCGACATCAGGTTGCTTCAGTCGCTCTAGGTCGTACCGCGGCGGTCGTCGGTACCGAACATTGTTGATGACGGATAGTTTTGGGCGCAGTTTAACCATTACCAGATAGTGGTCAGAGTCGATGTAAGCGCCACGATATGTCCTGACGTCGATAATGTCGGAGAATTGCCGACCATCAATCAGAACGTGGTCGATTTGTGATTCTGTCTGCAGTGGTGATCTCCAGGTGTACCGATACGGGAGGCTGTGTTGGAAGTAGGTGCTGCGAATGGCCATATTCTTGGAGGCGGCGAAATCAATTAGTCGTAGGCCGTTTTCGTTCGTCAGCCGGTGAGCGCTGAACTTTCCAATAGTCGGTCTAAACTCCTCCTCTTGACCAACCTGAGCGTTCAAGTCTCCTATGATGATTTTGACGTCGTGGCTTGGGCAGCTGTCGTACTCACGTTCCAGCTGCGCGTAGAATGCGTCCTTATCATCATCAGTGCTTCCGGAGTGTGGGCTATGGACGTTGATTATGCTGAAGTTGAAGAACCGGCCTTTGATCCTCAACTTGCACATTCTTTCATTGATCGGCCACCACCCGATCACGCGCCTTTGCATATCGCCCATCACTATGAAAGCTGTTCCCAGCTCGTGTGTGTTGCCGCAGCTCTGGTAGATGGTATGATTACCTCTAAACGTTCGCACCATTGATCCCTTCCAACAAACCTCCTGCAGCGCTACGATGCCGAATCCACGGTCCTTGAGCACATCGGCGAGTATGCGTGTGCTCCTGATGAAGTTGAGAGATTTGCAGTTCCACGAACCGAGTTTCCAATCGCTAGTCCCTTTTCGTCGCAGTGGTCTTCGCCGATGGTTCCGGTCCGTACTCTCTTGTTGATTGTTCGTTGCTTAAGATTTTTTAAAGGCTGGCTTGCAGGGCCTGACACCAAACCCCTAAATTTCCGGAGGACCATTCCTCCTTATTTCCGGTGGACCATGGTGCACAGTTTCATAGAGTCCCTCGCTGGCACTCGGACGATGATCAGCCGCCCCTAACATGGAGAACAGACGCTGTTGTGAGCCGATCCTGACATGGAGAACAGACGCTCAATAAGATTTGCACCTCCGGAGAGGAGCAAACCCCCTTCCCTGTCAGCATACGACCATAGTTCCCACCGGGGTTGGTTACCCGATCTTCCCTAAGGTTGCTCGTATCCCGGCCAGCACCGCGGGAGGTAGGGATAGGAGTTGCTGGGTAAGAGGCTAAGGACCGCGAGATGGGGTCTATTTTATTCCTTCAGGTACGCGAAGTACCAATGGTACGCTTTACCCAGCATTTGCCGTGCCATTTGTACCATTTGTGATTTGTATATACTGGTGTAATGATGTCCCACGGGGTTGCTCCAACTAACACACAAGCTCAGGACCGTATGAACCCCTCTGTCGGTGTTGTAGACCCTTGGTTTGGAGTATCATAGCTATTCTGGGAGTGTTGATTTTTTTTAAATACTGATGTAATGATGTCCTACGGAGCTTCTACAACTAACACTCAAGCTCAGGAACTTATAAATCACTCTGTTGGTCTTGTGGACCTCCAAGATCTGAACTCGAGAATTGTTTGGAGTACCATTGATGGTCTGGTAACACTGAGATTTGATAAAAATAGTTTAATTATGTCTCAAGTACCATTTCCAACTTCAAAATAGGATTGAGGCCCCGTAGAACGCTTTGTTGTTTATGTAGATCATCAAGATTAGAACTCCAAGAAGGTTTGGAAGCCCTGGAAGATCTCAAAAAAAATATTTTACCCCGTATTTGAACTTTTTCATGAATAGCGTCCGTTTTTGAAGCAGTTTGTCTAAAATTTATGCTGAAACAAGACGTAAAAAAATCCGTATTGAATCGGTTAATGTGCTAATGATCTCACTCCTGTGTCATGAAATGCGCCCTTTAATAGCTTTTTAAACATTCCACTGGTGGGGGAAATTTAGCGCAAATTCAGGACGTTTTTAATTCGCTCTATTTTAATACTTAAACAATATGTACGAAAGTTGCCATTCATACTGTTTTAGATTCCTTATCTGCCAATGAGATGGTAATTTCGACTGATTTTAAAATGGTTCAAACCATGATTGGATACCCTAGTTTTATTGCCGAAATTTTAAGATTAACTTAGAGCACGTCTATGCGAATTTTGTCGAGCTGTGAAAATTAACACATTATTTATTAATTTCGATTTAAGTTTGAATATAATTGTAAGTAACGAATTAAATCATTGCATTATTTTTGTTCTATTTCACAGATGTTATCCTCAGGGCTTTCCATCACCAGCAAATAAGTGAATAAGTGAATATGAGGCGATTGTGATTGAAGTAGTGAAGTAATCGATAATCCAATCAGTGTTGTATATGAAATCTGTAAATAAAATGTGATAATTATCGAAGAAGCTTTGTAGAATCATCGCAAATTTCTCAAATAGCCCAAGTGAAAATAATATGCCACTGAAAAACGCCCATGCTCTCCAGCAGTAACCCCGCGATCACTGCTGTGAATGCTCCGAAAGCGCAAACGCAAACGCATCCTCCTCACCTGCGCGTCTAGTCATCCATCGCCGCCACCGGCCGAATTTCGAAATGGAGCTGCTACAGCGAGTCATGTTTCTGCTGGGTTGGACCCTGGCACTCGGCTTAGTGGAAACCACCAGCCCGCTCAGCGTGGTCCATCATCCCCAGCACCAGCAGCAGCAGCAACAGTCGCCACAACCGCAACAACCTTCCGGAATCGGACAGCCCGAGGGACTGATCATCGAGGATTCCCCGATCGCTCCCTCCTCGCAGTACATCGTTCAGAAGGACGTCTGGAACGGAGGAGGTGCCAGCAGTAGCCATCACTCTCACCACCATAGTAGTAGTCAACCCCAGTCACCGCCATCATCATCGTCCTCTTCCTCATCCTCGTCCTCCTCTAGGGATAGTGATAGTAGCGATAGTGGCCCCAGCGATGTCCCCCATCGATCCCCGCTGCATCCCGGCGCAAGAAGTAACGACACTTTCCGTTCCTCAGGATCGGGAGGAGGATCACCGTCGGCGGCGAGCGGAGGACTCGCGAGCTTCTTCGGCTTCGGCAGTGGTGGTGGTGGCGGCGGCAGCGAGTGGACACTGATGGAATGCTTCTCGCTGCGGCGGACCCACCACCTGTACTATCAGCTGGGGAGTGGGTTGTTCTTCCTGGCCTTTCTGGCCCCGAATGCCCCCTTCGGGATGCTGTGGCTGCGCTGCATGGTCATTGCCGGCAGTGTGCTGCTGATTATTTGGGGCTGGCAGGTGGAGTGCACGATGGATGCCGTGGTGTGGGCCAGCCTGTTCCTGATCATAAATGCGATCTACGTGGGAGCGCTGCTGTGCAAGCTGCGGCCGGTCAAGTTCGAGAAGGAGATCGAAGCGGTGAGTAGGGAATATTCTGTGGAATGTGTTCTAACTGCTAAGAATCTTATCATTGCAAACAAATTCTCCAATCCAATCTTTCCAATTCTTTCGGACACGCCGCATAACTTTTACTAAAACTAATTTAACATAGATGAAAGGAAGTGGAGATAAAAAAGTATAATTTGCGTATTTTTAGCTTCCTGCTGGAAGTTTCCGAGTTGAATGAAGTGTACCAAAAATTGGGTTCTGTTTTTCTATCTTTCAGGAAAAAGGGTATACGCATTTCTTTCATAGCCGGTTTTAAATGAGTCCTTCCTCGAATAAACCTGCCAGTTTTTGTTTGCGCTGTTTTTACTTTTTCCCGCCTCACTCAATGACAAACATTTCACACCCAGAGTGAATGAATGCTAAAAACTTTATCCACAACCCATTACCAAAAGTTCATTAACCTTTCTCATCAAAACGTGCCAACCAGGTCATTTATTAGAATGCGTTCATCACCGTTGTTCTGACTGTCGGTTTTGCGAAACATTTTACGATTATTGTTATTAACATTTTTTTTGGGGTCTCGCTTCCATCCCCAAAGTGGGTGGAAATGATCTGAATCTCGGATTTTATTTCATCCAGGGCCCCATTTCGCTCCGAAGGCCAAAACCATTTCGCTTCCAACCAAAGGTAGACCAACGCCGGCGGCGACGATATAAAACCAAACGTGGGAGTTTTCCGGCTTTTATTGTCTTCGCGAACGAGAAGCGGGTCCGCTTCTTTGACTTTCATGTCAGGTCGAGCCAAAAAATTGAATTATTAAACAGGTAAATTGGTAGAACGTTGTATGTGCGGGTTCTACTTTGTCTTGCGAGAAACGGATAACTCATCTGTTGCGCGACTTGTTAGTCTAATTGCAGCCGTCATCGGCAAGCGATCCGTATCTTGAACGGAGATATTCATCATCATGGCTGAGACGGATTATTCGCCGCTCGAAAGCAACAGGCGAAATGATTTATATTTTAAAGGAAAAAAAACAAGTTGGTAACTAACTTCACATTTGGCAATCCGGATGCGTCCGCATAATGCTTGCTGATGCCATCAGTCCATTGTCGGTTGTTTCAATTCATGGAAATTAGTAGACAGTTTTATAATTGATAATTTTCGTGTGTCTTGATCCGAATTATGCAAATGTTTCAAAGAAAACCTTCTTATTTAAAACGAAGGTTATACAACCTATTTCACTCAACGGATACAGTACGATCCCGCCGATACCATGTTCCAGACAATTTCTCATTTGTGTCTATGATTCCACACTTTTAATTTAACAATGTTATCATTTTGGGTTCAAGAAGAAGAGCATAGACCGCGTTTGATAGGTCTCCTGAAAAAGAATCCGTTACATAAACTTAGGGGCCATTTTTAAATTCTGATGCGTTTTCTTGGGAAATTCACAACAAATTTCTGCGGAATTTCTTTTAAAGTTCCCTCGAGAAAGAACTTCAAAATTGCTACGGAAGATTCCCCAGATTTACCAAAGAAAACACTTCAGTATTTTCATGGGAATTTCTTTCACTTCGAGAATGTGTTATAATCTGCAACACATTGTTAAACCCACCATGAGATCTAGTATTATTTTGCCCATTGGTTATGTGCGCAGAAAGTTGAAACTTTGAAGTTCACTGTAAGAAAGATTGCAAAGTAATACATAAATGTTACCCAATAAATGAAAATGGTCTCAGGTGCCAGAAGCGGTGAATCGGAACACACTACAAGCAATGCCAATTCGTCAAAACCAAGGACACAAGGTTCATTGGAACAGAGAATGTTGGATTACGGATTTGGGCCGAAGGCTCTGCGGTTCTTGTGAAAATCGATGCTTTGATCGTGAATTATTATTTTTTAGAGTTGAGGGAGTCAGGGAACTGGTCTCCAGTAGCATTGCAAGCAAAGACGTAAGATTGGCAATGCGGAGATGGCGAGTTCGATTCTCGGTACGGTCTAGGATTTTTTTTTTTTTTTTTGTCTTTATTAAGGAGACTTTCAGCCCGAGGCTGGCTCGTCTCCGGAGATCCGGTCTAGGATGTTTTCGGGTTGGAAACTTTCTTGACATGCTGGGCATAGAATACATACATGCCACACAAGATACATACTCATGCAATGGTTGGTATAGAAAAGCTTTCCATTAATAACTAACAACATCCTGGAGGAACATGGAGGAATTCCTGGAGGAACTTCCGGAGGCTGTTCCGTCGTTTGGGAACAGCTGAATGACTACCCGAAAGAATAAAAATCTCCAAATAATTATACGATGGGACTAACCGTACCGCATTCGAAAAATAAGCAAATGGTTTATGCGCCACCTCAGTATGAGGACCATTCGCCAAGATGATTTGCCCGGTGTGAGACCTAACCTCAGGTAGGTTCAGTTTGTTCCTTTAAAAAGGATAAGAAAACGGTCCGGATGTCCCCAACTTTCTTTACCCAAGTCTTATTAAAACTTCCCTCAAGCAAACGACCATAGCTAACGACTCTACCCTAATTGAACCGGTTCAAAAGCTTTCCACCAGAAGCTTTCCGTTTTCATCATCGGAAGTTTTCCCATCACTCACACCAAATATCGAAACCGTTCTGGAAACCGGTTCAACCTTCATACGAACTTCACATCATTCAAATTCAAATCTAAGCGCGCGGAATGAAATCTTTCTGAACACTAAAATCATACTTCACTTCAGCGGATAGGGGACATTAGCCAATTTATTATTCTACGGCGTGAAAAATGTGACTTAAGTCTACAATAGGGTTCACAATAGTTTTGGGTTCACAATTTATTTATTCGATCTGTTTCTATCCCTATTTCCTATCCTATTCTGTGCGTGTCTTACGAAATCACTCCATATCTCCACTCTATTGTTTCTCCGACGATCAAAAACGTTAGCACAAAGCAACGATGCAAAAATTCGGGAACGCCGCAAATCGAAGCCGGTCGTTCATTAACAAATATTCGTCGGTCACATGTGCACACGGACAAAAATTAAAGAGCTCTATGCAGTAGTACTTACAGGCGCCTGTTTTCGGTGATCTTCGATGTGGTTGATCGGTGTTACCTTCGTCGGCTACATGCTGCCCTGGTTGGCGATCAGCTTTGCCGTTTGGGTTCGGTGACGTACGACCACGCGCTGGCTGGTACGGTAGAAAGGTGGAATGCCTCCTCACTGGACTGGCTTCTCGATCAATCGACTGCCTCCGGATGGTGTAGGGGAGAGCTTCTTCTTCGTCGATTTTGCTTGGCTGGCTACTAGGACTATTAGTAGTCACCTAGTGCAGCGGATAAACGCACCAAAAAAGGGGGCGCAGTTACCGCGATTAACCCACGTGAATGACGTTGGCGTGGGTTCTGGCCTCAGAAACGGTTGGCCAGCAGATTTGCTCACTAGAGGACCCGATGGAGAGCTGTGGCTTGGATGATGGCGGTTCGATCCTTGGCTTCAAGCTGGGAATAGAAAGCCGTCGCACGGCTGCACGCACGACAATGGGGATTAAAAGACACGCACTTGCACGCACAGAATTATTCTTTACCTTTCTATCTTCTTAACTTTTACACACTTTATCTATACGGGATTGGTTTTTAAGCTTGTTTTAGCTAACTGAAAGAAGCACAATGAATTAGCACCAGAAAGATTTCTAAGTTGAACAAATATCTTTACTTCGAATATCGCGATCACAGGCAGAGCCACACTTCCAACACTTTTTCGAGTCTCCAGGCAAATGAACGAGTTAACATTTGTCCTCAGATAGGAAAGCTAAGAAATTAGATAATCCGGAAACGCGAAATCGCCGAACAATTGGGATCTAGCCGTTAATTATAATCCTTTGAAATAAAGGCATCTCGCTTTGGCAAGTTTCTGTTGGATCATGTCCTCTCATTTCCCTATCTTTTCCATATCTATAAGACCCGAACTGAGTTATCAGTTCCGAAATAATTTCAACCTTCGGAATCGTTAATTGATTTGCTTCTTGACCTCGCGAATCGAATGCGGTAAAGCGTGTCCATCCGTTTGCCTATATTTCAGGTGTAATTCGGTTTTTAAGCTTTCTTAGCTGGTATGAAAATAACAGTAATGACTCGATTTATAGAACTCGGTAAATATTGGAATTTTATTGAAAGTTTCTTAATTTAATTGAACTATGACAATTAGAGAAATACTAGACATTTAACAACAAGATAATAATAACGAAAAATAAAATAGACGCTTCGCGTACCTGTTACAAATTCCTGGAGGAACTTCCGGAGGAATTCCTGGAGGAACTTCCGGAGGAACTTCCGGAGGAACTTCCGAAGGAATTCCTGGAGGAACTTCCGGAGGAACTTCCGGAGGAATTCCTGGAGGAACTTCCAGAGGAATTCCAGGAGGAACTTCCAGAGGAATTCCTGGAGGAACTTCCGGAGGAATTCCTGGAGGAATTTCTGGAGGAATCACTGGAGGAACTTCCGGAGGAAATCCTGAAGGAACTTCCGGAGGGAACAGGAATAGTCCACGTGGGTGTTGAGTTTCAACTTATCATCAATCATCACACCTAGATGTCTCAGAGTCCGCACCGACGGGATGTCGTGCCCTCCGATGGTAATCTGCATCCGCTGGATCATTTTGCAGTTGCTGACCAGCATCACTTCTGTTTTGTGATAAGCCAGCTGCAGCTTGACTCCATTCATCCAGGTTTCTACTGCGTCGGTCGCTTTCGCCACCAGCATTTCCACCTCCTCTAGTAACTCACCGGTTAATCATCCGCCATCATCCACGAATCCGTAAATCTTTATACCTTTGGGCAACTTCAGCATCAGCACTCCGTTTTACATCACATTCCATAACGTTGGGCCTGGTATGGACCCATGTGGGACGCCGGCCGTAACCCTGATCGATTTCTGCCCCGAGTTCGTGTCGTAAACCAGAATCCGATTCAGGAAGTAGCTCCTAAAGATCTTACACAGGAAGTCGGGGCTTCGCATTCCATGCAGCTCTGCGGCGATGTCCTCCCAGCTGGTACTGTTGAACGCGCTTTTGACGTCAATCGTCAGTACCGGGCAGAACTGATTGCCGCTCCTCTTTTTCTAGAAAACACTCTCTGCAACTTCAATGACTGTTCTGATTGCACCCACAGTCGATGTGCCTTTACGGAATCCAAACTGCTTTTCCGATAAGCCATAGTCTCACTGTGTAAGCCCGTTCGTGAACTGTGTAAGCCTATTAAGGATAACCTTTTCCAGAAGCTTCCCCAGTGTATCCAGCAGACATATGGGCCTTTACGATGCTGTATTTCCGGCGGTTTTCCAGGATTCGGCAGCAGCACCAGTTTCTGGATCTTCCACGTATCCGAAAAAATACCATCTACTAAACACTTCTGAAGCACCATCCTGAAGAGGTCCGTGGATTTCGCGCGGATCGCGGATTTTAGAACCTGACATTTGGAATTCCATCCGGACCCGGAGCTTTCTTCATCTTCAAACCTTTCGCCACTGATAATAGCTCGTCATTGGAGACTTGCATACCTGCAGCGGTTACTCGGTCTTCGCGTACGCGGCCACGTTGTACAACCATGCTACGGGAAAAAGGCGTCCACGATGATCTTCAGATTGTTAGGAGACATTTCGACTGACGTCGCAGGACCCCTGATCTTCTTTGTCACGACTCGATAAGCCTTACCCCAAGGATCAGCGTCACCCTAGCAGCACACATATTCCACATAGGCTACTGTAACTCATATGTGATCAGATCTAGTCGCAATCAAGTTGCTGCAACCAGATTAGACTGACTTGTGCTGCTCGGTCAGCTTCCCGGCACAACTCCTTGAAGCAGTTGGACTTGCTGATTTGGATCGCCCGTTTGAAAGCCGCTCTAGCTTCACGGAAAACTATCTTTCGCTCCTCTCTGACCATTTCAGACCGTGCCCTCTGAAAGTGTCTCCTAGCTCTGAGGCAGGCAGCGCGAAGGTTGGCAAGATTTTCGTTCCACCAGTAACTTGGCCGCCGGCTTTTCTTTGGCTCTAATTTTCTCGGCATCGTCGCATTGCAATCCATCGCTAGCGTTTCCGTCAGCTGGTCTGCTTCAAGGTTTGTAGCGTCGCTGTCCGCTCGAAGTGCTTCGATAAAAAGATCCTTATCGAAGTCCTTCGTCTTCCATCTTCGCCAACTAGACCTTATCTCCCGTCGTACCGTCGGCGTTCGTGTTCCAACACTATATCGGATCGCCTGGTGATTGCTATGGGTATAGTCTTCACAAACTCTCCAGTTCATGTTCCTCGCCATCGACGGACTGCAGAACGTGACATCGATGATGGACTCCCTGCCATCTCTGCGAAATGTACTAACGGTACCTTCGTTGCCCAATCTTACTTCCAGCTTAGCCAGCGCCTCCAGCAAACTGTAACCTCTGGCGTTAGTCAGTCTGCTTCCCCAATCCACTGCCCAAGCATTGAAATCGCCTCCGATGATCACCGGTTTTCGGCCGATCAGCTTTTCCATTAGTGAGTCCAGCATACGGTTATACTGCTCCAAAGTCCACCTTGGGGGTGCGTAACAGCTACACACAAAGATCCCGTTAATTTTGGCGATTATGCAACCCTCGCTTGAACTGTCTACCACCTCTTGGATAGGAAATCTGCCCATCACTTGGATAGCCGCAATCCCCGTAGCATCCGCCACCCAGTTGACGTTGTCAGAAGGAATCCGGTACGGCTCAGCAATAATTGCCACGTCGCACATTGCTTCTGTTGTCGACTGCCACAACAGCTGCTGTGCGGTGTCGCAATGGTTGAGATTCAACTGGATGATCTCCATTAATCTCGGCCCGCCATCGCCTTCTTGTAGGCAGGGCATTGAAAGCCACCCGTCATGTGGTCGTTTCCATCCTCCGGTTTGCAGAGCAGGCATCTTGGTTGCTTCGTGCAGTCCCTAGCAACGTGTCCTTCTCCACCACATTTCCTACAAAGACCGGATCTGTCTGGGCCACTGCAGTTTCGCGCCTGGTGCCCAAACGCCATACATTTGAAGCATCGTTCCATCTGTTTGGTGATTCGAGAGGTGAGTCTCAACGGGCACATTGACCATCCGACTTTCACCTTGCCCACCTCCACCATTTTATTGGCAGCGTCTACCGTTAGTCGTATCGCTGCTATTTGTGTACCTTCCTCAACCGAATCTTCTTCTTCTTATTGGCATTACATCCCCACACTGGGACAGAGCCGCCTCGCAGCTTAGTGTTCATTGAGCACTTCCACAGTTATTAACTGCGAGGTTTCTAAGCCAGTTTACCATTTTTGCATTCGTATATCATGAGGCTAACACGATGATACTTTTATGCCCAGGGAAGTCGAGACAATTTCCAATCCGAAAATTGCCTAGACCGGCACCGGGAATCGAACCCAGCCACCCTCAGCATGGTCTTGCTTTGTAGCCGCGCGTCTTACCGCACGGCTAAGGAGGGCCCATCCTCAACCGAATGATCATCTGAATTTCGCCCAGCGTGCATTGTGAGGTCAGTGCCTCCCTCAGTTCGTCTACCGTAGTTATCTCGTCCAGGTTTCTGCATTCGACCACTGCCTCCCTCGTTAAAGCCCTTACGTTTCCTTCACTACCTAAGGAATTGGCTATGAGCTCCCGGAAGGCCGAGCTCTTGACCGTGGGATCCTTCTTCAGCTCGAACAGCAATTCCCCCTACTGGGTACGCCTAGTCTTCACCATTTTTTCACCTAAATCCTTGAGCACCGGGTCCTCTCTCACCTTCCGTAATATCGCTGCGTATGTCGTCTTGACGCTCACTTCGACTATCAAGGCTCTATGACTATGACCCTCTCACGAGAAAGGCGATGTTTTTCTTTCTTCTTCTGCTCTTTCTTCTTTTCCATCTCCCGCTGACTTTCCACGCTTTGTTTGCGTGGGTGTGTGAGTGTTTTTTTTCTTCCTAGGCAATGGAGGGGGAATCTGATCAACAGACATCCTGGGTTGTCCATGAAGTGCGGGGTAAGGGACCACCTCCAACAGAAAACTAGGGAGGCAGGACTATATCCCCGACCCGCTAAACCGTTTCCGTTGCCGCCAAGCCCATCGTTCCTTCGGGTACAACCAGAAAGTAATGCTTCAAAGAGAAGCCTGTGGACAACGCATCCTCGAGGTTAGCTGCGTTTCCTTGCAGCACCGGACATCGTGACTCGCTTTTTTAGAAGAACACCATGTTATCGTTCCAGCGCATTGCCGGCTTTTCAGGTGACCTTACCACCCCCTATGTCCTCGGAATGTGGGAAGGGTCGACCTCGCACCTGCTTCCCTCTGCACGACTGGTATCAAGAATGATGATGCCGCGTGCACCCCAAATTGACCTTTCTGCGATAGGGCCTATTCGCCAGCACACAGAAGGACTTGCCAACGCGGTGCCTACGCCTGCCCCAGCCTTGACGAGGACCCCTTTCCGTCCTCGGGCTCGGAACCCGCCCGGTTGATACTATGTTGTTCTTCGCGCGGCCACTTGTTCGATAAAAGGGTCGAGTTCAACCAGCTCCGAGACGATTTGGGCGATAGCCGATAAAACGGCGTTCCAGCCAACTTCATCTTTACACGGAACTAGGTTGTCCGGGGTAGTGTCCAGACCACATGTGGCAAGCATGTGGTCACGCATTGCGCGAAAACGTGAGCACACGAACAACACGTGTTCGGCCGTTTCCTCTAAACCTGCGCACACCAAACACTCGGGCGAGGCCGAGCAAGCCAGCTGCGTTACCTGCACTGTGATTTTGCAGCACGCTTAAACGCTGGGCACATTGAACCCCCCATGGGGTGCTTGCTGTTCACAGCTTTGCTGGAACAAATCAAACGTATTTTTTCTATGGCAGCTCTACTTAAAAACGGATTGTGGCTCACTACTTCTATGTTTTCTGATGCTTATTCGGTAAACAATACGTATGGTGTATATTCCGGCCCTAGATCGTGACTGGAAGTGGCTATTTTGCCCCACTTTCCTCTAAAAGTAGCATTTATTCTATGGAAGTTACGATTTAAAACCGATTGCGTATAACTGATTCTATTTTTTCTTATACTAATTTTGTAGAGAATACGATTGGTATGTATTCCAGCCCAGGATTGTGACTGGAAGTGCACTTTCCTATAAAAATGCATTTTTCCGCGACAGCTGCATTTTAAAAACTATTATCATTAATATCTTTTATGTTTCGAAATGCAAATGCAAATTCAGTGTTTAATACGAATGGTACATATCTTGTTATGTCTTGACTGAACTATTCAAAAACGGGTTGTCATGATCTAAGCTGCCTTACATATACACCATACGTTTCTCTACTAAATTACCATCAGGAAACATAGAAATAAATAGACGCATTCGGTTTTAAATCGTTGCTGTCATAGAAAAAATGCATTTTGTAGAGGAAAATGGAGCAAACAGCCACGTTCAGTTTCGATCTAGATCCGGAACGTATAACATATGTATTCTCTACAAATTTCGAAATTAGAAAACAAAATAAAGTTAGTGGCAAATAGTTTTAAAGAATGATTTCTGATAGCATTCTAGATAAGGATCTCAAAAGTAAAACATGAGTATCACTAGTGTCCAATCTACGAATTACACCGTAACAATGCTAATGCTAATGCTAATGCTAAAAATAGTTTTAAAGAATAGCTGTCATAGAATAAATGCATTTTTTAGAGGAAAATGGGGCAAAACAGTTACTTCTAGTCGTAATCTTGAACCGGAATATATACCATACTTATTTTCTAGACAATTAGCATAAGAAAAAAAAAACGGTTTTTCGCAATCGATTTTAAATCACAGCTGTCATAGAGAATATGCATTTTTAGAGGAAAATGGGGCAAAACAGCCCCTTCAAGTCACGATTCAGGGCCGGAAGATATACAATACGTATTCTCTACAATATTAACCTTAGAAAACATAGGAGTAGTTAGCCACAATCAGTTTTTAAGTATAGCTGCCATATAAAAAATATGTTTATTAGGGGTAAATGGGGCAAAACAGCTACTTACAGTCATGATTTAAGGTCGGAATACAAACCATACTTATTCTCTACTAAAATAGCATCAAAAAACATAGGGGTAGTTAGCCGCAATCGGTTTTAAAGAGTAGCTGTCATAGAAAAAATGCATGTTTCAGAGGAAAATGGGGCAAAACAGCCCCTTCCAGTCACGACCCGGGGCCGGAATATTTACCATACGTATTCTCTACAAAATTAACATTAGTAAACATAGGAGTAGTTAGCCGCAATCGGCTTTTAAGTATGGCTCCCATAGAAAAAATATGTTTTTAGGGGTTAATGGGGCAAAACGGCCAGTTCCCATAATTTCCGGTGAACGAAAATAGCACCAATCGATTTGTCGTGAATTTTCCCTTAAGGAAGGGTATTTCTCTGCCGCAGCAAGTTGCCGCAATAAATAGGTACCTTTTTGGGTCACTTTTTCCCCACTGTGCACTGGGACAGAGCCGCCTCGCAGCTTAGTGTTCATTAAGCACTTCCACAGTTATTAACTGCGAGGTTTCTAAGCCAGGTTACCATTTTTGCATTCGTATATCATGAGGCTAGCACGATGATACTTTTATGCCCAGGGAAGTCGAGACAATTTCAAATCCGAAAATTGCCTAGACCGGCACCGGGAATCGAACCCAGCCACCCTCAGCATGGTCTTGCTTTGTAGCCGCGCATCTTACCGCACGGCTAAGGAGGGCACTTCGTCCACATATATATATATATATATATATATATATATGAGAGTGATTCAAATTTTGACTTTTTTGCTCCCCTATGCTTAAACGATGGCATTTGCTATTTTAATAATCCTCCTAAATTTTTAGCAAATTTATAAATAATGACTGAGCACGCGTAGTTTGAAGTTTGTATGGAAATTACTATAAAAAGAGCCGCTTGAGTAAAAGACTGTTCCGTGTTGCGACCCATTAACTATTCAAATGTAATCGACTCGATGACTTCATAGAATACTTCCTAAGCTAGAGGACAGTTGTTGTTGCGAAGCGATCTGACTTTTGTAAGCAAAGTTATAAAGAAAACAAAAATGCTCATTATTGATATTGATGTTATTCTTTTACGTGTTAAATGGAATTTCCCACGATTCAGTATTTCCTTAATAACTTTTCTTGCAAGCATCAAATCATTTCGCAACAAAGACGACCTATTTCCTTGTTAAATTTTCTATGTTGCCAATGTACTCATATATTTTTAGAGCTTAATGAGAAGCACCGGAGAACGGTTTTCCACAAAAGTGACTGTTTTCATAGTTATTTTCATACAAACTTCAAACTGGGCGTGCTCAGTCTAGTTACATCCAAACTAGCTAAAAATTTAAGAGGATGAATAAAACAGCAAATGTCATCGTTTAAGCATAGAGGAGCGAAAAAGTCGAAATTTGAATCACTCTAATATATATATATATATATATCTATCTATATATATATATATATATATATATATATATATATATATATATATATATATATATATATATATATATATATATATATATATATATATATATATATATATTAGGGTGGCTCAAATTAGTATGGGAAAAACTTTTTTCAATCTGATGGGCGGCCCTTCTTATTCGGTTCTATTTGATGCCCTGATGCTCTGGACAAAATTTCAGCCAAATCGGACAACGTTTGGGCGGTGCTAAACTTGTTGGAAGTTTATATGCAAAAATGTATGCAGAAACATCCAAAAACAGTAAATTGCAGCTGGATCTTGGAGATCTTGGAGAGTTTAATACAGAATGTTATGCAGAAAACCGCGAGAAGATTAGAGTTTGCCCGGCTAAGTCATTAGCATTTCTTTGAAGTGGGGTTTGAGCAAATTTCGTTTCTTTTACCTTTGAAAAGAAATAAATTCACCCCTACAACACTCCAGTAAAATGCTAATATCTTTGCGTAATAAACTCTAATCTTCTCGCGGTTTTTAGCATAACATTCTGTATTTAATTCTACAAGAACTGAATGGGTATCATGGTTCTTGATCGTAAATTGTGCCTTTCAACTGCAAATCACTGTTTTTGGATGTTTCTGCATACATTTTTTCATAAGAACTTCCAACAAGTTTAGCACCGCCCAAACGTTGACCGATTTGGCTGAAATTTTGTCCAGAGCATCAGAGCATCAAATAGAACCGAATAAGAGGGCGGCCCATCAAAAAAATTGAAAAAGTGTTTTTGAGCCACCCTAATATATATTGTATATAACCCCGGACAACCTCGTTGAGAGGATGTGTCGGGAAGAGGTTATATGGAATGCGGTGAACACAGCGTCTCAACAAATTATGTCGAAACTCCAGCGCTGGTGGCGTCTTGAACAAAACCAGAGGTCATTGCGGCTCACGCGTGGCGTTTGTTGTGGGGGTGCTCGGCTCCTATGCGAGTTTATGATACAGACCGATAGGTTACTAACATAGCTTGCGATCGACGGGTAGTCAGGTTACCACCCTTGAAGTCGATGTTGCGTTATAACGTCGAGTGCGTTAGCATAGGCGTGAGTGTTCTCAATAGTCCCCCCCTGATGTATTGCCGGCCGGGGGTACGGACTGGCGGAAGGGTTTTTGGTTTAGTGGGTCGGGTGATCCCATCCCCACACTACCTGAGATAACTTCCTCAGGTGTTTGTTCGCAGATTTCCGTTTACCCTTACTAAAAAAATAAATAAAAAATAAATTCTAGGTAGATGAAGTTTTTTCAAGATTCCTAATCAAGTTGGTACGAAAATTCTCGCTAATATTCCTTTTTGTATTCAAATTTCTTACAGCAAATTTCGTCCAGGATTTTTTCAGTGACTTCTACCAACATTCATCCGGATATTCTTGTGAAAATGCATTCGCGAACTTCTGAAGGAATAAAGCAATAAAACCTCCAGGAACTCCTACGCAAATTCTTTAGAAAACTCCAGCCAAAACTCCTCTGAGAATACCAGCAATTATTGCTACAAAAACAATGTGCAGATTTTTTTTCAAATTCTGAGATAATTCTTCGGAAATTTCTGCGGTGAGAGGAAAGGATACTATTTCAAATGATTAGGAAACGAAGACGCTTTGCACAACATGGCATTTTCTATACTTTAATCTTTAAAAAGTCTAAATTCCAAGTTCCAGAAACCAAAATCACCAAACAACAAAAAAGCTCTGATCCAATTAGCTGTTGCTCTCAACTGAAATTACATCACCCAAGTGATTTGCACCCACCAGAAGAAAAAAAAAAGTAAACAGCAAATCACTTTCATGTGTCGCCGAAAATTCAGCTCACTGCGCTAGCGGGGCCGACTCACAACGAGGAGTCGGCCGCCTGCATACGAATGAGACTGCAAATAAATAAACCACACACACGAGAGGTTCGCCTTACTCGCCGGTGGCAACCAGTACCGAAACCACGAATCAGACTGACTTGACGTTCCGCCACATGAATTGTTGATGAGTTTGTGAGCTATACGATGTGGACCTGAACTGATGCCTACACCAGTTGAGCGTCCCAAGCGTTTCCGAGAGTTGGAAGCTAGGGTGATAAACTAAATAGGAATGTGGGAAATCCTTTTTCTCATGCAAGTTTTGGATGCAGAACATCTACATTTTGGCATCAATTAAACATGAAGATCTTCGGTAGAGTTGAAATGGTTCCGAAAGAACTTTATGGTAACGTTGAATGTAAATCTATCTAATGTCCATAGCTGCAATGTTAAAATTATGGCATATTTTAAAACAAAATATTCACATATTTTGATTCGACATTATCAGCTACCACTATCACAATCGAACGGCTTAACAGTTTTTGTCGTCAATGTACTCTGCTCTTCATACATCGACCGCTATCAGAAATTCAATGACCAACTTTTCCCCATGGACCCATGCAGACTAATGTCACCCTAATAGTCACCAACGGACAAGTTTAAATCCGAAACCACACTGCAGCACCACCGCCGCAGCATTCTCACAGTTGGGCAGAACCACTTCTTCACCAAACCTATTCTACGGGACGTATGCGGGCTACCGCCTGACATCGCCTCAGAATCAAAAGCAATTGCAATCTGCCGAGATGTGTGTGCTTCTCTCGTTCACTTGAAAGCAAGTGCCGGGAAAAGTGGTTTTTCATAGTACTGCAACCGGGTTTCGTTGCAATTCGATGTGAGTGCGAACGGTGGCCGGGTACTAAATTCTCAACGAGTGCGGTTTTATTTTTAAATGACGTCAAGCCACCCGACGACCATTTGCTGCTTTGATGATGCCGAGTGGATGAAGATTAGTGACTCAGTCCTTGCTGCTGGGAAGTAGGTCAACGTCACTGGTCGGAAGTATTAGGTCGTTCATAGGAATTTTGTGTCGCTTATAGGATAGGATTTAGAATTCCAGAGGAGGGTTTCAAAGGAATGATAAAGAAATCCTACAACAACAAAATTTGTAATGTCAGCGAAACAGGAATAAAATACGCCAAAGAACAGCCCATACCATAGATGCAAGTTGCGCTCTCGAAAGCTTTTCACCGGAAAATAATATAATTTCCATTAATTCCAATTCTACCCTTGCCTTTTGCAAAATTGAGTTGAATTCGCCCTCATCGCGTCATAGAATTGAAACATAATTGCAAAAGCCAAAGATGTCGCTAATATTTGTTTAGGTTGATGCATAATACCGAGATTGGAACCCGACCCCAATCACATATATTATAATTGAGAAAGTTTACCCCCAAAAGCCGGATGGATGCCGTAAACATGAACCTGACCTTGGGGGAAAACTTTTGTCATTTTACTTCATCCGAAAGTTTGCGGCGCACGTGTAGGCAACCAACACCAAGTGCCATCATCAATTCCAATTTCATTGTCTTTATCCGCTCGGCAGTGAAGTGCAGTGCGACACCCGTGTGCTGGCGCCAAGCCCAGCAACGTAAATCAAGATTTATGGCAACTTTCGTTCGATAATTAGCATTTCTGGCAGAGGATCCTCTGCTCACGTATGCTGCTGTAGTGGAGTAGCGCAGAGTCGGAGGACCTTGAGTCTTTGTTATTCGTAAGGATGTCGGGAAGGAGCCAACCAGCATCGGCAGCGGCTCCTTTAGAATTCCATTCAGCTACGACAAGTGGGGGGAAAGTTTAAGACGTTGTAATTGATCCTAGGAAAAAAAGCGTTCCCTTTCAAACATGAGAATTATAAATTCTTTTCAGGAGCAGAATTCGGAAGCCTGCATAATTGATTCCGCTCACGGACAATGGGTGGTGGGTACGTCGAAATCGACCCATCGAAAAGCTCGCGTGGGTTGCTGCTTGAGCGCTAGTTTGCCCTTCCATCCCATTATCCGGAAGCGGCACGAATAGTGGCTCCACTTCTTGATAGTGCAGAGTAGTTTACTTTTACGTTCAATGGCACCACACGAGAATACTTTCCACAATAGGAACTGGAAATCTACGGAGCCAGAGCCATTTGAAAGGACTGTTTCCTCGGGGAACGAATTAATTATGAAGAGGTGGAAGAGAGTACTGCCTTGAATCGAGGCTGGGGTTGCAATAACGAGCTATGGAAGCAGTATTTCAATAATAATTATATTTGCGATAATGGCAACTGTATGAGCTTACTGTTTGTTATGACGCAAATATGAATTCGGAAGATAAATTATGCGATAGTGCTATTAAAACATAAGCGAAATGCTGTTGAGTCAGATTAGAATAATTTGATCGTTCTAATCTTGGGAAGAGTAGCTAATCAGAGTTGCTGTGCGAATTTTGATCGTATGCCTTTCTGAATTATGCTGAACTCCTATTGGAATGCAAGTTTGCAAGTTGGTCGAATTTCTTTTGGAATGCTTTCGACTTCCGTTTAAGAATGCTTCCAAATTCATTTTTGAATGCTGACCGAATTCCTTTTGAAATGTTGTCAAATTCCTTTTGGAATGCTGGCGAATTCTGTTTTGGAATGTTGCCGAATCCCGTTTTGGAATGTTTCCAAATTCCTTTTAGAATTCCGGCCGAAATCCTTTTGAAATGTTCCCGAATTCGTTTTGGAATGATTTTGAATTTCGTTTTGGAATGTTTCCAAATTCCTTTTTGAATGCTGGCCGAATTCCTTTCGAAATATTGTCGAATTCGTTTTGGAATGCTGGCGAATTCCGTTTTGGAATGTTGCCAAATTTCGTTTTGGTATGTTTCCGAATTCCTTTTGGAATGCTGACCGAAATCCATTGAAATGTTGCCGAATTCGTCTTGGAATGCTGGCGAATTCCGTTTATTAGGGGAAGGGTCATTTGGCCGAATGCCATTAGGCCGAACAGACCATTAGGCCGAAACCCATCTTGCCGAAAGTCATTTGGCCGAAACCAATCAGGAAGAAAGTCATTTGGCCGGAACCCATCTGACCGAAAGTCATTTGGCTGAAAGGGTTGTTTGGCCGAAAAGGTCGTTTAGAATGCGCACATACCAAAACGGAATTCGACAACAAACCAAAACGGAATTCGGCAACATACCAAAACGGAATTCGGCAACATTTCAAAAGGAATTCGTCAACGAATTCGGCAACATTTCCAAAAGAATTCGGTCAGCATTCTAAAAGGAATTTGGAAACATTCCAAAACGGAATTCGGCATTTGCAGCAAAAATTGGACTAATCTGGTTTTGTGAATCATGCCGCTTAAATTTCGATTCCGCTGTCTACGATCGTGAAAAGACAATCATGAGAGCCTTGCGAGAATTGCTTATTCGTACCGATTCGATGGATACCCGGCTTGGCCACTACGGCGAAAATCTACGTAGAATCAATAAGACGATCTACGGATCTCAGCTGCTCTCGAAACCACATTCCTACAAAGTATCGATGAGCTCAACTTAGACGACGTCGTAGACGACCCGATTAACAGATCCAGATCCTGTGAAGAAACTTCCTTTTTCGAAGTCCTAGATGAGATCAATAGTTCTATCGCTCACATTCCGGAAAAAAATGTTGTTGGATCCAACAAAAGGGTCCAAATCGTCGCTCATCAACCGTCCAGCTCTGAACATGTACCATTGAAGAAATCACGGATCAACGTCTCAACCCCGGCTCCCACTACCAACACTGGACCCAGCTCGAATTACGAGACTCTTCAAGGGAAGCTGTCGATCCTCTTGAAAAGAGGCTTCCGAGGCTCTTGAAAGGCAGCTTTTGAACCACTGAAAAAGAAGCTCCTGTGCATCTTGAATGTACGCTTCCAAGCCTCTTGAAAGAAGAATTCCGAGCCTATTGAAGGGAAGCATCTTGAAGGGATGTTACCGAGCCTCTTGAAAGGCAGCTTACGAGCCACTTAAAAAAAGGCTTCTGAGCCTCTTGAAAGGATGCTTCTCAACCTCACGAATAAGAGTTTACCTGCATATTGAAAAGAGGCTTCCGAACCACTTGAAAGGAGGCTTCAGAGCCTCTTGGAAGGAGGTTTCCGAGCCTCTTGGAAAGAGGCTTCCGAGCCTCTTGGAAGGAGGCTCTGAGGCCTCTTGGAAGGAGGCTTCCGAGCCTCTTGAAGGAGGCTTCGAGCCTCTTGGAAGGAGGCTTCGAGGCCTCTTGGAAGGAGGCGCTTGAGCCTCTTGGAAGGAGGCTTCCGAGGCCTCTTGGAACTTCTGAGCCTCTTGGAAGGAGGCTTCGAGCCTCTTGGAAGGAGGCTGAGGCCTCTTGGAAGGAGGCTTCTGAGCCTCTTGGAAGGAGGCTTCTGAGCCTCTTGGAAGGAGGCTTCTGAGCCTCTTGGAAGGAGGCTTGAGCCTCTTGGAAGGAGGCTTCTGAGCCTCTTGAAGGAGGCTTCTGAGGCCTCTTGGAAGGAGGCTTGAGGCCTCTTGGAAGGAGGCTTCTGAGCCTCTTGGAAGGAGGCTTCTGAGCCTCTTGGAGGAGGCTCTGAGCCTCTTGGAAGGAGGCTTCCAGAGCCTCTTGGAAGGAGGCCTGAGCCTCTTGGAAGGAGGCCTGAGCCTCTTGGAAGGAGGCTTCTGAGCCTCTTGGAAGGAGGCTTCTGAGCCTCTTGGAAGGAGGCTGGAGGCCTCTTGGAAGGAGGCTTCTGAGCCTCTTGGAAGGAGGCTCTGAGGCCTCTTGAAGGAGGCCTGAGCCTCTTGAAGGAGGCTTCTGAGCCTCTTGAAGGAGGCTTCTGAGCCTCTTGAAGGAGGCCTGAGGCCTCTTGAAGGAGGCTTTGAGCCTCTTGAAGGAGGCTGGGCCTCTTGAAAGGAGGCTTTGAGGCCTCTTGAAGGAGGCTCTGAGCCTCTTGAAGGAGGCTTCTGAGCCTCTTGAAGGAGGCGGGCCTCTTGAAGGAGGCTGGGCCTCTTGAAGGAGGCTTCCGGGCCTCTTGAAGGAGGCTTCTGAGCCTCTTGAAGGAGGCTCTGAGCCTCTTGGAAGGAGGCTTCTGAGCCTCTTGGAAGGAGGCTTCTGAGCCTCTTGGAAGGAGGCTTCTGAGGCCTCTTGGAAGGAGGCTTCTGAGCCTCTTGGAAGGAGGCTTCCGAGGCCTCTTGGAAGGAGGCTCTGAGGCCCTCTTGGAAGGAGGCCTGAGCCTCTTGGAAGGAGGCTTCCGAGCCTCTTGGAAGGAGGCTCTGAGGCCTCTTGGAAGGAGGCTTCTGAGCCTCTTGGAAGGAGGCTTCTGAGCCTCTTGGAAGGAGGCTTCCGAGCCTCTTGGAAGGAGGCTTCTGAGCCTCTTGGAAGGAGGCCTGAGCCTCTTGAAGGAGGCTTCTGAGCCTCTTGGAAGGAGGCTTCCGAGCCTCTTGAAGGAGGCTTCTGAGCCTCTTGGAAGGAGGCTTCTGAGCCTCTTGGAAGGAGGCTGTGAGCCTCTTGGAAGGAGGCTTCTGAGCCTCTTGGAAGGAGGCTTCTGAGCCTCTTGGAAGGAGGCTTCTGAGCCTCTTGGAAGGAGGCTTGAGGCCTCTTGAAGGAGGCTTCTGAGCCTCTTGGAAGGAGGCTTCTGAGCCTCTTGGAAGGAGGCTTCTGAGCCTCTTGGAAGGAGGCTTCTGAGGCCTCTTGGAAGGAGGCTTGAGGCCCTCTTGAAGGAGGCTTCTGAGGCCTCTTGGAAGGAGGCTTCTGAGCCTCTTGGAAGGAGGCTTCCGAGCCTCTTGAAGGAGGCTTCCAGGCCTCTTGGAAGGAGGCTTGAGGCCTCTTGGAAGGAGGCTTCCGGGCCTCTTGAAAGGAGGCTTGAGGCCTCTTGAAAGGAGGCCTGAGCCTCTTGAAGGAGGCCTGAGCCTCTTGAAGGAGGCTTCTGAGCCTCTTGAAAGGAGGCCTGAGCCTCTTGAAAGGAGGCTTCTGAGCCTCTTGAAGGAGGCTTCCGAGGCCTCTTGAAGGAGGCTTCCGGGCCTCTTGAAAGGAGGCTTGAGCCTCTTGAAGGAGGCTTCTGAGCCTCTTGAAAGGAGGCTTGAGCCTCTTGAAAGGAGGCTTTGAGGCCTCTTGAAAGGAGGCTTCCGAGCCTCTTGAAGGAGGCTCTGAGGCCTCTTGAAGGAGGCTTCTGAGCCTCTTGAAAGGAGGCTTCTGAGGCCTCTTGAAAGGAGGCTTCTGAGCCTCTTGAAAGGAGGCTTGAGCCTCTTGAAAGGAGGCTTCTGAGCCTCTTGAAAGGAGGCTTGAGCCTCTTGAAGGAGGCTTCTGAGCCTCTTGAAAGGAGGCTTCTGGGCCTCTTGAAAGGAGGCTCTGAGCCTCTTGAAAGGAGGCTTCCTGAGGCCTCTTGAAAGGAGGCCTGAGCCTCTTGAAGGAGGCCTGAGCCTCTTGAAAGGAGGCTTCTGAGCTCTTGAAAGGAGGCTTCTGAGCCTCTTGAAAGGAGGCCTGAGCCTCTTGAAGGAGGCTTCTGGAGCCTCTTGAAAGGAGGCTTCTGAGCCTCTTGAAAGGAGGCTTCTGAGCCTCTTGAAAGGAGGCTTCTGAGCCTCTTGAAAGGAGGCTTCCTGAGCCTCTTGAAAGGAGGCTTCTGAGCCTCTTGAAAGGAGGGCTTCCAGGCCTCTTGAAAGGAGGCTTGGAGCCTCTTGAAAGGAGGCTTCCAGGCCTCTTGAAAGGAGGCTTGAGGCCTCTTGAAAGGGAGGCTCTGAGCCTCTTGAAAGGAGGCTTCTGAGCCTCTTGAAGGAGGCTTGAGGCCTCTTGAAGGAGGCTTCCAGGCCTTTTGAAAGGAGGCTTCCAGAGCCTCTTGAAAGGAGGCTTCTGAGGCCTCTTGAAAGGAGGCTTCTGAGCCTCTTGAAAGGAGGCTTCTGAGCCTCTTGAAAGGAGGCTTCCAGAGCCTCTTGAAAGGAGGCTTCTGAGCCTCTTGAAAGGAGGCTTCTGAGCCTCTTGAAGGAGGCTTCTGAGCCTTTGAAAGGAGGCTTCTGAGCCGCTTGAAAGGAGGCTTCTAGGCTGCTTGAAAGGAGGCTTCTGAGCTGCTTGAAAGGAGGCTTCTGAGGCCGCTTGAAGGAGGCTTGAGGCCTCTTGAAGGAGGCTGAGCCTCTTGGAAGGAGGCTTCTGAGGCCCTCTTGGAAGGAGGCTTCTGAGGCCTCTTGGAAGGAGGCTTCTGAGCCTCTTGGAAGGAGGCTCTGAGCCTCTTGGAAGGAGGCTTCCGAGGCCTCTTGGAAGGAGGCTTCTGAGCCTCTTGGAAGGAGGCTTCCGAGCCTCTTGGAAGGAGGCTTCCAGGTCTTGAGGCTCTCTTGGAAGGAGGCTTCTGAGCCTCTTGGAAGGAGGCCTGAGCCTCTTGGAAGGAGGCTTCCGAGCCTCTTGGAAGGAGGCTTCTGAGCCTCTTGGAAGGAGGCTTCTGAGCCTCTTGAAGGAGGCTTGAGCCTCTTGGAAGTAGGCTTCTGAGCCTCTTGGAAGGAGGCTTCCGAGCCTCTTTTAAGGAGGCCTGAGCCTCTTGGAAGGAGGCTTCCTGAGCCTCTTGGAAGGAGGCTTCCGAGCCTCTTGGAAGGAGGCTTCCGAGCCCTCTTGGAAGGAGGCTTCCGAGCCTCTTGGAAGGAGGCTTCCGAGCCTCTTGGAAGGAGGCTTCCGAGCCTCTTGGAAGGAGGCTTCCGAGCCTCTTGGAAGGAGGCTTCCGAGCCTCTTGGAAGGAGGCTTCCGAGCCTCTTGGAAGGAGGCTTCACTTTAGACAGCGAGAAGTGAGAAATGAGGAGTGAGAAGTGAGACATCTCTCTTCTTATTCCTAATTAGACCTGTGCGCTGCCGCCGACACTTATTGACGTACGCCGACGCCCGTCAAGGTGTTGGCGGCGCGCCATACGCCGGTTAGCTCCACGCCGCCGAATTTCGTATTTTACGCCGATGCTTGCCCAACGCAAAAATTACAGTATGCAGTGCGTTTGCATCTGCCGAACCAAGGCAACCTATCAGGCATTTATTAAATAGCTATTATACCCTTAGCAGATTTCTTTGCTTTTTTCCCTGTCACTTTAACCCGCTTTGGCGTGTTAAATGTTAGGTCATGGCTATAGACCTACAAATCCGATGAACTTTCAATCTCATATGTAACTTCATGTCGAATAACCTCATTCTGGTCGCATTGGGTGGTTCATCATCTTTTTCATGGTTTGAACGTTACATATCTCATGGTACAGTTCTTATAAAAGCGGTTACAAATCAACACCATAATGCATGTTGGATTTGGATTCCCGGGTTTGGTAGGTTTTTTTTTTAGTTTCCCGGGGCATGGAGCAAAAATGGCATTTGAAGCTGAAGCACGATGAGGCTCGTGATCCACCAAATTGAACATTTCCTTCACACTTCCTTGTAATGAAAAAAACTTAATTCCGATTTATTTCGATAAACAATTTTCAAAGAAATTTCTTGGTTTTGAAATTTGTTGAAATAGTTTCCAGGAAGTCCTAGAGGAAGCTCTGAAGGAATACCAGAAGAAAGTTCTTAGGGTCTTGAGGAGTTTCTGGATTTATCTCCTTTGTTATCCTTGTTATCTCTGGAGAAAATTTTGTCGAATTCTTGGAGGAATGTCCAAAGAAATTCTTTAAAAATTTAAGAATGTCGGTAATTCCTTAAGGAGGTCCTTCGGAAATTGCTCTAGGAATTCGTACGGAGATATTTCAAAATTTTCCCTAGAGTTTTGGAAGAAAATAGCGGAGAAAATTACGAAGGAATAACTAGATTTTTTTCCGAGGGAATGGAATATCTTATGGAATACTTGGAAAAGTTCCAGTGGAATTGTAAAAATAATTTCTGAAGGAACTTTGTAGTAATTTTTAAAAGTATGTATATATGTATGTGGTTATCCATCATTCTGGCTTGAGTGTTGCTCTGCATGCGGCTCCACCCAATAATACAATCGAATTTAATTACCATTTTGCATTTAATGCACTGCTGTGTGAAAAGCAAAAACGGAGGTATGCAGAGACACTCACGCGAAGCCCTCGGGATAGACAGAATCTCCTTTCAACAATGTAATCCAACAGACTAATAAATAGATTCGCAATTCGGCTTCTTTGAGGAAGGTTTCGTCGGAAACATTTCAACTGTGGGGAAGTGTACCCATCTACATGAGAGGAAATTTTTAAAAGTATTCCAAAAAAGAATTTCTGAAGGAATTCCTGATGGAATGGTCAGAATTAATCTTAGAAGAATGTTCTAAGGAATTTCCAGAAGACAGAGAAATTTCTTTAGGTCCAAAGCAATTCCTGAGGAGAATTTCTAAGGAAAACTTGGTTTTATTTGTGGAGATTTTTGGAACGAATTCCTGGAGAAATTCTTGATCGAATTCCTGATGGAATTTTTGAAGGTATTTTAGAATGAGTTTCTTGATGACTTACCGAATTAATTCCTGAATATATTTCCTATGGAATTATTTAAGGCATTTATGAAAAAAGTAGAAATTTTCGAAGGAACTCGTGCAGTATATTCCCAAGGAATTCTTGAGAATATCCGAATATCCGCAACCTCGATATTTTGCAAGTTTTTCTTGGTATGAAGTCTTGATTCTAGAGTCAAAACTGAGTTTGTTTTACTACTCTCCGGACTTTCGACGAAATTCCTGGAAAAATATACCAATAGCTATTTGTTCGGAAAATCCATTAAACATTTCTTCGTAAATTCCTTTCAGAATTCTTACGGATAATCCTTCAGAAATTCATTTAATTTTTTTTATTCTTTATTATAGAGTTGATGTGATGCTTTCGAATATTGTGCTCAATTTTGTTTGACTATTATCAGCTCTTTCAGTCTTATAAATCAGCTTAAACATTGTTGGGTTTGTTTTCCGACGTTTCTGTGTATATTTCACCTTCTTCAGGGTTTTAGAGGCTACATTTTGTTGTGTATGTGTGTGTCCTGTATGACATAACGTTGTCAATTAAACAGACAGATACGCCATCACTAGTGCGCGGGCGATAAATTCACTAAGAAACATTTCAAAAGCCACAGTGAAGTGCAAAAATAATGAGACGTATAAACCGTAGTGAGACGCCATTGTTAATTGACAACGTTATGTCATACAGGACACACACACATACACAACAAAACGTAGCCTCCGTCGGAAAATAAACGCCACAAAGTTTTAGCTGCTTTATAAGATTGAAAGCGCTGATAATAGTCATAGAGGTTTTTAATTATAGAGGTTTTTAACCATTGACTGGTTCACCTCTTTGAAAATCATTTAAAAATTCTGTTACAAAATCTTTTCAGGTTCTCTTTCGGTTATTCCTCCAAGAATTGAGTGGGTAAATTCATCCAGGAATGTCTTCGAAAATTTCTTTAGAAAAGCCATCAGGAATTGATTTGGACATTCACCCAGGGATTCCTTCAGAAAACCTTTCGGAAAGGCCTTTGTAATTTTATCTTCAGTAATTCCTCCAGGAGATCCTTAGGAAATTCCTTCAACCTAACTTGGCGCATTTTGCGGTTATTTTTGTTATTGGATGCGTTTAAATAGAATTTCGAAATATAAGTACAAATTGTCAGCACAATATACATGTTATAATAACAGTGCATGCATTTTGCTGCTGTTAAATGACATTTTAATAGTTGAAATTTGTACTGAAAA
Source organism: Armigeres subalbatus (assembly GCF_024139115.2). Taxonomy (NCBI): domain Eukaryota; kingdom Metazoa; phylum Arthropoda; class Insecta; order Diptera; family Culicidae; genus Armigeres; species Armigeres subalbatus. The sequence goes on along the minus strand of NC_085139.1, from coordinate 246,651,329 downwards.
CAGTGAAAATGTCCAATATGGCGTGTTCTTAGCACAAGTGACAAGTGACGGTCTACCCGATAAAATGTATTTTTCTAAAAATTTTTACATTCGCTGACAACTGATTACACTTGGATTCAATAATTATAGAATTGTTGAAGCCATCTCACGATAATTTGGTTTGTTATTTATATTTTTCGTTAAAATATATTATGCGCAATGTTAAGAACAATTTCCAATACAGTGCACCTAATTTTACGCACAACCGTATTTCTTCGATATTTTCAACATTTATGATATACCTCATCGGAAAAAGGTTTGCGCAAAAAAGAACTTTTGTTAGCTGTGGTTAATGTACATTAATTAGACTGTACATACACCAACAGACGAGAAAAAATACTTAGTATGTCGAATCAAAGAAAAATAATGCCGGGCATCCTCTATGCCTACAAATGGAATGAACATGATTTGTAATAGTAGTATTAGTTGAAAAAATAAAATTTAGGTGAAAAATTGTGTGATAGACGCATGCTTCGTAGAAATTTTCCAGGTTATGTGCACAAAGCTAGGCAAACAATAAAAGGTCTGCTTAGAAGTTTAATTCACTATTTATTTCAAATTTTAGTTCCAAATTTAGTTCTCAAACAATAATATGATAATAATGCTACATTTTGGAAACTATTTCACGCGGATAGCTACTTTCTGTAAGTTGTACGAGTTGATTGAATTTTGCATTTCCCTAACTGCGCAAAGTATGGTGCGTGCACGGTATTTGAGTGTTAAACTTATTTTCAATAAAAAAAAACATTTAAACAACGGTTAAAAAAAATTAAAGTTTTCAAACGAAATTTCCGAAAATTCCCAAAAGTATTTTTGAAGAGATTCCCGAAAGAATTCTTAAAGGAATTTTATAAGAAATTATCGAAGATCTACAGGAATTTCTGGAAGAGTTGCTAAAGGAATTTCAGGAGGAATGTACGAAGGAATTCCTATAGGAAATTCAGAAAGAATTCCTGGAGAAAGTTTTAAATAAATTCCAGAGGGAAATTTCGAAAGAATACAAAAAAATATCTTCCTACAGTTTCCTACAGAAGAAATTCTTTAAGGCAGCGGTTCTCAACCTGGGGTACATGTACCACTGGGGGTACCTCGTATAAGAATGCATAATGGCGGATGTGTACAGTTCCAAAACAATCATTGATACAGTTTTGATTGTTGCATAGTTTTTATTCTAAAACTTTGGGCTGTTGGACAAAGTATGAAAAGAACATCGAATAGACAAATTTTGATAATTTTATTGTAATCTATCTGATCGAGACAAAATGTTGAATAAGATGCTTAAAATATGCTTGTGAACAAAAATCTAGAACCAAAAATTTCGAAAGCCTCAAATTAAGAGACGTGAAGACCATTTTTTTTAAAGCACATTAACTTCATTGTAAGAGGCTTGGAAGCCTCCTTCTAAGAGTCTCGAAAGCCTACTTCCATGCTGCTCAAAAGTTCCAAGAGGCTCCGAAGTCGCCTTTCAAAAGGCTCTGAAGCTCCCTTTCAAGAGCCTTAAAAGCCGCGTCGCAAGATACTCCAAATTTGTCTTTCAAGAGGCTCGGAAGCCTCCTTTCAAGAGGCTCGGAAGCCTCCTTTCAAGAGGCTCGGAAGCCTCCTTTCAAGAGGCTCGGAAGCCTCCTTTCAAGAGGCTCGGAAGCCTCCTTTCAAGAGGCTTGGAAGCCTCCTTTCAAGAGGCTCGGAAGCCTCCTTTCAAGAGGCTCGGAAGCCTCCTTTCAAGAGGCTCAGAGGCCTCCTTTCAAGAGGCTCAGAGGCCTCCTTTGAAGAGGCTCGAAAGCCTCTTTTCAAGAGGCCTCAAGCCTCCTTTCAAGAGGCTCAGGAAGCCTCCTTTCAAGAGGCTCAGAGCCTCCTTTCAAGAGGCCTGGAGGCCTCCTTTCAAGGGGCCTGGAAGCCTCCTTTCAAGAGGCTCAGAAGCCTCCTTTCAAGAGGCTCAGAAGCCTCCTTTCAAGAGCTCAGAAGCCTCCTTTCAAGAGGCCTGGAAGCCTCCTTTCAAGAGGCTCCAAGCCTCCTTTCAAGAGGCTCAGAAGCCTCCTTTCAAGAGGCTCAGGAAGCCTCCTTTCAAGAGGCCTGGAAGCCTCCTTTCAAGAGGCTCCAGCCTCCATTCAAGAGGCTCGGAAGCCTCCTTTCAAGAGGCTCAGAAGCCTCCTTTCAAGAGGCTCAGGAAGCCTCTTATCAAGAGGCTCAAAGCCTCCTTTCAAAGGCTCAGAAGCCTCCTTTCAAGAGGCCTGGAAGCCTCCTTTCAAGAGGCCTGGAAGCCTCCTTTCCAGAGGCTCAGAAGCCTCCTTTCCAGAGGCTCAAAGCCTCCTTTCAAGAGGCTCAGAAGCCTCCTTTCAAGAGGCCTGGAAGCCTCCTTTCAAGAGGCCCAGGCCTCCTTTCAAGAGGCTGGAAGCCTCCTTTCCAGAGGCTGGAAGCCTCCTTTCAAGAGGCTGGAAGCCTCCTTTCAAGAGGCTCAGGCCTCCTTTCAAGAGGCCCGGAAGCCTCCTTTCAAGAGGCTCGGAAGCCTCCTTTCAAGAGGCTCAGAAGCCTCCTTTCAAGAGGCTCAGGAAGCCTCCTTTCAAGAGGCCCGGAAGCCTCCTTTCAAGAGGCTCAGAAGCCTCCTTTCAAGAGGTCTGGAAGCCTCCTTTCAAGAGGCCTGGAAGCCTCCTTTCAAGAGGCTCAGAAGCCTCCTTTCAAGAGGCTGGAAGCCTCCTTTCAAGAGGCTCAGGAAGCCTCCTTTCAAGAGGCCTGGAAGCCTCCTTTCAAGAGAGCTTGAGCCTCCTTTCAAGAGGCTCAGAGCCTCCTTTCAAGAGGCTCGGAAGCCTCCTTTCAAGAGGCTCAAGCCTCCTTTCAAGAGCTCAGAAGCCTCCTTTCAAGAGGCTCGGAAGCCTCCTTTCAAGAGGCTCCAAGCCTCCTTTCAAGAGGCTCAGAGCCTCCTTTCAAGAGGCTCAGAAGCCTCCTTTCAAGAGGCTGGAAGCCTCCTTTCAAGAGAGCTCAGAAGCCTCCTTTCAAGAGGCTGGAAGCCTCCTTTCAAGAGGCTCAAGCCTCCTTCAAGAGGCCTCGGAAGCCTCCTTCAAGAGGCTCCTCCTTTCAAGAGGCCTGGAAGCCTCCTTTCAAGAGGCTCAAGCCTCCTTTCAAGAGGCTCAAGCCTCCTTTCAAGAGCTCCAAGCCTCCTTTCAAGAGGCTCAGAAGCCTCCTTTCAAGAGGCTCAGAAGCCTCCTTTCAAGAGGCCTGGAAGCCTCCTTTCAAGAGGCTCAGAAGCCTCCTTTCAAGAGGCTCAAGCCTCCTTTCAAGAGGCCTGGAAGCCTCCTTTCAAGAGGCTCAGAAGCCTCCTTTCAAGAGGCTCGAAGCCTCCTTTCAAGAGGCTCGGAAGCCTCCTTTCAAGAGGCTCGGAAGCTTCCTATCAAGAGGCTCGGAAGCCTCCTTTCAAGAGGCTCGGAAGCCTCCTTTCAAGAGGCTCGGAAGCCTCCTTTCAAGAGGCTCGGAAGCCTTCTTTCCAGAGGCTCGGAAGCTTCCTTTCAAGAGGCTCGGAAGCCTCCTTTCAAGAGGCTCGGAAGCCTCCTTTCAAGAGGCTCGGAAGCCTCCTTTCAAGAGGCTCGGAAGCCTCCTTTCAAGAGGCCCGGAAGCCTCCTTTCAAGAGGTTCGGATTGCGAAATAAGGTTTGTAATCAATTAAATTTGCTAAACTAAAACTTGGGCTAAACATTTGGTAATTTTCTATAGCGCTTGGTGTGATTTTACAGAACTCCGGTCATATATCTTATAAGTTACGCTTATTTTCATTTATAGCCAAAAAATAAGGGGTACCTCAAAGAATGCAAAAGCTCGAAGGGGTACCTCTCAAGGAAAAGGTTGAGAACCGCTGCTTTAAGGAATTACTGGAAAAAAATCTATTAGAAATTCCTAAAAGAAATTATTGAAGGAATTTCGGGCCATTTGGCATAAAGGAATAGTAAATATAATACCCGTCGATAACATTATTAAAAAGACATTATCCTCTCGTGGAAAGAATGCATTTGCAATACAATGCAAAAGTAGGCGCATGCCCGGATTAGAACTGTGGTGGATGTAATCCACTACACTGGATTTTGTTTTTACGCGATTTTCATTTTCTCAATTTTCCACTCATACTAAATGTTTAACGCATATCAATTATCATGTGATTTTTCTTCGATTTATTCTGGATTTTTTGAAACATGTTGCGAAGAGTTTGGTGGTAAATTGAAGTCACACGATCAAAAATACGAGCGAAAAAAAATCGTGTAAAAACAAAATCCTGTGTATTTAAAAGTAGGCGTGTGGCCGGATTATGGCAATGAAGGATGTGATCCCTTCTTTGAAAGTAGGTGCTTGCCCGGATTATTATAATGGTGGATTTCATTCCTTCTTTAAAGTAGGTGCTCGCCCGGATTTTGGCAATGGAGGATATGATCTCTTCTTTAAAAGTAGGCGCTTGTCCGGATTAGAGTAATGGTGGATGTGATTCCTTCTTTAAAAGAAGGCGCTTGCCCGGATTGAGGCAATGGTGGAAGTGATCCCTTCTTTAAAAGTAGGCGCATGTCTGGATTAAGGCCATGGGGGATGCGATCCCTTATTAGAAAGTAGGCGGTTGCCCAGATTATGACAATGGTGGATGTGATTCCTTCTTTAAAAGAAGGTGCTTGCCCGGATTGAGGCAATGGTGGATGTGATCCCTTCTTTAAAAATAGGCGCTTGCACGGATTATGGCAATGGAGGATTTGATTTGTTCTTTAAAAGTAGGCGTTTGTCCGGATTGAAGCAATGGTGGATGTAATCCCTTCTTTAAAAGTAGGTGTGTAGCCCGAATTGTGGCAATGCAATGGTGGATGTGATCCTTTCTTTAAAAGTAGGCCCTGCCCGGATTATGGCAATGATAGATGTGACTCCTTCTTTATAAGTAAGCGCTTGTCGGGAATAAATCAATGGTAGATGTGATCTCTTTCCTGAAAAGCACAATTCAGATTGATTTGGTTGCAATAACTCATATGTGACTTGATTGGTTTTAGTAACTCATCTACGACAAGTGTGTTGCTTGAGTTTTTAAAATTAGGCGCTTGTCCGGATTAAGGCTATGGTAGATTTGATCCGGTCTTAAGGCGCATGCCCGAATTGAAACAATGGTGGATGTAATCCCTTCTTTAAAAGTAGGCATGTGGCCGAAATAAGTCAATGATGGATGTGATCCCTCTCCCGGAAGTAATTCTGCCGTTTTGTTATTTTGTTCTTCCGGAAAATGTCTACCATCAGTCTAAATTTATCAGAAAACAGCCTTGACCTACTTCATCTACGCTAAACATTACATGAAATATCCCTTTCGCTTTCACAGTTCGAAATTATGCCAAATGACCATTATGCCAAATGGCCTTTATGCCAAATGACCTTATGCCAAATGGCGTTATGCCAAATGACTTTATGCCAAATGACCCAGACCCTTCCGAATGTATTCCTAAAACAGTGTTCGTAGGTATTCCGATGGAAATTCTTGAAGGATTTTCCACGGATATTTTCTAAAGAATTCTTAGAGGAATTTCCAAAGAAAAAAAAACGAAAGAAAAAGCTTTCGAATGAAATATCCGAAGCAATCCTTAAAGTAATTTCCAAGTATATTCCTGAAGGAGCTTTTGGAGAAATCTTGGAAAGAATTTCCGAAGCAATACCCAAACAAATTTTCAAGGGAATTCTCGGAGGAAATTCTGAAGGAATTCATTACGGTAATTCTAATTAATTTCTTAGAATTCCTTTTTCGAATTTTCTGAGGAATATCTTGAGGTATTTCCAAACGATTTTCTGGATTTATATCCGAGATGCTTTCCAATGAACTGATGTGCTGTGATGTGGTAATGTCCTAGTGGAGAATGTAATGTAAACTTTTGCTTTGGAGATACAAGCTATAGCTATTAGCATGTTCACCATCAGCTAGCAATTGTCCAAAACCCCTAAATTCAATAAAAGCATGATATGGCTTGCCGCGTGATTTTTTTCCTCTGCCTAAAATTCTTCACGCCGATTCACGCCGCTTCCGTCGCCGCCGCCGCCAAACATTACTTACAGCGTGACGCCGCCGACGCCGCCGCCGGTTTAAAAATGGCCTTACGTCGCCGCCGTTCACAAATACTTCGGCGCACAAGTCTATTCCTAATATCTCAATTTTCTCAAAATGACCTATTCGGACAAATGTCCTATTCCGTCAAATGACCCTTCCGGTCAAATGACCCATTCGGTCAATTGACCCTTTCGGCAAAATGACTCTTTCGGCCAAACGACCCTTTCGGTCAAATGACCCTTTCGGCCAAATGAACCTTTTCGGCCAAATGACCCTTCCGGCCAAATGCCCTTTTCGTCCAAACGACCCTTTCGGCCAAATGACTTTCAACCTAATGGTCTGTTCGGCCAAGCAGCTTTCGGCCTAGTGGCATTCGGCCGAATGGGTTTCGGCCAAATGACCCTTCCCCTGAGCTTTGGAGTGCTTTCGAATTCCTTTTTGAATGCCGGTCGAACTCCTTTTGAAATGTCGCTGAATTAGTTTTGGAATGTTGCCGAATTCGGTTTTGGAATGCTTCCAAATTCCTTTTCGAATGCTGGCCGAATTCCTTTTGAAATGTTGTCGAACCGTTTAAGACGAGTTTAGCACTCTCCATTTAATTCCATAATTAGTGGAATTAAATGGAGAGTACTAAACTCGTCTTAGACTGTTGAATACATTCCACTAAAAAGAGCTTAAAATATTTTTTCAGATGTTGCCAAATTCGTTTTGGAATGGTGGCGAAATCCGTTTGTTATGTAGCTGAAGTCAGTTTTTAAATGCTTCCAAATTCCTTTTTGAATGCCTGCCGAATTCCTTTTGAAATGTTGGCGAATTCGTTTTGGAATTCTTCCAAATTCCGTTTTGAATGCTGACCTAATTTATTTTGAAATATTGCTGAATTGTTGTTTGAATGTTGAATGTTGCCGAATTCCGTTTCTGTATGTTGCCTTACCGTGCGGTAAGACGCGCGGCTGCAAAGCAAGGCCATGTTAAGGGTGGCTGGGTTTGATTCCCGGTGCCGGTCCAGGAAATTTTCGGATAGGAAATTGTCTCGACTTCCCTGGGCATAAAAGTATCATCGTCCTAGCCTCATGATATACAAATGCAAAAATGGTAACTTGGCTTAGAAACTTTGCAGTTAATAACTGTGGAAGTGCTTAATGAACACTAAGCTGCGAGGCGGCTCTGTCCCAGTGTGGAGGTGTAATGCCAATAATAAGAATAAAATGTTGCCGAATTCCGTTCTGGAATGCTTCAAAATTCCTTTGCGAATGATGACCGAATTCCTTTTGAAATGTGGCCGAATTCGTTTTAGAATGTTGCCAAATTTGGTTTTGGAATGTTGCCGAATTCCGTTTTGGGATGTTGCCGAATTTCGTTCGGGATTGCTTCAAAATTCCTTTTGGAATGCTGGTCGCATTCCTTTTGAAATGTTGCCAAATTCGTTTTGGAATGTTTGTCGAATTCATTTTGGAAAATTGCCGAATTTCTTTAGGAAAGTGGCCGAATTCCTTTTGTGAAGTTGCCGAATTCCGGTTTTGGGATGTTGCCGAATTAATTTTTGATTGCTTGACGAATTCCTTTTGAAATGTTGCCGAATTTTTTAGGATTGTAGTCGAATTCCTTTAAAAGTTGGCCAAATTTCTTTCGAAATGTTGCCGATTTCCTTTTGAAATGTTGCCAAATTCCATTTAGAGTGCTGCCTTTGGACTGTTGCCAAATTCCCTTTTGGAAGTTGGTCAAATTCCTTTTGGAATGTTGACTAGTTCTTTTTATAGTTCTGTCGAATTTCTCCCGGAAATCTGTGAAATTTTAGTAGAATTTTAAAATATATTCACAGAGCTTAAACACGATTTGTATGAAAATCCAAATGCCATTCTTCTAAAACAATTTTGAATTTTAAAAGGAATTTTGACAGAATTCCAATTGGTATTTGTGCAGAATTCGAAGAAGAATTTCACACATTTCCAAGAGGTTCAACTTTTATTGATTCAAATTGATTTTGGTTCTGTTATTCATCTGTCCGCATTGTGCTGGATGGAATCGATTTAGCCGACTGGTGCTGGTGGGTGCCGAATCGGACACATCCCGCCATGCAGCAGCCCAGTGGCGAAGCGGCGCCCACCGTCATAGTCGTGTGCTCCCCATCTGCAACTAATTAGCAGCTCCGCTTCAATAACGATCATCGGATCGGAGCTCAAACAGCGGATATGCAACGCCGCTTCTTCGGAAGGTCGCAATTTGGCTATCCAATTAGGGAGGGGGATGCTTCTTGTTTCTATTTTTCGCCACGACGACGGATTGTGGATTCGAATCAGGTGTCGCTGCGGCTGTCGTGGCGGGTGGACATTGCGTGGTCATCACGTAGGATGGATAAATTCTGCTGCTCCGACAATTGTCGATGGTTGTGACGGGAATACGTACACATGGCTTTAGTTACGCGTTGGTCGGGGAAGCACATGAACCAGAGCAGAGCAGTCGCAGTGGTGTGATTTAATGATTAATTAAATGGTGCGCCAACGATGGATGTGACATCCATACCGAATCAGTGCAGTGGAGCAAAACTTCGCCGGTAAACTAATCGCTGCTGCGTGGTCATCGTCTCGTCAGTCATGAGGAAACGGAGCGGAGGAACATAAGTAAGCCGGCGTTTGTTCGGTTGATTGCGGTTAGTCAGAAGAAGTCAAGTCAGCAATTTGAAGGCTCATTAGGTAGTCAGACCATCGCCGGAGGAACGTGATGCGGCATGTTTGCTGATAAACATACTTTTATCTGAATTAAAATCTGTTAGATAATTGGTTCGATAGACCAGAAATGTTTTGTCTTGAAAGTTTGGATGGCCTTGAGCATCTTTTTTGTGTTTGTATTGCGCGTACCAACAAAACGGAAACAGCGGGACGAGAGAGCACACATCTTAAATTACTGATAGGAGAAATGATGAACTTTTCCGTTCAACTACAGATGAATGAATGCTATTTTTATTTCATACGCTATGGTCAGTACCGTTGGCGTTTTCTAAGAATGATCTAAGAAAATGTCTTATCGCGTCTTTCTGTCGTCGGTGGTTGTTACTGGAGAGAAAAAATATGGAGAAAATAGAAGCTAAATAAAAAAATAAAAATAGTTGTAAAGTTGCTGCTAGCTCGAACAAGCAACATCAAATAAGTTCATTCTGCCTCAATGAACATGTCTGAAATGGAAGCCTCCGGAACAACCGACCATCTGCAGGAATATGTTGGTTGATTGAATGACGCCACCAACCTTCAGCTAGAAGCAGAGAGAATTTTCGTTCTGTTTATTAAATATTTATGCGCTTGCTTATGCTATGCATATTAAATAGAGGGCACCCGTGCTTGGCTAACTAATTTAACTTTTTCACATACACAGGTTCGGAAAAAGCCTCCACCAGAGGGGCACTTAGCAAAACCTCAGTCATGTCACTACCATAGACAGACCACAGTTTTTAGGACTACTCTGCGATGTAGAGATTGAGAAGGACTGCTGAAATAAAACCGCCTTCAAATCATCTAAGGTGAAAAACCACGAACTCGAAAGAGAAGAAGTTTAATTTTTATACACATAAATAGTAAAGTTTCCATGAAAGGTTTTACATGAGGTATTGCCAAAAAGGGTTTCGGCTGCCGGTGGAATTTGAAGTTACGAGAAGCTATTCCATAACCAACCAATAACGGTGGTATATAAGACAATTCATCGTATTCATCGAATCCTTCTTTTGCAACATTTTACCTATTTCTTCTCACCCTTAAAATGTGTATCGGAATTGATTAAAAATCCAAATAAGAGAGAAAAAAAATCAGACTGATTATGGATCGACTGTACGTTTTAATTTTATTTATTGAACGGCTACTCAGTCTTGTAATTATTATAACGAGTTTTTTCGAAACGTCGGATAAATAAAAAAAACTCGTTGTAATAATTGCAAGACTGAGTAGCCGTTCAATAAATTAAAAAAAAAAATCTGACTTTTCTCAGTCATAAATCAGGAAAACGAATTTAAAAAATTTTCTCGAAAAAATGTTTAATAAGTCTAGAGAAAAATAAATGTAAAATATACAAAATATACAAAGAAAAGATCTTCAATTCATTTATATTGATTGTTTTACTTTTTAATCGATCGTCTAATTGGAAATTTACGGATGCAATGATTAACTGTTTTAATCTATCTTTATTATCACTTCTTCGATTTGTAGTTAAATCATTTTCCATTTTCCATAGACTTCGAGGAGCAAGGAACTGAGAAACTTTTTGAAGACAACTCTAGGAGGACACAAAACCCCAAAATCTTAGATAGCTTCTCCAAAAAGTTTGGAAAGATTCAACACCAAGCTTTGATAGCTTTTTCGCGATTCTTAGATAACTTTTTCCAGATATGTAGAAGATTTCAAAGCTTTTGGAAAAAGCTTTCCAAGCTTCTGGGGAAGTTTTTGAAGCTTCTGAAAGAAGCCATCTGAGCTTCTGCAAAAGGCTTTCTGGGTTTTTCCCAGAAGCTTAGAAAACTTCTCCCTGAAGCATAAAAAGCTTATTTTAGGAACGAAAAAAGTTTCTCACAGAAACTTAAACAACTTGTACTAGAAGTTCAAAAGTTTCTATACGAAATCAAAAAAAAACTTCTCCACAAACTATAGAAAGCATAAAAAGCTTCTCCCAGAAACATAGAAAGCCTCTCCTAGAAGCTAAGGAATCTTGTTTCAGATGCTTGAAAAGCTTCTTCCTTAAAATCAGAAACATTCTTCCTGCGGCTCAGAAAACTACTCCCAGAAGCATTTGAGAATTTCGACAGATGCATAGAAAGAAACCCCCTAGAAGCTAATAAAGATTTTTTCAGAAGCTTTGAAATCTTCTCCAGGAAGCTCATTCAGCCTGTCCGAGAAGCACAGGAAAAAACATAAAAAAGCATAGAAAACTTTTCTTAGAAAGCTTATCTCAAAAGCTCAGAAAAAAATCTCCCAGAAGCTTTGAAATCTTACCCCAGCTTGGAAAGCTTCTCACAGAAGCTTCTTTGAAAAGCTTTCCAAGCTTCTGTGAAAAGTTTTCCAATCTTCTATGAGAAGCTTTCCAAGCGTCTATGAGAAGCTTTCCAAGCTTATGTGCGAAGCTTCCCAGGCTTCTGTGAAAAGCTTTCCAAACTTCCGTGAAAAGCTTTCCAAGCTTCTGTGAAAAGCTTTCCAAGCTTCTGTGAAATGCTTTTCAAGCTTCTGTAAAAAGCTTTTCAAGCTTCTGTAAGAAGCTTTTCAAGCTTCTGTAAGAAGCTTTTCAAGCTTCTGTAGGAAGCTTTTCAAGCTTCTGTAGGAAGCTTTTCAAGCTTCTGTAGGAAGCTTTTCAAGCTTCTGTAGGAAGCTTTTCAAGCTTCTGTAGGAAGCTTTTCAAGCTTCTGTAGGAAGCTTTTCAAGCTTCTGTAGGAAGCTTTTCAAGCTTCTGTAGGAAGCTTTTCAAGCTTCTGTAGGAAGCTTTTCAAGCTTCTGTAGGAAGCTTTTCAAGCTTCTGTAGGAAGCTTTTCAAGCTTCTGTAGGAAGCTTCTGTGGAAGCACCAAGCTTCTGTAAGAAGCTTTTCAAGCTCTGTGGGAAGCTCCAAGCTTCTGTGGGAAGCTTTCAAGCTTCTGTGGAGCTTGAGCTCTGTAGGAAGCTTTTCAAGCCTCTGTGAGAAGCTTTCAAGCTTCTGTATAAAGCTTCTGCAAGAAGCTTTTCAAGCTTCTGTAAGACACTTTTCAAGCTTCTGTAAGCTTTTCAAGCTTCTGTAAGAAGCTTTTCAAGCTTCTGAAAGCGGCTTTTCAAGCTTCTGTGAGAAGCTTTTCAAGCTTCTGTAAAAAGCTTTTCAAGCTTCTGTAAGAAGCTTTTCAAGCTTCTGTAAGAAGCTTTTCAAGCTTCTGTAAGAAGCTTTTCAAGCTACTGTAGCTTCTGTAAGAAGCTTTTCAAGCTTTTGTAAGAAGCTTTTCAAGCTTTTGTAAGAAGCTTTTCAAGCTTCTCACAGAAGCTGGGAAAGCCTTTCATAGAAGCTGGGAAAGCTTCTTACAGAAGCTGGGAAAGCTTCTCACAGAAGCTGGGAAAGCTTCTCACAGAAGCTGGGAATGCTTCTCACAGAAGCTGGGAATGCTTCTCACAGAAGCTTGGAAAGATTCTCACAGAAGCTTGGAAAGCTTCACACAGAAGCTTGGAAAGCTTCTCACAAAAGCTTGGAAAACTTCTCACAGAAGCTTGGAAAGATTCTCACAGAAGCTTGGAAATCTCCTCATAGAAGCTTGGAAAGCTTCTCACAGAAGCTTGGAAAATTTCTCACAGAAGCTTGGAAAACTTCACACAAAAGCTTGGAAAGCTTCTCACAGAAGCTTGGAAAGCTTCTCACAGAAACTTGGAAAGATTCCCACAGAAACTTGGAAAGCTTCTCACAGAAGCTTGGAAAGCTTCTCACAGAAGCTTGTAAAGCTTCTCACAGAAGCTTGGAAAGCTTCTCACAGAAGCTTGGAAAGCTTCTCACAGAAGCAGGCTCTCACAGAAGCTTGAAAGCTTCTCACAGAAGCTTGGGCTTCACAGAAGCTGGAAGCTTCTCACAGAAGCTTGGTGCTTCACACAGCTTCAAGCTCTCACAGAGCTTGGGCTCTCACAGAAGCTTGGAAGCTCTCACAGAAGCTTGGTACGCTTCTCACAGAAGCTTGGAAAGCTTTCACATAAGCTTTGAAGCTTTTCATAGATTATTGGGAGTTTCTCACAGAAGCATGGAAAGCTTCTCACAGAAGCTTGGAAAGCTTCTCACAGAAGCATGGAAAGCTTCTCACTGAAGCTGGGAAAGCTTCTCACAGAAGCTGGGAAAGCTTCTCACAGAAGCTGGGAAAGCTTCTCACAGAAGCTGGGAAAGCTTCTCACAGAAGCTTGGAAAGCTTCTCACAGAAGCTTGGAAAGCTTCTCACAGAAGCTTGGAAAGCTTCTCACAGAAGCTTGGAAAGCTTCTCACAGAAGCTTGGAAAGCTTCTCACAGAAGCTTGGAAAGCTTCTCACAGAAGCTTGGAAAGCTTCTCACAGAAGCTTGGAAAGCTTCTCACAGAAGCTTGGAAAGCTTCTCACAGAAGCTTGGAAAGCTTCTCACAGAAGCTTGGAAAGCTTCTCACAAAAGCTTGGAAAGCTTCTCACAGAAGCTTGGAAAGCTTCTCACAGAAGCTTGGAAAGCTTCTCACAGAAGCTTGGAAAGCTTCTCACAGAAGCTTGGAAAGCTTCTCACAGAAGCTTGGAAAGCTTCTCACAGAAGCTTGGAAAGCTTCTCACAGAAGCTTCTCACAGGAAGCAGGCTTCTCACAGAAGCTTGAAAGCTTCTCACAGAAGCAGGCTTCTCACAGAAGGAAAGCTTCTCACAGAAGCTTCTCACAGGAAGCTTGGAAGCTTCTCACAGAAGCTTAGGCTTCTCACAGAAGCAGGCTTCTCACAGGAAGCTTGGCTTCTCACAGGAAGCTTAGGCTTCTCACAGAAGCTTCTCACAAGCTTCTCACAGAAGCTTGAAAGCTTCTCACAGAGCTTAAGCTTCTCACAGAAGCAGGCTTCTCACAGAAGCAGGCTTCTCACAGAAGCTTAGAGCTTCTCACAGAAGCAGGCTTCTCACAGAGCTTCTCACAGAAGCTTAGGCTTCTCACAGAAGCTTGGGCTTCTCACAGAAGCTTGGTGCCTTCTCACAGAAGCTTTCATAGCTTTAAGCTTTCATAGATTATTGGGAAGTATCTCATAGAATCTTGGGAAGTATCTCATAGAAGGTTGGAAGCTTCTCACAGAAGCTGGAAGCTTCTCACAAAAGCAGGCTTCTCACAGAAGCAGGCTTCTCACAGAAAGCTTCTCACAGGAAGCAGAGCTTCTCACAGAAACTTGGAAGATTCCCACAGAAGCTTGGAAGCTTCTCACAGAAGCTTGAGCTTCTCACAGAAGCCTGGAAAGCTTCTCACAGAAGCTTAGGGAAGCTTCTCACAGGAAGCGCTTCTCAAATAAGCTTAGGCTTCTCACAGAAGCTTGGAAGCTTCTCACAAGCTTCAAAGCTTCTCACAGAAGCTTGGAAGCTTCTCACAGCTTGGAAAGCTTCTCACAGAAGCTTGGAAAGCTTCTCACAAAAGCTTGGAAAGCTTCTCACAGAAGCTTGGAAAGCTTCTCACAGAAATTTATACTTCTCACAGAAGCTTGGAAAGCTTCTCACAGAAGCTTGGAAAGCTTCTCACAGAAGCTTGGAAAGCTTCTCACAGAAGCTTGGAAAGCTTCTCACAGAAGCTTGGAAAGCTTCTCACAGAAGCTTGGAAAGCTTCTCACAGAAGCTTGGTACGCTTCTCACAGAAGCTTGGAAAGCTTTTCACATAAGCTTTGAAAGCTTTTCATAGAATCTTGGGAAGTATCTCATAGAATCTTGGGAAGTATCTCATAGAAGGTTGGAAAGCTTCTCACAGAAGCATGGAAAGCTGGGAAAGCTTGTCACAGAAGTTAGATCAAAGAGCTTCTTAAAGAAGCTCCGAAAGCTTTTACTTGGAGCTTAGAAAACTTCTGCAAGAAACTTAGACAGCTTGTAACGATCTGTTCTGTTTCACGAAGTAAGCGGCTTAAGCGCCACCCTCGAATTGAAGGACCGCAAACTCTTGTAATAACCCGGTATGAGGACTCCTGATCAGGGCAGGCCAAACAGTCGATCAGAACTTCAAAGGTACAATTTTGACCCAACCGACGCGATGCACATTAACCAAACCAATTTCAAAAAATACTAGGAATAATAGTATAAATTAAATTTAGCTATTAAACACTCTCCAACTCCGAGCGGTAGTCGTAGGATTAATCTCAGACTCAAACAATTTCGTTCAAAAAATTTCAAAGAACGACCACGGTCTGGTAGAAGTTCAAACTAAACTCGAAGTAATAATATTTTATTCAATATTTAACGAAATCAAAAAAAACTTGTTTAACAAAAAGAAAATTTAATGAGTTTTACACTTTCATTAGTTCTGATTTCTAAAGATTTCGGTTCTAATCAGATAGACCGGCTACGGACCGGAAGACGTCTTTTTATTTTATTTAATAATTTGCCCTAATACGTTGCGCATACGTATAAACTAATAGGTCTGACCTTGATCTTCGACGAAAAACCTGTCCCTCGTCGGACGAAATCGAGTTCGTTGAAACAGGCGCTGCAAATATCCGTTGAACCAGTCTAACGAGCTTATGGCGATGATACGGGATGAACCACCTCGTGCGTGGGTTGAAACATATAGGGTAAATGCGTCCCTAGTATTGGTGGAGAGTCGAGCAGTGGATGCGTTGCTCGAAACCACACGTCTTGGCGCGACGAGTTTCTGGCCACACCGAATTCACCACAATTTCGAAAGCTTCACCGTTGGATTGCTCGTTCCAAAAACACTGGTTCCTGCCTTGGCTTGGATCGGAAAAATCCACCCTGGATAAACTGCCCACGTTGGATGGGCGGCAGCCTGATCAACGTGGTAGAAAAATTTCAAAATGGGCTCTCGGCCTATTGCTCACCAGCTTACCTGATCAACTTCCTTTCTATTCACCAAATTTTCAAAACTTGTTCAACTGATCCTATCGAACTCACCAAATTTACTGGAAACTATTGGGAAAATCAACAAAATTACTTAAAAAAGCTAATTAAAATCGCGAACTTACTTCGACTTTAGTAATAAAATGTGTAGAACAATTTAATTTAAATAACTTTGATATAAATCTCACTCCGACAATAATGTCTTAACGGCTTGAACACTCCACCAGAAAGAATAATCGGACGCGAGACGAATATGGTTGAACCTAAAAATTAATACGCAATCACTACCTGATATTGTCCTTTCAAACAATAGGTATTTTTTTATGATCAGCTTTGGAGAGAGTTTCTCACGGAGAAAACGATTTTTCATTGGTTTGAATATATCTGCATTGCGTAATTATTTTTGGAAGGAAAATTCCATCACTTACCACTTTTTGAATTTAGTTCGGTTAACTCGCCTAGATTTACTCTTCTCGCTAAACACGCTACTTTTAAGTTTAAAATTATTCACCTCATACCGAAATATTTCAAAAGTGTTTCGCTATTCTCCGCTAGGTGGATTTGTCCATGATACAAAACGATGTAAAAATATTTCTTTACACACTCACCATAAAACGAGAAGTTGTATGATAATTAGGGTTACAACTCGCTTAAACAGAATTTTAAAAATTTTGAAAATAAAATTTTCAAAATTTTTAAACCAATTGTTGAATTTCACTACAGTTAAGCAACTTAAAACAAGACTTTTACATTGATTATATGAATCTAAGTTTCAGTTAAAAACAACTATGTAGACTTCTTTCCAACACACCGAACTACTTACTGGATCAATTAGACCTCATTCATCTTTAATGACTCATTCTGAAACTATTTACATTTTTTTCACCTAATATACTCCAAAAAGTTTTGGACATTGTGCTTACACTAGACCGAAATAACTTCGCAAGAAGTTCCAAGTAACTCCAAACATATTTGGAAAAGATTATCCAAGAAACCAAAGTAACTCCAGAAATATCTGGAAAATATTTCTTGCATTTAAATCTACCTAATACTTATACTAAATCGCAATCAAACAGTCTCACTCATTATTCTGAGTACAATATACTCAAAACCAAACGCGCCCAATATCTACTCATTTCGATCTACATAGCGTTTCAAACCGATACTGTTGAACACGCTTTCATTGACGGGTTCAACATCAATGACAACTAAACAACGTTACGAACTGACACGAAAAGAACTGTCAGAGGAAATGTGGCTAATTGAAAACAAATAGTTGTAGCTATTGGAATAAGGAAAATCTATTTTTGGATTATTTTAATGTTTAAAATGCTATTTGGGCTATGGAAAGTGCGTGGTAAACTGAAAATGAAGTGTAAATCTGAATTTTGTAATTGGACTAGCAAATATGAACTGAAAACTATGCTTTGAGATGACTGTTTACATGACGGTTTGCTATTGATGCTAACAGACGAGTTCTTTAATGAGACGACACAAATATAACATTTCTATAATTTTAGGACGATACTGAATTTCTATCACTGACAGTTAACGAACACTTGAGCTACTCCGAAAGTTAGGAGGTCGTAGACAAATTATTAGGGTGATTGGACACTCGACTAACTTTCGTTTCACCTAGAAGAATGACTCATT
This sequence comes from Armigeres subalbatus, assembly GCF_024139115.2. Classification (NCBI taxonomy): domain Eukaryota; kingdom Metazoa; phylum Arthropoda; class Insecta; order Diptera; family Culicidae; genus Armigeres; species Armigeres subalbatus. Next base: position 246,634,084 of record NC_085139.1, on the reverse strand, counting down.
GAGTGTTTTATGCGGATGGTTTGGAGTCGTGACGAGCACCATACATAGCTGTGTGTGTTAGGCAAACCGATGGATCTGCTGCATACTTTGGGATCACCTCTAAAGAGTATTTTGTTTTGCTCTAAGCAGTTTCGTATGTATGGGACCCACGTCCCATAGTCATAGCTAGGCAATTAACCAAACTACTGTTGTTAGTTGGCTGTTGATCAACGTACGAGGAAACCGAAGGACATCTCAGTACGTGACGATGAACCGTAACACCGCTGAATTGCGTATTTTGAGGTCATTGTGGTGTATGTACTAGCCGGTACTAGTACAGTCATAGCTGATGTTTTTAAGGAAACCGATTCTAGGCCCTCTGCAAAAAGGAGCCGTGAAAGCTTCCAGGTATTCGATGTCCAGACAAGTCTTCTAGTACGTATGTGCTTGATCCTATTTTCTCTTTCACCCGAGCTTTGGAGAACTTATTTCCAAACTTTCCTACGTAGTCCTTGGCTTTGTCCGATAGATGCATATTTTTACGGTAGACTAAATCACCTGGTTTAAAATAATGCCTTGCGTTCGATCGTAGGTTGTATGGACGCGAATATCGTTCGTAAGCACGGTGCAGATTTAACCGTACAACTTCATAGAGTTTCCTCATATCCTCACTCATTCGTGCAGGATCATATTCTTCGTTTGGAGCCAGATTCCTTAGATGATCGTACTCTTTCCCACTGCTGACCATGTGGCGACCAAAGTTAATAAAGTACGGGCTGAATCCTGTACTCTCATGTACACTTGTCCGTATTGCCATGGCGATGTTTGAAATCGATTCATCCCAGTTTTTATGCGATATTTGTTTATTCAACGCACATCGAATCGCTGTGACGATCACACGATTGACGCGTTCCGTGGGGTTAGGAGCAGGGTGGTACACGGGCAGCAACCAATGCGTGACCTGATACTTTTCGAGCAGTTTTAGGAACAAGCTCGACTTGAACACTTGTGCGTTGTCTGAAATCAACACTGAGGGAGCTCCAAACAAGGTAAACACCATAGTTTCGAGGAATAAACATACCGCAGGGGCAGTTGCATTTCTCATGCACTGTGTAAGAACGAACTTCGAAAAGAAATCGCTCACAACTAGAATCCACACATTTCCATGCTTGGTCTTCGGGTAGGGGCCAAGAAAGTCAAGGGAAACGACTTCCCATGGCCTTGAGCATTCCTTAGGCTTTCCGCACGGCGGCCGGACGTTCATGTTAGGAGTTTTCGACTCTCGGCAAACTTCACATGAATAGCAAAACCTTTTAATATCGCTCGACATCCGAGGCCAATAAAACCGTTCTCGGATTTTGCATAGCGTTTTAGAATAACCCAAATGAGCTTCCTGGTGAATGTCTCCAATAATTGCCTGGCGTTCAGATAGCGGCACGACATACTTCCACCGAAAAACGGGATCTTGTACCACCGTCCCGTTTGAAATAAATTTGTAAACTTTGCCTTCGACGATCTTGAAGTCCTTGTATTTTTCGGGAAACCGTTCTATTTGAGATTTTAGTCCATCTACGTACGGGTCCAGTCCAAAAACCTCAACGATTTCAACTCCTCGAGACAACGCGTCTGCGGGTATATTCTCAGTACCTTTTTTGTACTGCAACGACAGGTCATATTTGGCGAGTTTCAACGCCCATCGGGCAATGCGCGGCGATTTCGATTCGATAGACATCGTACGCAAGAACGTCAAACTCATTGCGTCTGTTTGAATGACAAACCTTGATCCTTCAACAAAATGTTTGAAATTCTCTATGCTCAACAATACAGCCAAACACTCTCGCTCGGTTGCGCTGTACCGCCGCTGTGTACTCGATAATTTCTTCGAAAAATACGCAATCGTTCGGCGTTCACCCCCTTGCATTTGGACCAATACTGCTCCGATTGCAATATCCGAGCTGTCTGTCTCGATAATAAACGGGATGTCGAAATCAGGGTTAGCTAAGATAGGAGCTGATACTAGCGCTTCCTTCAGTTTCCGGAAGGCTAAGTCGGCTTCTTCCGTCCATACAAACTGTTTACGTCCTTTTTTAATAGATTAGTTATCGGTGTACTTATCTCGGAGTAGTTTTAATGAATTTCTGGTAAAAACCAGCAAGCCCTAAAAGGCGTCTAACATCCTTCACTGTCCTGGGTTGAGCGTAGTCCACAATAGGCTGTATTTTTGAAGCATCCGTGGACAGCCCGATTTCTGATAAGACGTACCCTAGATACCTTATCTGACGTTGACAGAACTTTGACTTCTGTAGATTTATAGTTAATCCTGCCTGGCGAAGGCGTTGAGCTACTATGCGAATTAACTGACAATGATGTTCAAATGATCTTGCAGTAATTATGATATCGTCGAGATATACATAAACAAAAGGCTCAAGATCACTACCAAGAACCTTTCGCATGAGGCGCGCCATTGTTGCCGGAGCATTCGTTAACCCAAACGGCATAACAACGAATTTAAACAAGCCTTTGTTGGTGCGAAACGCCGTCTTATCAGCTGAACCTTTCTCTAATCCCACCTGGTAGTAGGATTCAGAGAGATCAATTACGGAGAAGTAGGTAGAACGTTGAATTCGTTGAAGAATCCCGACCATGTTCGGAAATGGAAAGTCGTCACGTTTCGTGCAAAAATTTAATCTGCGAGAATCGAGACATATTCTCCACTTTCCATTCTGCTTCTTGACGGGTAACAAATGAATCAAGAAGTCCACCGTCCACATTCCTCAATTACACCCAGTTGAAGCATGCGATCAACTTCTTCGTCAATTACTTTTTCTACTATCGGAGACCACCGGTACGAGGCCATCTTCCTCGGTGTAGATCCAGGCAGAAGTTCAATGGAGTGCTTCAGGATATGAGTTCTTCCTAGATGCCCCTCCGCAGTCGCCGGAAGCTCTTGAACCGCTTCGAATAACTCCCGTTTTTGGACGTCAGAGAGTTGATGTTCGGTGTCGATATCAGTTGGATTCTGGAGCAAATTTTGTGGCAATTCAATCGTTGGCATGTCCAAGCTGTTGTCGACTTCTGGTATTTCACTCAGTTGTGTCTGTTCAGGTTGTGGCTGTATTTGAAAGCAGACCTTATGATCATCTTCACCGAAATAATTCTCCACCAACATAATCTCAATTAGGTCGCATTCCTCAACAATTTCCTCAGTTTTATTTGGATCTTGTGAAATCATCAACCGAAAATTGAACGCGTTTAAGAAATCTACTCCTAAAACTAGGGTCTTTGAAACTTCAGGTACAATAATCGTCGGTACAATCTTAGTTTTAGACTGATATGTGAATGGGATGTTCACATATCCTAAGCATGTATATGCGGTACTGTCAGCTGTTTTAATCGTAACGTTACATTTATTTATTGGCAGCCCTAACTTTTTAATCAATTCTACGGAGCTTATAACTGATACTCCAGCACCGGTATCGGCTAGACCTTCCACTTCTTCGTCAAAAATCTTCACTAATAAATGGGGACAACGACGGAAGCAAGTGTTTATATTATAATTTTGATTAAAGTAGCTAAAATTTGATTGAGGAACCCTAGACTCACTACTGACGGTAGTTAGGTCCCTTGAACTACCGTATTTATTCGTTTTTGAATTGTTGCTTTCTCGCGATTTGAGATTATGTTTTTGAGGACACTGATAAGCAGTAGTGTTACGATGACCACACATATGACAGAAGATAGTTTTCCGTTGTGAACATTCTCTCCACATGTGGCCTAGTTTTCTACAATTCCAACATAATGGTTGATCGGCCTCTCGATTCCCCGACCCTAGATTGGATCCAGAAGGCTTATCACCCTTTAGGTTCATGGTCGGACGCACAGCCATTACTGCGGCATCTTCCTCCTCCGAAACTTCTTCGACATTATCGAAATCCTCCTCAGTCACTATTTGATTGAGCACTGCAGGTTTCAATGCTGATTTCGACAGAAACATATTACTTTCAAGCGCATCGAATTGATAGCATAACTGAGCTAGATAATCCAGGGACTGTATTGGTTGTAAAGCCAATCTGCGCCTGTACGTCATCTTCATGTTCTCTACCACTAAATCAAATTTTTCTTCGTCTGACATTTTACGAATCAGCCTTTGGGACATGGCTTCGATGTCGGTCAAGTAAGCACTAAAAAGTTCGCTAGGTTTTTGTTTCCTGTTTCGCATCTCTTCTCGAATCGCTCTATCCCTGTTCGGGTTATCGTATCGCATTTTTAGCATGGTGGTCAGAGTAATCCACGAGTCCAATTTGTCGTCATAGGCGGTGAACCATACATAAGCATCCCTTTAAACAGCATATGGGCATGCATTCGCAATTCTTCATGTGATACTTGGTAAGACCGGCTCAGTATCTCTATTTGGCGTAAAAGTCCACTACGGGAACCGCGTTTGTGTCCCCAGAGAATTTGGGCCATTTCTCAATTATATTACAGGTTTGATGAGGTAACCGCTGTCGCATATAAGGGTTCGCATTTACACTATTTCCAGTCCAATTCCCAGTTCCATATGGTTGTCCTAATAATGTAGACTGGCTTGTCGGTTGTGGCACTCGCTGATTCGGTGAAATTTCATTCCTGCGATATGGATTCGGGAACGGCTCCGGTGTACCCATCGGATTGAATTGAGGCGCTGTAGACCATGAAAGCTTATTCGGTTGATTCTGACTTGTACCGATTTGAGTGGCGTCTCCTTTGTAGTTCCAATATGGCTGGAATCCTTGTTCTCTTCTGCCAGGTTCGGTGGGTTGGGCCATGGTGACTTCCGTCTTCCTCGGTTGGCCTGCCTCAGCACCGGCTATTCCTGTACTTTCGCGTTCTTTCAATCCCACATTAGCGAATCGGTCCACTAAGTCAGCTACGATCTCTCCAGTCATAATTTGATTTATACAGCTCTTGATGTATGTCTCTATTTCCGAAACGTGAACGTACTCATTCAACTTTACCTTATTTGCAGCATGTGGTTGAGTTTGGGATGACCCGTTCGATGAAGCATCGTCTAACTGCGGTGAGGGTTTCCGCGACGTATTATTCACCATGTTGGCAGCATTTTGGTGGTAGCCAATCTGTTCAACCTTCCTATCATCTTCGGATTGACGCTCAAACGGATTGACATCAAACGATTTACCAGTGAGCTGCAATAATGACGGAACAGGATTCAGCGTACGACGATTAAGCTGTACTTGAATCGAGCTTTTGTACTGTGGTGTTCCAGACGGATCCTGTTTCACCGACTCGTGTGTTTGCTGAGGATGAGGCATCTGAATAGGTAAGGCACCTCCGAGATGCTGTGCATCAGACCCCATCACTGGAAACGTATGGCGACGTGGATCAATACAAAATCCATCCCTTGGTAAAGGAGAGAATCGAATCAAGTCGTCTTGAAGTGAACGCTGTTTCGGAATGACCCCAAGTTTACTTCTCTCCGAAGTAAACTCGCTCGGAACTTCAATTTCAGGAGGCACAATCCCGTTGTCCTCGGGTTCCGTGACCAAGGTCATGAGAGGTACCGTTTGACCAATGCTATCAAGTTAACACCGAAATAGTTGAGGGCCTTTTGAGAAACTGCATTCGGGAAGATTCCTTGCTTCTCTCGCTGGTCGAAGCTCGTCACCCGATATCGACGAATGCGTTTGTGCAAATGCACCAACCGTGACAAACATCCTGTCCCAACCCTATTTTGATCGACACCTCAATTTGCTGGAGCTTCAGTGGGATGCCAACGTATTCATCTTCAATCGAGTACCAGGTTGGTCTCACTTCGGCACCTTCGTCTTCCCGCAACAAACGACGTACCGTTCGACGCCGTGCTTCCAAAGGACCATCCACTGTAAAGCCACGGATACGCAATTCGTAGTTAACCTCATCCTCTTCCAAACACTGTTCATTAATGTGATAGTAATTCATTTTCAAATTCAAATTTCAGTATCTCTTAATCAAAAAAACAAATTCACTAAAAAAAATAATTTAAACTTATAATTGCACTTCCACTTCACTAGCACCGCTATTCTATAAGAGTAAAAATATTGACTGAGACTGAATGGTAATACGACAAATTTTAATCAATGAAAGTTAGAAAAAAAATTGACTCAATTTCAAAATAAATGTAAGCACAAATCCAAACTTAGATTTCAATTCCGATTCTTAAAGCTAAATGAAAAGAAGTTTATCCTATATTAAATTAAAAGAAACCCAACTGAAACTTACCTAACTAAACCCAAAACCAAGATGAAATCGTGCTTAACTAAAAAAATAATTTCAAAACTTTTTTTTGGACAAAATCCAATAAAAATCAACTGTTTTTCGGGCCCCACGTTGGGCGCCAAATTTGTAACGATCTGTTCTGTTTCACGAAGTAAGCGGCTTAAGCGCCACCCTCGAATTGAAGGACCGCAAACTCTTGTAATAACCCGGTATGAGGACTCCTGATCAGGGCAGGCCAAACAGTCGATCAGAACTTCAAAGGTACAATTTTGACCCAACCGACGCGATGCACATTAACCAAACCAATTTCAAAAAATACTAGGAATAATAGTATAAATTAAATTTAGCTATTAAACACTCTCCAACTCCGAGCGGTAGTCGTAGGATTAATCTCAGACTCAAACAATTTCGTTCAAAAAATTTCAAAGAACGACCACGGTCTGGTAGAAGTTCAAACTAAACTCGAAGTAATAATATTTTATTCAATATTTAACGAAATAAAAAAAAAACTTGTTTAACAAAAAGAAAATTTAATGAGTTTTACACTTTCATTAGTTCTGATTTCTAAAGATTTCGGTTCTAATCAGATAGACCGGCTACGGACCGGAAGACGTCTTTTTATTTTATTTATTACTTTTTTTTTTTTTACTTATTTTATTTGCTAATTATCTAATACATGCATTCATCTCTTAGACCAGGTGTTCCGTGTTTTCTTAACACTATCATCCTTATTTGCTATATTACAGTTTTAGTTATTATTAATACATTTCAATTGCCTCTGGCAGTTAGAATTTTTTCCTCTGGTTGAATTGAACCATGTAGGAATTACAATGTTTTCAACTTAAACTAAACTTAACCTATTTTATACTAAAGGTACAAGGAGTTAATCGTTGCAATAGAAGATTGCAACGATTTTTGTCTAAAATTGGAAATTATTTTGTTGGACATTTGTTGCAATGTCTCAATATTAGAAATTCTATGAAGTTCATTGGTACTATACCACGGAGGCAACTTCAGAATCATTTTCAAAATTTTATTTTGAATCCTCTGGAGTGCCTTCTTTCTGGTATTGCAGCAACTAGCCCATATTGGCACAGCATACAACATGGCAGGTCTAAAAATTTGTTTGTAAATCAAAAGTTTGTTCTTAAGGCAAAGTTTTGATTTTCTGTTTATAAGTGGATATAGGCACTTAATATATTTGTTACATTTGGCTTGAAGGCCTTCAATGTGATTTTTAAAAGTTAATTTTTGATCTAGCAGAAGTCCTAAATATTTAGCTTCGCTAGACCAATTAATTGGAAACCCATTCATAGTGACAATATGTCTGCTAGAAGGTTTCAAATAAGAAGCTCTCGGCTTATGTGGGAAAATTATAAGCTGAGTTTTGGAAGCATTCGGGGAAATTTTCCATTTTTGCAAGTAAGTGGAGAAAATATCCAAACTTTTTTGCAATCTACTACAAATGACTCGAAGGCTTCGCCCTTTGGCTGAAAGGCCCGTGTCATCTGCAAACAAAGATTTTTGACACCCTGGTGGTAAATCAGGTAAGTCAGAAGTAAAAATGTTATACAATATGGGCCCCAGTATGCTGCCTTGGGGGACACCAGCCCTTACAGGTAATCTATCAGATTTAGTATTCTGATAGTTTACCTGCAGCGAGCGATCTGATAAATAATTTTGGATCAGTTTAATAATGTACAGAGGAAAATTAAAATTCATCAATTTTACAATCAATCCTTCATGCCAAACACTGTCAAATGCTTTCTCTATATCAAGAAGAGCAACTCCAGTCGAATATCCTTCAGATTTGTTGAGCCGAATTAAGTTCGTAACTCTTAATAACTGATGAGTGGTTGAATGCCCATGGCGAAAACCAAATTGCTCATCAGCAAAAATAGAATTGTCATTAATATGAACCATCATTCTATTTAAAATAATCTTTTCAAACAGTTTGCTGATTGAAGAAAGCAAACTGATTGGGCGATAACTAGAAGCCTCAGCTGGATTTTTGTCCGGCTTCAAAATTGGAACAACTTTGGCGTTTTTCCATTTATCTGGAAAGTATGCCAATTGAAAACATTTGTTAAATAAATTAACCAAAAAGGATAAAGAGCTCTCAGGAAGTTTTTTGATAAGTATGTAGAAAATACCATCATCACCCGGGGCTTTCATATTTTTAAATTTTCTAGTAATAGATCTCACTTCATCCAAATTAGTTCCCAACGAAGGGTCAAAAACGTTCTCTTGATTGAGAATGTCTTCGAAGCTCCGTGTAACCTGATCCTCAATTGGACTAGTAAGACCTAGACTAAAATTATGGGCACTCTCGAACTGCTGAGCAAGTTTTTGAGCCTTTTCGCCATTTGTTAATAAAATTTTATTTCCCTCTTTAAGCGCTGGAATTGGCTTTTGAGGTTTTTTAAGAATTTTTGTTAATTTCCAAAAGGGTTTCGAACTGGGATCCAACTTCGAGACATTATTCTCAAAGTTGGTATTTCTCAGAATAGCGAAACGTTTTTTAATTTCATTTTGCAAATCTCTCCAAATAACTTTCAACGCGGGATCGCGAGTTCTTTGGTATTGCCTTCTTCTCACATTTTTAAGACGGATCAGTAGCTGAAGATCGTCGTCAATAATAATGGAGTTGAATTTAACTTCACATTTCGGAATTGCAATGCCTCTGGCTTCGACAATTAAATTTGTCAAAGATACGAGAGCATTATCAATATCACTTTTGGTATCGAGAGGAATATCAACATCAAAATTCCTATCGATATATGTTTTATATAACTCCCAATCAGCTCTATGATAATTAAAAGTAGAGCTGATTGGATTATAAATGGCTTCTTGTGAGATTTCAAATGTCACAGGAAGGTGATCAGAGTCAAAGTCAGCATGAGTTACCAATTGGCCACACAGCTGACTTGAATCCGTTAAAACTAAATCAATTGTAGAAGGATTTCGACTGGAAGAAAAACAAGTTGGTCCATTGGGATATTGAATAGTATAATATCCCGCAGAACAATCTTCAAATAAAATTTTACCATTGGAATTGCTTTGAGCATTATTCCATGAACGGTGTTTGGCATTGAAGTCACCAATTACGAAGAATTTTGATTTGTTGCGAGTCAGAATTTGAAGATCAGCTTTCAACAAATTCTTTTGCTGCCCATTGCATTGAAAAGGCAAGTAGGCTGCAATGAAGGAAAATTGTCCAAAATTTGTTTCAACAGAAACTCCCAAGGTTTCAAAAACTTTGGTTTCAAATGAAGAAAATAATTTATGTTTGATACGTCTATTAATGACAATGGCGACCCCACCACAGGCGCTGTCAAGACGATCATTTCTGTAGATAAAATAGTTTGGATCTCTTTTAATGGAGAGTCCTGGTTTTAAATACGTTTCAGTTATAATGGCAATATGCACATCATGAACTGAAAGGAAGTTGAATAATTCATCTTCCTTACCCTTTAGAGAGCGGGCATTCCAATTTAGAACTTTCACACAATTATTTGGATCCATTGAAACGGAGTCCGATAACAATTTTTTGTGTGTACTTTATACCAACCTGAACAGCTTCTGGAATGGTATTTGCTTTGAACATTGCATCAATCATGTGATGCAATTGTTCAGTTAAAAAATCAAATCGGAAGCAGTCATGCTACCTGAATCGGCAACATGACCGTTATTTTCCGTTGGGACATGGGTATAAACCTCATTTTGAGAAGAGAAATTTGGTCTACCAGCAGCGATGTTTGCATACGTAGGTACATTGGAAAAATTGGAATTTACTGAAGTGCTTGCTACCCGTTGACGAGCGGCAAAATTTGTTTGTGAATTGTGGTGGGTATGAATTGCTCGACCGGTAACCGGTTTCGAAATTTGAGCGATTGAAAAATTTCTACCCGTCGAATCTGGGATCCGATTGGAATTTCCCGTCATCAATTTTGCACGGGAATTCAAAACTTTTTTGCGTGAAGGGCATTCCCAGAAATTGGATTTATGATTGCCCCCACAGTTTGCGCACTTAAATTTATTGGAATCTTCTCTCACAGGACATGCGTCCTTGGCGTGAGAGGTTCCACCACAAATCATGCATTTAGCATCCATGTGACAATGTTTGGTTCCATGACCCCACTTTTGGCACTTACGGCACTGGGTGGGGTTTTGGAAATTTTCCCCAGGCCTGCGGAAATGTTCCCATGTAACACGGACATGGGACATAATACAGGCCTATTCCAAACTTTTCATATTATTTAGTTCACTTTTGTTAAAATTAACTAAAAAAAAAATTTAGGAATGGCCCTCTGGGAAGTACCAGAGTGGGATTTCTTTTTCATCTTAATTACTTGGACTGGTGAAAATCCAAGTAATTGAGAAATTTCAATTTTAATCTCATCCAGTGATTTGTCATCACTGGGGAGACCTTTCAAGACGACTTTGAACAATCGCTCAGTTTTGTCGTCGTATGTGAAGAATTTATGGCGCTTCTCAGTTAAATAGTGAAGAAGACGTTTGCGATCGTCAAAGGATCCCGGCAAAACGCGGCAGTCACCCTTCCTAGCAATCTGAAATGAAACCTTGATCCCCTGGAGGTTACTCAAAATCTCATTCCGGAAGCCAGAAAACTCGGCAACAGATACCACAATTGGCGGAATCCTTTGCTTTTTCGCATGAATCGAATCACCTGGGCTAGAGGTAGATTCGACTTGCTCAATTTCATCATTAATCAAATCGAACTGATTGCTCAGTTCGATTGGAGAAGAATTATTTCCGATATTAGAGTTAGAAGGAATATCTGAATTCTCCAGATTCCTTCTATTTTTTCCGCGCTTGGGCAGGACGGTCTTGAAACCTTGTTTCTTTGAAGGAAGTGGAGAATTCAGAGACTCCCCCTTCCTCTTGTTTTTGTTAATACTCATTGCTGAGCGTGGAGACGTGACCTTCTAAGAGGTTTTTTCCCAGAACGGTGTCCCTGCAGGATTACCACCGCTTGTCGGAATTTTACTTCCGCAAACGGATCCAACGTAAAACGAAGGCACGGGTCCTTGCAAAGATCGTAACGGGATCAGTGGGTACAAATAGCGCTAAGAAGCACCGTTGAAATTAAAATAGCTTCGGGTAGTATTAAAAACTTCCTTCCGCAAAGAGAGAAAGAACCGCACAGCACGAAAGCACGATGCGGTCTGGATTTAGCGCATCTTTAGGCGAATCCAGCGCACTGATTTTTTTTTTTATTTAATAATTTGCCCTAATACGTTGCGCATACGTATAAACTAATAGGTCTGACCTTGATCTTCGACGAAAAACCTGTCCCTCGTCGGACGAAATCGAGTTCGTTGAAACAGGCGCTGCAAATATCCGTTGAACCAGTCTAACGAGCTTATGGCGATGATACGGGATGAACCACCTCGTGCGTGGGTTGAAACATATAGGGTAAATGCGTCCCTAGTATTGGTGGAGAGTCGAGCAGTGGATGCGTTGCTCGAAACCACACGTCTTGGCGCGACGAGTTTCTGGCCACACCGAATTCACCACAATTTCGAAAGCTTCACCGTTGGATTGCTCGTTCCAAAACACTGGTTCCTGCCTTGGCTTGGATCGGAAAAATCCACCCTGGATAAACTGCCCACGTTGGATGGGCGGCAGCCTGATCAACGTGGTAGAAAAATTTCAAAATGGGCTCTCGGCCTATTGCTCACCAGCTTACCTGATCAACTTCCTTTCTATTCACCAAATTTTCAAAACTTGTTCAACTGATCCTATCGAACTCACCAAATTTACTGGAAACTATTGGGAAAATCAACAAAATTACTTAAAAAAGCTAATTAAAATCGCGAACTTACTTCGACTTTAGTAATAAAATGTGTAGAACAATTTAATTTAAATAACTTTGATATAAATCTCACTCCGACAATAATGTCTTAACGGCTTGAACACTCCACCAGAAAGAATAATCGGACGCGAGACGAATATGGTTGAACCTAAAAATTAATACGCAATCACTACCTGATATTGTCCTTTCAAACAATAGGTATTTTTTTATGATCAGCTTTGGAGAGAGTTTCTCACGGAGAAAACGATTTTTCATTGGTTTGAATATATCTGCATTGCGTAATTATTTTTGGAAGGAAAATTCCATCACTTACCACTTTTTGAATTTAGTTCGGTTAACTCGCCTAGATTTACTCTTCTCGCTAAACACGCTACTTTTAAGTTTAAAATTATTCACCTCATACCGAAATATTTCAAAAGTGTTTCGCTATTCTCCGCTAGGTGGATTTGTCCATGATACAAAACGATGTAAAAATATTTCTTTACACACTCACCATAAAACGAGAAGTTGTATGATAATTAGGGTTACAAGCTTCTCACAAAAGCTTGGAAAACTTCTCCCTTAAAAAAGCTCAAAATGTTTTTCCTTTTGAAAAGTTTCTCCCAGATGAATAAAAAGCTTCTCTCAGATGCTTTTAAAATTTTCCAAGAAGCTTCGAAGAGCTTGTGAAGCCTTTCCTTAGACCTAAAATTTTTTTCCAGAAGCCTTGAAAGGTATTACCAAAAGATAAAAAACCTTCTTTTAAAAGCTTAGAATGTTTTCCCCACAAGCTTGGGAAGCTTCTCCCAGATGCTTTCTTCCAGATGCTTTGAAACTTTCTCCAGGAAGTTCAAAAAGCTTCTCGACGGAGCATAGAAAGCTTCTTCATGATGCTTAGGAAGTTTCTCTCAGCACCTTAGAGAGCTGCTCCTAAAGGCTTGGAAAGCTTCACCCAGTACATAAGAAAAAATCTCCTAGAATCAAAGAAAGCTGTCGCAAGAAGCTAGAAAATCTTCTCCCTGAAGCTAAGACAGCTTCTTCCATAAGCTTAGAAATTTGTTGCAGAAACTTTCCAGGAATTTGCTCAAAATCTTTTTAAAAGCTGCTTGACAAAACATAGAACGCTATTTATGGAGCATTCTCCTAAGATTTTCAGAAAGCTTCTCTCAGAAGTTCAGAAAGCAAATGTCAGAAGCTAAGAAAGCTTCTCACAGAAGCTCAGAAAATTTCTCGCAGAAGAAATTTTCTCCAGGAACTTCAAGAAGCTTCCCGGTGGAGGTTGGAATGGCTCTCGACAAAGCTTAGAAAGCTTCGCCAAAAGCTCAAAAAGCTTAGGAAGCTTCTCCAAGAAGCTTCGTAAACTTCTCCATGAAGCTTATAGACAGTTTCTCCATGAGCTTTAGAATGCTTCTTCCAGAACCTGAAAAAGCTTTTCCCAGAAACTCAGAAAGCTTCTCTCAGAAGCTCGGAAAGCTTTTGCCAGGAACTCAGATCTTTAAGCTTAGAATGCTCTTTCCAGAAGCTCAAAAAGCTTTTTCCAAGTTGCTTTGAAATTTTCTCCAAGATCTTTGTAAAGCGTCTTGACGGAGCTTAGAATTCTTTTTTATTAACTTGGTAGGCTTCGTTATTAACTAGAAGCTTCTCGCAAGAGCTCAGAATTCTTTTCCCAGAAGAAGAAATATTTTACACTGCTTGAATAAGCATCCTTAGCTTCTTGGGAAAGCTTTCTTAACTTCTTGGGTAAGCTCTCTTAGCTTCTTGGGAAGCAGTTGTATTCTATTAAGGACTATTTCGTTTTACATAAAAAATGGATTTGATACACTTGGCATCGAACAACAATTATTCTGGGTATTTTTCTTAAACTTTAAACCTCTAAATCACGACCGATTGAGCTCAAATTTCGCATACGGTGCAATTTTTTTCTTTTGTTTTATTGATATCCTAATTACTTACTATGTTGGATGAACATTCAGTAGGGAACCGCACAATTATGCCCTTCCTCATATAAAATACTTTTTTGATAAGACAATAGACGCATATTGCTCTATATATTGGGCTCTTTTTTCTCAAACATTTTGTCTCCATAATGTTGTTCCGTTATTTCGAGAAATATCACTCAAATAGCAAAAAATAACATTCCAAATTTCAAATATCCTTAAGCGTTTATATCAATTTCTAAAAATTAAAAGATGGCTCAGAATCAAACTGACGAACAAAACACCTTATGAATTGACTAAGATACTTTAAAGTGTAGAGGCTATCTGAAATCCGGAATTTTAAAAGAGTCCGATCGAAAAATTGCTACAAAAATATCGCATCGAAATATTTAATTCAATTTCAAATTGGTTTCCGTTCTGTCCTCCTTAGCGATATTATTTAGTAACCCTTTTGAATTCGAATATGGTTCCGTTCGACTTGCATCATAGCAGGGAATTCTGTAAATAATCCATGGGTGCTGCACTTGCAGTGGCACTCACACCTGACAGTAATTAAAATTTTCTGCACCAACAACGTACTACGAAAGCACCAACTACGAAAGGAGAGAGTCCCAGTTCCAGTGTCGAGTCACGGTAACAAAGTCGGAAACCTATTAAATTTTTGAGTAATGTCCCCTTGGAACGACATGCTCTGTGACTGCCGACAGTTTGCTACTCACGGTTACAGCTGAAGCCAACGTCGAGTCACTCCTGCTCGGATTTAAAGTATTTTGATCAAATTAGTTTGATGAGCGTGATTTCGACTGTTTCGGCTGGAATTGTATAATTTAATTTGAAGCACTGCTATGTGAAAGATTATCGTAAACCGATAACAGCCTATGTATGCCTTATGTCGATCCATGCGGCAGGTTTGTTCCATGGAAAGCTCTCGCATCGTTTTCCACATTCCCCGAATCCAATCAGTGAATGGAACGCGACGATATCCGCATCAATCAATTAGGTCCAACTTTGCCCCACATTCGTCCCAACAACCAAACATGTGCTGCCTCTCTTCGATCTTGCAGGCTGACGTTAACCGCTAGGTTTTTTTTCGCATGGCCCTTCGTTAGTTGCTGGTTGGTTGATGAGGGTTAACAGACGTCACACCCGAACGGTGATTCAGGTTGGCGAGAGCGGTTCTTCCATATTTTATTCGTTGTTTGTGTTAATTTCAAGTAGATTTGTTTCTGAACTATACAACATACATTAATTATTTAACAGCTCTCTATTTATTTGAATAACCCACCATGTAAATTAATTATAGTTCGACTGATATATTTGTTACTATTTTATGAATCAATTAATTCAATTACTCATTTGCAGTAATGACAAAAGATCAATTGCAATGCTGTTGTATATGTATGGTCTTAAATAGACAAAAGTCTATGCTCCAACTAGCGTATGCTCACAGTTCTTTTTCCTCAACTCAATCCGAAATCGAACGAAGACAGCAAACAACGGTGAAATAGTAGGAATACCTTAAACCGTCTATGGCGACTTACTTCCGACCGCGTGCGGGGCGGACGGAGGGTGGTGAACAAATGTGTGTGGGATAAAACGCCGAAGAAAAACTCAGCGCAACTGACCTAACCCACCACCCGCACCGCGACTGATGGAATGGTAAACAACGGAACGTGTCAATCAAGTTAATCGTTGGCGACGGTTAGTGAACCGATCGTCTCGATTTATTCAACGGCGAATTGTGAATTAGGCATGAGAGGCAGAAAATTATTGACTGTGGCATTTATTAGTCGGCAAATCGGTCTCAAGAAATATAGTAGATAGCCTCGAAAATTATCTTTGAGTAGACGCAAAAAAAGCGTTCATGAACTCGTGAACTAATCAGTTCGCGGTGTATTTTGAGTCACGGGTTCGGAAACAACAGTCACCTTTTCTGGAACGTTCACGAATTCGAGAACGCTTTTTTGCGTGTATGAACATTATATATTGAATTTCGTAGTTGCTACTCTGTGATTGACTAGAAATTGCTAAATTGCACAGAGAATCAAGTGAATGGAGCTTAAGATTTGTTACCCATTCTTAATGTACACGTTTTGGAAGCGTATGGGCCTAACACGTCCTTACAGTCTTATAGGAAGGAGAGAATTATTAGTTTGACTCTCGTTGCGATAGTCTTGGGATGGGATGTTGTCTTAGCGATAATTATTAGATCTGTGGAATGGGATTATGTAAACACTACCCTCGTTCCAGTCGATTGAACTGGCGTACCGAGTCAGTATACTGCGTACCGACCGATAATACGATTCAGCGCGCAATGATCACTTATTGTGCTCAACGAAACAGACCCATTGGCCAATGCCCCGCGACGAAAAAAAACCCAAAAAATGCATACCTACTCCCTAGTCAAAAAGTACACTCAACCCTCTTTTTACGTCACTTATTGGGGGGACGTAAAACGAATGTGACGTGAAATGAATTTTTGTTAAAATTTCTAGTATTTCACTTAATTTATTGATCGTGAGGATACTTTCAAATACATTCACTTGCGTCTTGCATGAGGTATTGTAAGATCTCTCCAAATCCAGGCATATGAGATGTTATAAGATCTCCCAATTGTCCTGGAGTTTGAATCAAATGGTCTACCGAACCTACTGAGGCGTTTAAAATCCAGGCATATGAGATGTTTTAAAATCTCCAAATTGTTCTGGAGTGTGAATCAGATGGTCTACCGAATCTACTGAGGCTTGCACGATGTCCTCAGCTGCAGTATCATCCAAATCATGCCCTCCGAGTATTTGTCTTTCACTTGCGTCTCAAGTCCATGTATATGGGATGTTTTAAGATCTCCAAATTGTCCTGGAGTTTGAATCAAATGGTCTACAGAATCAACCAAGGCTTCCACGATGTCCCCAGCCTCGGTGTCAACCCAATTTTGTCTTCTGAGTATTGGTCCTTTACTAACGTCTCAAACACAGGCATATTCGATATTGTAAGATCTCCAAATTGTCCTGGAGTTTAAATCAAATGGTCTATCGAATCAACCAAAGCCTTCGTGATGTCCTAAGCCGTGGTATCAACTCAATTATGTTCTTTGAGTATTTGTCTTTTACTTGCGTCTCAAAACAAGACATATGAGGTGTTGTAAGCTCTCCAAATTGTCCTGGAGTTTGAATCAAATGGTGTAATGAATCAACCAAGGCTTCCATGGTGCCCCCGTCGCGGTATCAACCCAATTATGTCCTCCGATTATTTGTCTTTCACTTACGTATCAAATCCAGACATATGATATGTTTTAAAATCTCCAAATTGTTCTGGAGTTTTAATCAAATGTTCTGCCGAATCAAACAAGGCTTTCACGATGTCCCCAGCCGCGGTGTCAACCCAATTTTGTCTTCTGAGTATTAGTCTTTCACTTGAGTCACAACTTTTAGCATGTAAGATGTTGTAAGATCTTTAAATTATCCTGGAGTTTGAATCAAGTGGTCTACCAAATCAACCGAGGCTTCCATGATTTCTTCACTCTTACTACATCTCATGTGTCTGGATTTGAGACGCAAGTGAAAGACAAATACTCGTAGGACATAATTGGTTGATACCGCGGCTGGGGACATCATGAAAGCCTTGGTTGATTCGGTAGACCATTAGATTTAAACTCCAGAACAATTTGGAGATTTTAGAACATTTCATATGCCTGGATTTGAAACGCGAGCGAAAGACGAATACTTGGAGGACATAATTGGGTGGTTACCGTGGCTGGATACATCATGGAAGACTTGGGTGAATCGATAGACCATTTGATTAAAACTCCAGGACAATTTGGAGATCTTGGGATGAATCCGCGGCTGAGGAATCTAGGGAATTCTTGGATAACCAGGAAAGGAACGGCTGCTTAAGGCATATTGAGTTTAGTTTAATAGATCATATAGAGCATGAACCATTTAATAAGAGAGATAACAGCCCTTCGGTATCGTGGGTAGACCTCAAGACCTATAAACAAGGGAATTCTTGAATAACCTGGAACGGAATTTGGTTCAATATATCGAATTGGGCATAAACCATTGTTTACAATAGATAACAGCTCTTTCACCGCGCTTGTAGACCTTAGATCCTTGGTTACGCGTGTAGACTCCAGGAAATTCTTGGATGACCTGGAACGGAACAATTGTTGAAGGTAAATGATGAATATACAAAGCATCTACTTTGTTCTTTGGGTTTCTAAGAGTGCCTTCTTATAGGCTTACTTTTGGATGTCAATAATGTTTCAAATTCTTTTTACGTCACGTGCCGTAAAAAGGAGGCCGTAAAACGAAGTAACGTATAAAAAATTGCCGTAAAAAGAGGGTTGAGTGTATCACAAAAATGCAAGGTACATTTTCTGCGACACACATAGACTAGATTCTAGGTTCCTGTACATCGCTAAACGACTGCATGAAACAGAACTGGTCGGACGATAACTGGAACTGTTTTAAAAGTAAAAAAGTGAATTAAACGAGCACTTAGTCATAAAAAGTGGAGAGAAAAGGAAAGTTATTCTTTCAAATTCATCCATTTTTCTTACTTACCGGAACTTTAGCGGAAACAGGATGAAACAAACAAGATTTGTTTCCGTGTAGTTTTCCATTACCATTACCATTACCATTAACATACGTTCAATCAGGTGAACATTATACCATTTCGATAACCTATTGAATAGAGTACTTTATGGTGAAGAACATTAATTAGGTTGGTTTTCCAAGAGCTCAAAACTATCAACTCTCGGGTACTTATTCAAAAGGACGTATGTGTTTTTGTAAACAAAGATTCAAACGTCGATTAGTCCGATCTGATGGCACTCCCACGGAAACCAACACCACCAACAAGTAGCCGAAGTCTCCCCCTATCTGTCTATGGTGATGGTTTGCGTGGAGGACTATCAGATCGGACTAATCGCCGTTTGAATCTTTGTTTACAAAATCACATACGTCCTTTTGAATAAGTACCTGAGAACTGTATAAATTTTGGGGCTGTGGGGTAAAAATACGCAAGAACGTGTGGGGCAAGAGTACGCATATTAATCTTCAACTTCTGATGCCAAACCCGTATCTTCGGCCGAAATTTTATTTATTTATTTATTTATTTACTTAATTCGCCTTCGACTAGGTCGCACAGACTACTTCTAATAATACAATACAACTCGAAACATAATCTTCAATATTACAGATAACAACAGAAATATGGAATATGAACAAACTTTAGATCAAAATAATGTATGAATTTTTAAATATTATCTTTCACACTGAATTGTTCGGTTCGTGGGTCTCCATACAGCATTCGCGTGGTTGACGAATTCACGGCATCGCACACCTGGTGGCCAGATCGATGAAGTCAGTGCTCTGCTTCTGTATCGGGCATCAATAACGACTTTGAATGAAACATAATCGAGTGTAGAGATGTTTTGCCATGGTGAGACCAAGCATTTTACCAATGACACTTTTTCAGCTCCGATGGCTTCCATTTGCTCTATTTCATAATCGGTAACGTCATTTCCTATGTTGGAAATGTAAAGATTCGTACTGTTGATCGTATCTTGAATTTTGCTATCGATTCTCATAGATCAGCGGTTCTCAACCTGGGGTACATGTACCCCTGGGGGTACCTTCGCTGGCCCTAGGGGGTACCTCGGAAAAAGATGCGTAATGGCGGACAATTCCAATACAAACTTGTTGATAAAGTTTCAATAATTTTTTATTCTAAAACTTTGCATTATACATAACATGAATGGCGATCAGTAAATCAAAAACTTTTGAATCCTGCTTACCCCAACCAGCACACTAAATGAAGGGCTGTGGGACAAAATAAACAAAGGGACAAAACGTAGAATAGACAATCTTCAATGTAATAAACTTGATCGAGACAAAATGTTGAATAATATGTTAAGAATATGTTTCAGATCTATAATATAGAATCTAAAGGTTCAAAAGACTTTATTCGAAGGCATTTTTCTGAAAAGCTCAATAGCTTCATTGCAAGAGACTTGGAAGCTTCCTTCCATGCAGCTCGTAAGCCTCCTTTCGAAAGGCTCGAAAGCCTTCTTTCGAGAGGCTCGAAAGCCTCCTTTCGAAAGGCTCGGAAGCCTTTTTTAAAGAGGATCGGAAGTCTCCTATCAAGAGGCTCGGAAGCCTCCTTCCAAGAGGCTCTGAAGCCCCCTTTCAAAAGGCTCGGAAGCTTCCTTTCAAGAGGCTCGGAAGCCTCCTATCAAGAAGCTCGGAAGCCTGCTTTCAAGAAGCTCGGAAGCCTGATAAACCTGATAGAGACAAAATGTTTAATAATATGTTAAGAATATGTTTCAGATCTGTAATATAGAATCTGAAGGTTCAAAACACTTCATTCGAAGGCATTTTTCTGAAAAGCTCAATAGCTTCGTTGCAAGAGACTTGGAAGCTTCCTTCCAAGCAGCTCGTAAGCCTCCTTTCAAAAGACTCGAAAGCCTCCATTCGAAAGGCTCGAAAGCCTCCTTTCAAGAGGCTTGGAAGCCTTCTATCAAGGGGTTTGGAAGCCTCCTTTAAATAGGCTTGAAAATCTCCTTTCAAGAGGCTTGGAAGCCACCTTTCAAGAGGCTCGGAAGCCACCTTTCAAGAGGCTCGGAAGCCACCTTTCAAGAGGCTTGGAAGCCTCCTTTCAAGAGGCTCGGAAGCCTCCTTTCAAGAGGCTTGGAAGCCTCCTTTCAAGAGGCTCGGAAGCCTCCTTTCAAGAGGCTCGGAAGCCTCCTTTCAAGAGGCCCGGAAGCCTCCTTTCAAGAGGCCTGGAAGCCTCCTATCAAGAGGCTCGGAAGCCTCCTTTCAAGTAGCATGAAAACCTCCTTTCAAGAAGCCTGGAAGCCTTCTTTCAAGGGGCTCGGAAGCCTCCTTTCAAGGGGCTCGGAAGCCTCCTTTCAAGGGGCTCGGAAGCCTCCTTTCAAGGGGCTCGGAAGCCTCCTTTCAAGGGGCTCGGAAGCCTCCTTACAAGAGGCTCGGAAGCCTCCTTTCAAGAGGCTCAGAAACCTCATTTCAAGAGGCTCGGAAGCCTCCTTTCAAGAGGCTTGGAAGCCTCCTTTCAAAAGGCTTGGAAGCCTGCTTTCAAGAGGCTCGGAAGCCTCCTTTCAAGAGGCTCGGAAGCCTCCTTTTAAGAGGCTCGGAAGCTTGCTTTCAAGAGGCTCGGAAGCCTCCTTTCAAGAGGCTGGGAACCCTTCTTTCAAGAGGCTCGTAAGCCTCATTTCAAAAGGCTCGGAAGCCTCTTTTCAAGATGCTCGGAAGACTCCCTGCTCGGAAGACTCCCGGCTCGGAAGCCTCCTTTCAAGAGGCTTGGAAGCTTCCTTTCAAGAGGCTCTGAAGCCTCCTTTCAAAAGGCTCGGAAGCCTCCTTTCAAGAGGCTCGGGACCCTTCTTTCAAGAGGCTCGGAAGCCTCCTTTCAAGAGGCTCGGAATCCTCCTTTCAAGAGGCTCGGAAAACTCTGTCCAAGAGGCTCGGAGGCCTCTGTCCAAGAGGCTCGGAAGCCTCCGTCCAAGAGACTCGGAAGCCTCCTTTCAAGGATTTCGAAAGTCCTCATTTCAAGAGGTTTGGAAGCGTCCTTTCAAAAGGTATGGAAATATTCTTTCAAGAGGTTAGAAATTATTCTTTCAAGAGGCTTGAAGGCCTCTTTTCAAGATGATCTTGAGCCTCCTTTTTAGAGGCTCGGAAGCCTTTATTTAAGAGGCTTGGAAGACTCCAAATGCCATCAAAGTTGTAATGATGTCTAAAAAATTTAATTGGAAACTTTCACGGAATTACGAATATTTCAGACATTTTTTTGGAGAGCAGTTAGTTCTCAGGTCTGTTTTGCATATATCTTGAGAAAAACGCTTATTTTTTACAGCGAACAAAATAGGCCCTATTTAATAGGGGGTACCTCAATATATGCAAAAGTTCGAAGGGGTACCTCGCAAGAAAAAGGTTGAGAACCGCTGTCATAGATGATAATGGCGAAACTTCTTGACGCGAAGTACTCATTTGCTGTTCTGTCGCGAATTGGTTCAATACGGTAGAATTTGATTCCAGAGTAGTAACTATTTTGCTAATGCGCTCCATCTCGTTCTTCAATTGAATGAATTCGTCCTCCGATGCCTTCAATTCTTTATTATCTGCTATTGCCGGTTGTCAGAGCCGTAGCGTGGACTCCCAGCGCCCTTGGCGAAACCGTTATCGGGCGCCCCTTACTTTCATGCATTCAAAACAAATAGCATGATAAGAGCTGGGATATTTTTAATCAAACTTTTTTGCGTGGTGGATTTAATAAATGTTTGATTTATGAATTCGTTAAGCCTCATAGCATGCATATGTTCCAATTAATTAAATTATTAAAAAAAGCCAGAACATTTCTAAACATCCCTTTTCTAGAAATTTTTACAATTTTTTGAAAGAATAAATAAATAAATAAATAAACAACAAAAAACAAAGATCAAGTAGTGCGTGTGTTACCGACAAAAACTCCAAACTTCCTTATTGTGAATTCACGCACTAGTAGATCAAGCTAGACCAATAAAATCCATCTCTTAAGTGTGCCGGTTAGTGGTTGGATCATTATTGAACGTAGTCGCATAAAAATCCTGCTTTGGTCTTCGGAATTGCCCTTAGAGCTTGATCGGTGGTTTGAAAGAACTACTGGACTTTAAATAAATTTCAACTTTGGAGAGAATCACTGAATCAAATGCGATCGTTATGGTCCGTTTGTAAACCTTAAATAGTTTGCCTGCATAAAATGACAAAATTTATCTCAAAATCCAACAAACTCCCTATCAATACTTTCGAGTATCTATTACGCGTTTTTTATAGTTTACTCTGTGTTTCGCCTTTGGCGTATTGAAGTCCTAATCTAGGGCTTCTTGCCAGAAACTCGTTCCATTCTTCTTTTCATTCGTATTTCGTGTTCCTTTTTATTTTTCACTTCCTTTTCCATCAGGGATAAAAAAAAAGTCAGGGAAGTGGCTCCCCAAGCCGACATTCTGATTCCTGTATCAGTTATTGATGGAAAGGGACCTTTCGGAAATCAGTTAAACGATCGATTACGGATGTAGTTTCCGAGGGAATCGTCTGTAAAAAGCTTGAATCTGAAACACTTTTAACCGGTGGTTTTGAGGATACACCAAGGGTTTTTACAAGGTTTTATTTTAGCTGACGAGACCTTCAGCGTCAATAAAACAATTAGTTAACTCCACCAAAAAATTCACAAAAAATCAATGAAAATTTAAGTAGTATCCAACTGCGTAAAAAAAACCTTGATGAGATTATCCATCATTTCTCATAGTGCAATTCTGGATTTCGGCGCCCCCTTAGGCCCGGCGCCCTTGGCGGGGGCCAACCTGGCCAACCACACGCTACGGCGCTGCCGGTTGTCTGAAGCGCCCGTTTTCAATTGCATGCCTACATGAGTCGCACATCCAGAATATGTTGGAATGTAAACATGCGCATCCTTCGTCGTAGAGGACTCATATAATTTTTTAGAGGACTCATATAAAAATTGTAAGATAAGGGGGAGGGGTGATGAAATGGCCATACTTTGCGTTACGTAATTAGTGGACTTTCTTTTAGGAAAATTCCTTTGTTCACGCTACGCGAAACCTGTTATATTTTTACCTCCATAGTTTTTTGGTATTTAAAAAAAACACACGTATGAAAGTTCACATTTCTAGGACCCCGTCACTCTTTCACAGTTACGTAATATTCAAACATTCCACAATATGTGCGTTTTTTAGGTGTCTTGCTGAAATGGTTCTGGAAACGATATTTTAGTTACTAGATAAAGATTGTCGCTTCTGTTCCCTTTGTTCTGCTGTCCGAAACATGTGCGGTATCAAACTGTCAAATCGTGTGTATTTTTCCTTCATTGACATTTAGATCCCCTATCCTCACCAGCAATAGATGTTCCGGACAGCAACGACAGAGACAATCTTTATCTAGTTACTAAAATATCTTTTGGTTCTGCTGAAACGAATTTAATTATATTCATTATTTTTTCCCTTGGGTAACATAAAGGAAAAGTATATGAATCATCGACATTGATTTAATATGCAGTAGCTTGTTTCATAAGGTCCCCATGTCCGATTAACAACTAAGTGCTTACTCTTTCCCCACTCTACTCTTTTTATTTATCACCAGACTAAGGCCGGAGTGGCCTGTGCTGCATATAAAAGTCTTCTCCATTCAGCTCGGTCCTTGGCTGCACTTCGCCAACCACGTAGTCTGCGGAAGGTCCGCAAATCGTCCTCCACCTGATCGATCCACCTTATCCGCTGTGCACCTTTGCCTTTTGTTCTCGTCGGATCGTTGTCGAGAACTATTTTCACCGGATTACTGTCCGACATTCTGGCTACGTGCCCGGCCCAGCGCAGTCTTCCGATTTTCGCGGTGTGAACGATGGATGGTTCTCCCAACATCTGATGCAACTCGTGGTTCATTCGCCTCCTCCACGTACCGTCCGCCATCTGCTCACCACCATAGATGGTACGCAGCACTTTCCTTTCGAAAACTCCCAGTGCGCGTTGGTCCTCCACGAGCATCGTCCAGGTCTCGTGTCCGTAGAGAACTACCGGTCTTATATGCGTTTTGTAGATGTCAGTTTGGTACGGCGGCGAACTCTATTCGATCGGATCTTTTTGTGGAGTCCAAAGTACGTATGATTTCCTGCAACTGTGCGTCTCCGAATTTCTCTGCTGGTATCGTTATCGGCGGTCACCAGTGAGCCCAAGTACACGAACTCTTCAACCACCTCGATTTCGTCACCACCTATAGAAACTCGTGGTGGGTGGCTTACATTGACCTCTCTTGAGCCTCTTCCTATCATGTACTTCGTCTTCGACGTGTTGATGACTAATCCAATCCGTTTAGCTTCGCTTTTCAGTCTGATGTAGGCGTCCTCCATCCTCTCAAAGTTACGTGCCATAATATCAATGTCGGCGAAACACAATATCACACACGAACGACCAAAGCACCAACATGAGCACCAACCATCAAATTGTATCATCAAGTACCTACAAATCCTACCTAGCATTCACCACTGCACTATGGGGCGGCTCCATACAAGTAAGTGGCCGAAAATATTTTCACATCATTTCTGCAATATTTCACACTTAAATCGTAGATTATTGTCTAAAAGATGTGAAATACTTGTTTTGCAGGTCGTTATTACTTCTAAGGTCTCCAAACTCCCTGGAATACAGACCTTTGATCTCTATGGAATATATCCCTTTTATCTACGAATGTCTCATGTACACAGCAGTCTATAGATGTGTATTTTATTGCAGCGCAGACCTGTAGAGTTCAAACTAGAAAATTGTATACTGTTTTTATGTGAATTGAGTTGTACAGATGTTCTAAGTTGCATACGTAACAGGTTGTCTTTGTAGGATTTTTCAGATTGGTTCAGGCTCTTAACCCGTAAAACAAGTAAAGGGAATACAATATAAAGCTCTATTAAAGCTAAACGAACTCCATGCAATAAAAGCTTCAAGATATATAAGTATACTGCAACAACATTTATTTATTCATTATGTACATGAGCATCCTCAACAAAATCATCATTTATTTCTTCAAGATCGATTAAAATATCTGCTATGGTATATTTTTCTGTACTCGAATCTGTTGTATTGCAAGAAGTTTCAGTCACTAAAAAATTTTGAACATCTTCTGGATATTCCAGATTAGATTTATTTTGAAGTCGCTTACCTAAGTTGAGGGAGCTTATCAAAGGATCCGACGAGTTCATAGCACGAATGAAAACGTCATGTAAATTTTCTTCTTTTGAGGCTTTCCTGGCATGATGAGTCCGACTTTTTTTTAAGTGCTTGTGTTGACACTCAGCTGCTTCTTCAGCAAACATTCCAAGTGGTGCTGGTGAATGAATAATTATATCCCCAGCATGGGCAAGGACTTTATGCACCGTATCAGGAATTTTATACCAATCATACAGCTGCAAATATATGGATTTTAATTAATATCAAAATTTTACTTGTTATGAAATAATTTCAAATGAAGCCTAGAGTATTTTCGTAACCCTCAAGAGTATATTGTTTTTTTTTTCATATTTATTTGCTTGATACTTGATAGATAATGAGTTGCCTCCTCTTGGTGAGCCTACGCCAAATGGAGTATCATATAGCTGCATAAGCTATCGTGTACACGGCCTACCACGAAGCCTACGACACTTTTCGTGTTATCTACTATCTCTATTTTAACTGTTCTTGATGCTCTTTTGTCATACGCATGGGATTTGTATCCAGCCCATCACAGTCTGCCGTGTATTATGAGAATAATTACATTTAATGTTTCAAAATTAATGAATTTTTTTTCGAAAAAGTGATCGGAATCGCAGATTTGCAGCCATAAGCAGCTGGAATTTGTTTTAATGCCTTCTGGGAGGTCCAAAGAAAGTCGTAGTGGTAGTCGCTAAGCGAAACTTTGAGAAACTTTTTTTGTATGGAACTTTTTGCATGAAAAAAAAATTTTTTTCTTCGGGTCATTTTCGGATGTTTCACTACCTATTTTCCCATAACTAACCCGCAAGTCCATGAAACAAGCTTCCAGAAACTTTTTAAAGAGTTGGAAAAGAGCTACTGTAGCCGAAGATATTGACAGTTGAATAATGCATTGATTTTTCAAGAACTAAAAAGTGCCTGGCTCTAATGCCTATATCTTGATAACCATAACCATAACCATAACCATGGCTTAGAGTGCTGATATGCTGGGGTTTAATGCTCCAAAGCATTAGCATTTAGTAGGTCAACTTGAATTACGAATCAGAGAAAGTCGATTTTTTTATTTTCGGCCACCTGATTCCCTATAGTGCACTGTTTAGTTGCTTAGGGGATTGATCAAGCATTATTACAAAATCCAACTTTTATTCGAAAAATTGTTCGGCCATCTCCTAAAGTGGTCCAAAATAATTGTAATAACAGGAAATAATATTTTATTCATTTCTTGAAAATGGTGAAACTGATCATGATGATCGGTGATGAATGTTCCCAAGTATTACTGTACCGTATTTAACGGGACAGTTACGGTTTTTAGACCTTTTTGTACTGTCCCGTCGTAATCCTCAATTTATCCTGTTTTTTCATTGATTCTTCCAAAAAGTTCCAAAATTTTATTCAAATAAATTCAATATTTTAGACAGGAATGTAAAATCAAATACATAGAAAGTGGCAATTACTAATAACATAACATCTCACACTTCTCTTCATGGGATTCGTCCACTTTCTTTGTTGGGAGATGAGCCAGTCGAGGGCTGTAAATCTCTCTAATAAAAACACAAAAAAAACCTTTCTTTGTTAAGAAAATTATTTTGATCTTTCTTTGTATTTTATTTTGTATTCCTGCCTAAAATATTGAATTTGTTTGAATAATATTTTGGAGCTCTTTGGTAGAATCAATGAAAAAACAGGACAAAGTTCGGATTACGACGGGGCAGCACAATAAGGTCTAAAAAACGGAACTATCCCGTAAAATACGGCACGTATGGTCAGCCTACCTAGACATTTGTCGGAATTCCTCTCGGAATTAGATATAATTTCTCTGCAAAATTGACAGAATTGAAACTCGTCGGATCTTATCAAAAATCGTCTCATCGAAAATCATTTTAATTCCTCTCAAAACCAATCGAAATTCTTTTCGAAATTCGTCCGTTGGAATCGCTTTCGGAATTCTTTGGAAGTTCTCCCAAAATGATTTAATGGTGCATATCTTATTTGGAATCCCTTTTAGAATATGGGTCATCAAAATGAAAGATTTAATGATGCATATCATTCGACATGACCGATTCTCTGGTACGGAATAACAAAAAATATTAAAACTGCGGATTATTTTTACGGTCCCGGATCTGATAGCTTTTCTGATGTTGATCAGATAATTAGTAAATGGCGTTTCTATTCTTATTTTGCACTTTTCAAAAGTAACAGATTCTATATAGTAGCTCTCATCCTTAAAGTTAACCGAAAAGAAACTATGTACCAGTTTTGATCGATGAAAAATTGTCTTAGCAGTATACAGACACTGGTGTTTTAAAGGTATACAGAGCCACGATGTTTAGGAGGGGCCAGAGATGCATCCTGAACAGAACATGAGCCAAGAGCGTGCCTTGGTGTTCTAAGTTTTGAACTCAGTGTACACTGAGTTGGTACGCAAGCAAAACGATCATGGTAACTAAGATTCCTTAGATTTGGAACTATGCAAAAACATACGAGCATGCTTGATTTCTATCCGTTAGATGCCCACGTATTCCATTACTAGCCGAAAAATGTGTAGCATGCCGTCGCTTGAATTTGTTTTCCTAGGATACATGTTGCTAAGTTAGGTCAGTGCTCTTGAACAGTGTGCAATGTTCAGAACGTTTTGAACACGAACACGCGTTCTCGTGTTCAGATGCATCTCTGGGAGGGGCTATAGCCCCTTACACTATATGTATATTCTTTGTCTTAAACGATGCACGGAAAAACGATAAAGCTACTTGAGAAGTTACCGACGAAACTTTCTATTGAATATCGCAACGACGCCTGGTAGATTGTTTATGATTGTTCCACCAGTTTTTTCATATATGGATGGCTTCCCTATTTCATGATATGGCTATTTTTGGTAAAGAATGATTTTATAAATTATTTAAAAAAAAACTCGCTGGAGTAACTCCCGAATTGTGTGAGAAAATATTCCAGACTCACTTTTCAGAAAAGTAAGGTCATACAAGTTCAAAACAATAATTGAGTTTATTTTTCGGTGGAATATCTGGAATATGTAATATAAATGTTTATTTTTGATAAGAAAATTATTTTGAGCTTTTTAGTGGAATGTTTTCACCTGTCATAAGACGAGTTTATACAATCCCATTGAATTCCACCACTTAATTGTATCTTGACAGATACGTATTTCGACCTCAAAAGTAAGGCCGTCTTCAGTGTCTCGTACTTGACTCGACTTGAAGAAAATGATCGCAGCTTACACTATTTATACTATGCGTAGGTATAATAATTTAGCTAGGTACTTATCTTACTGCGGTGCTTATTTCTATTTCGATTGATGCGCTTAATGCTTAGGTATAAACTTGAAGAGCCAGGAGCTACCATTTCCTTGATCTTTATTCAACAACCGCGTTTGTACCTGTCGGTAGATTTCCAAGCTCTCAGCAACATCAAGTTTCCACGGAGAAGAGACATTTCTTAAAATTTTAATGTTTGATGTTTATTATTATTTTTCCAGTGTTTTCTAGAGCTAATAACAATTCTTTAGAATTTTGAGAGACTTTCAGCACAGGCAAACAGATGTAACTCTAGAGAAAATAGCATCGACCATGACTATAACGACCAATTTGAATTTGATTGATTGCACGTTTCAAAACTAGAGGCGCTAGCGTCGTAAGCCTTCGACATTGACATCCCTAGCGCTTTCTGGTGACAATGTCATACGAAACATTGTTTCGTGTAACATGCTCACAAGATGGTGGTAGAGGATTAGAGAAATCGATTTTTCAGAAAAATTTTCAAGTTGTTACGTCTGTTTGTCTGTGCTTTCAGTATTCTGATAAAATCCAGAAAAATATCAGAAATCAAGATGTTTCGGATATTCCAATTCAGTGAAATTCTACGATTCTGCCTCAATCTTAAGTTCGAAAACCGAAATACGAATAACAAATGCTCAGTGAAAATCTTAGTCTTAGTCTCGACGGAGGCACGCAAATGATAATGCTTCCAACCAACTATTCTAGCATTCTGTTTAAAATTGACATGGAGAAGGTTCGTTTCCAATAATTGAATTATTTATTTCCTATCTAATTGGCAACCTGTTTACCAAGACGAACCTCAACCATAGAACTGAAATCCCAAATTCCAATGAGGTTCCGCATGAAATCGTGGCAAGTGCAGAGGTGCTCTCGGCTTGTAGTGGGCGAGTGATTACATTATCATTCCCTCCCCAACCCCGAAAATCAACTCCCATGTTCCATCCATTAGCTCCCAGTGCAATTTCGAATTACGACTGTTCTAGTCAACCAAGGAGTAGCAACTATGAAATATGCAGTGATCATGCTCACGCTCA
Source organism: Armigeres subalbatus (assembly GCF_024139115.2). NCBI lineage: Eukaryota > Metazoa > Arthropoda > Insecta > Diptera > Culicidae > Armigeres > Armigeres subalbatus. Next base: position 246,604,031 of record NC_085139.1, on the reverse strand, counting down.
TTCCGTTCAGAGTTCGTCGAAATTCGTTGGAATTCCGTTCGGAATTTGTTGGTTCACACGGAATTTGTTGGAATACCGCACAGAGTTCTTCGGAGTTTGGAATTCGTTGGTTCAGTTCGAAATACATTGGAACTCCGTTCAAAATTTGTCGAAATTCCATTCTGAATTCTTAAATCCGTTCAGAATTCATCAGAATTTCGTTCGGAGTTCGTTGGATTTACATTATCCCGTTCGAAAAAATTCGGAATTCCATTCGGGATTGGTCGAAACTTGTCAAAATTTGGCATTCGTTGGAATTCTGTTAAAATTTTGCTGGAATTCCGTTCGTGCCTCACTGGAATTCCGTTCGTGCCTCACTGGAATTCGTGATTCGTTGGAATTCCGTTCGGAATTCTTCAAAATTCTGTACGGAATTCGTCGGAATTCCATTGGAAATTCATCGGAGTTCAATTCGGAACACATCAGAATTCCGTTTGGTGTAAGTCGGAATTCCTTATAGAGTTCGAATTCTCATTGGAAGTCAGACGAATACTCAACGGTTCTACGACGAATTCTGAACGGAATACCGACGAATTAAGAACCGATTCCGTCGAACTCTATATGGATTTCCGACTTATACCAAACGGTATTCTGGTGAGTTCCGAACTAAATGTTGACGAATTCCGAACGGAATTTCGAAATTTGGAACGGAATTCCGATAAGTTTAGAACGCAATTCCAACGAATTCTGATAAGAGTTCCAGCGAATTTTGAACGGAATTCCAACGAAATTCAGACGCATTCTGAACGGATTTACGAAGAGATTAGAACGGAATTCTGATAAATTCTGAACAAAGTTTCCATGAATTTCGAACTAGAGCAACGAATTCTAAACTCCAACGAATTCCGTGTTGAATTCTTACAAATTCCGTGCCGAACTCCAACAAATTCCGAGTGAAATTCCAACAAATTTCGACAAACTCCGAACGAAATTTGCTGGAACTCTGTTCGGAACTCGTCGGAATTAGATTCGAAATTCGTTGGAATTTTGTTCGGAATTCGTCGAAACTCCGTTCGGTATTCGCCGAAAAACCGTTCATTATGCGTCAAAATTCCATTTGGAATTTGTCGGAATTCCGTTCGAAATTCATTGGGATTCCGTTCAGAATTCGCCGGCATTCGTTGGAATTCCATTCGGAACTCGTTGAAATTCCGTTCGGAGTTGATTGCCGTTCGGAATTCATTGAAATTCCGTTTGAAATTTGTTGGAACTCGTTGGAATTCCGTTCGTTGGGTTCGTTGAAGTTTCGTTCAGCATTCGTTGGAATTCCGTTCGGCATTCGTTGGAACTCCGTTTGGGATCCGTTGGAATTCCGCTCGAAATTTGTTGGAATTCCGTACGGAATTCGTTGGAACTCCGTTCGTTGTATTTCTCGAGATTTCGTTCAGCATTCGTTTGTATTCCGTTCGAAGTCGTTTCCATTCGGAATTCGTTGGATTTTCATTCGGAATTCTTTTGTTGGAATTCCGTTCAGCATTCGTCAGAATTTCGTTTGGAATTTGTTGGCATTCTGTTCAGAATTTGTCGGATTCCTTTCGGAATGTGTCGGAATTCTATTTGGAATCCATCGGAAATCCATTCTGAATTTATCGGAGCTTCGTTTTAAATTCTTCCAAATTCGTTAAAATTACTTTCGGAATCCGTCGGAAATCCTTTCGGAATTCGTTGGGAAATCCTTTCGTCTTTTAGGAGAATTCTTTTTGGAATTCTTCAAAGTTTTTCGGTGACTTGTTGGAATTTCATTTTCGTTTCCGAAAATTTCCATCGGAAATTTGTATTTCGTTGGAATTTCGGTCATAATTTGTCGGAAATTTCTTTGGAATACTGCACAGAATTTGTCGATATTCTTCGTCGAGAATTTTGTTGGAATTTGATGGAATTTCGTATTTTGTTGGTATCCCGTATGCCGGAATTTCGTTCGGAAGTCGTGTTTTCTTTCAGAATACGATAGTTTTGTTGGAATGCAAAGGAATTCATTGGGATGTCGAACGGAATTTGTCGGAATAGAATTCAATTCATTAATGATGCTATTTATTTCTATTTCGCTACCAGACACTTCATCCGAGTCCAACTGTCGCTGATTGTTTCCGAGCCCATGGAACGGTTTGGAATCCGCGTTGAACATTTCAACTCTTGCACAAAAATCGTTTTCTTCGCATTCAATAGAAGATGATGTACCTATGAAGAAAACAGAGAAAGTTGGCAACACTAACGCTAGTTCACCGAGCGCGGAGAACGAGCGAGCGCACGCAAAAAATGGATCGCTCAGCAACTTTCTCGTAACGTGAAATTTGAAATTTGACTTCTGGCTCCCAGTCTACCAAAAAACTTTTCGATAAAGTTGGTTAATTTCTAGAAATCGAACCTTAGTTGCCTTTCGCCATACTGATTTCAGAAGAATAGTTCCCAAAAGAATAATCCATTTTTTTTATTTGAAAAATTCATTCAACAACTATCGATAGAATTTCAAGATGAATCTGACATTCGTAAGGGGTTTCAACAATACGACAAAACATGACTATTAGTCAAGGCCATTTCCACTTTATGACTGAAACATGAAAACCTTCAACTATCGAATGAGGAATGAGCTTCATGGAATCAGTCTCTCAAATGCTCACAACATCAAATATTGGATAGAGTGGTGACAAGGTCTCACTCTGCATTAGTGTTAAAACCTTCCCATGGCGCATTGTAGGTTTGTTCCCGCGTGCCTCACTTTAAATATAACATGACAAGGTTCTCCATTCCACAGGAAATTCCAATCCAGCAATGCTAGTGGATGACGGTAAAATCCATCACGTTCCATCCAACAGCAAAAGGATGTTTCCTCTCCATAACAATCTTCCTTTCAGTCGCAGGCGCTCGAATTTTTCCATTCCACAGTTCGAGCCCTCGCGTAACAGCAAGCTTCCGGTTGATCCCTCTGCTGCCACCGGATGAAGGCAGGATCCAAAACCTCCCCACCAGGATTTATGAGAGTGTATCGATTCTCTCAAACCGACAAAAAACGGACCAGCAAATTGTGCTGAGCAGGATGATACTGATGATGATGATGAATTTTGCTTTTCCGCTTCACTTTCATTGTGTAAATGACGGGTAGCGGCGCTTTCCCGAGGCCAAAGGTCAAACGTGGCCAAGGACGACAGCCGTCTAACTTTATTAGCCCGTAATTGAATTTTAAAGTTACTTAGGAAGAACGGAACGGCTCTCACTCCGGAAGGACACACAAAAAGGCTGAGATTAAGCTCGTAAAGTGAGACAAATTGCCGAAACGCTAAGTGGGATAATCTCTGCTTTCCGACGAACAAAGAGACGCCATCCCATAAAGTTTACGTCGAATGGCAGAGAGTTTTCCTATGGCGGATTATTTAGGATATCTTTTATTCCCAGAAATTCTCCAAATTGCCTAACATTTTTATTTGTTTTGTTAAAATCGTACCAACCAGCGCATATCCGCCAACAGCTTTCGAATAATTTGATATTGGGATTATGAATTTTGCATTTTCTGTTGCTTCTTCTACTTCATGTTTCTAACTATTAATAATTTTCCATTTTCTTCCATTCTTTTCAGGTAAGTGACTGCACCTGACCTATCTATCTACTGAAAGCCAGGTCTGTGACATAGTGCCTTCCTCAAGTGGTCATTTCCGAACGAAGTGCCTTTCGGGGTGTCATCGTTTTGAATGGGCGAAATAACGAGTCCGGTCCGGAGGACGACGGTAAGTGATGGGATAACGAACGAGATAGGCAAACAGCTTCCTTTCACTTATAAATAGCTGGTCGTCGTCGTCGTCTTTGAATCATCGCCCCTCTATCATTACGCTTGGTGAGGAAACTGATTTCCATAGAGCATCATCCATGGGAGTCCATCTCCCGTCGAGTGATGATGAGAGGGTGGAAGCTTTCATGCTTCCACCACTTTCATAGATTAGATGGTCTTTTCGATGGCAAACTGAATCTTGGAGGATAGATGAGTGAACAAGGTTAGAGCCCGATAACCTTGTTGGTGCCGATGGATGTTATGTCTTTTGAAACAAGATGCATTAGTTCTATTAGGTTGTTCATGGACGGGATGATTTTCATTTGTCAAATGCAAATTTGGCATTCCAGTTGACGAAAATATTACCGCTTGGGGTAATGCATTGATAATGGGAATATTACGCAAGAAAGCAGTAGATGGGCTTCCAGCTTTGGGAAAAGTTCTTAACATGTTTTGAGTACTGTCTTCAAGTGAAAACAATCATTACAATACACATATAGTTATTCTTTGGATGGCGTTTCTTTCTCTACGGATTCAAAAGCTTTAACTAACGAGCGTGTGATTGGATCGTATTGGAAGCACCTCCATAGCAACTTCCAATTTCATTGATTCAAATATTTTTATTTAATTCGTACTGTGAAACGATCCGGTTTGAATTTTTATTTTCGAATTCGACAAAAATTCCAAGCATTTTATTCGGAAACAATTCAAGTTAATCCCCTGTTTCCCGAAAAAAAAAACTTATTGTTTGACCGGCCATACTTTTTCGTTAGACCGTTCGTGGAAATCCAAAAAACGAACAATAAACGAAAAATTCTCCAGCATGGAAAAACTTTTTTCCCTGCAGTGGGCACCCGCTGCGCTGTGAGCCATGCTGTTAAAACAACTCTGTCTGAAGCTTGCTGACCCGGTCCCCATCTCAGATGTGATTCTCGCGCTTGGCACGGCCATCGCCGGCCTGTGAAAATCGGTTCTACGTGAGCTGCATGCAGTTGCTGTTGCTTCTTCAAAATTCTCTTGTCCTACAAAGTATCTCTTGAAAGAGTTTCAAAATTTTTATCGAATGTTTTTGAAAACTGTAGCACCTAAAGAGCAAACCCAAACAATTTTCAATAGAAGTCTATTGAAATTTTCACATAAAGAATGCATCGCGTGACGCCGAATTATTCACCAATTGAATTAGCCCCGTTGCCAGACTATATTTCATCCCCCGACCACCCAACCAAACATGTGATGAACATAAATTGACACCGAGCTGCGCCTTTCCAGGCAGACGGGTGCCAAAAGCTCACCCTCGAATTGATTCCGCTGGGATAATAGAATTGGAAATTTACGGGCTTTCTTCGGCCCTTCCCCCAATTCGTGTTCCGCTTGAATGGGTCTCATCAAAGATTTCAACACGATGCCAACACAGCTGCCAAATGTGTCACACTATTGAACAACATTGAGAACGATGATTGGGGGGCCGTTTTATTATAATTGAATTTGATACGGCACCGGAATGGGGGGAAAATATATGTTCGGTGTTTAACGATTTGCCAGACGGATCTCTTTAAGGGGGAAAGTTTTTGCTTGCATATTTTGAACGAATCAGTAGCACAATAAAATATCTAATGGAATACCCAGAAGCGATTATTTAATACGTCGCGAACTACTCGATCTATCTAGCACATTCCGACTAGAATCTCCCCGGTGGCGGAAACTCTCCTAAACTGAACTTGTCTAACCATTGAGCTATTCAGCTCCAAGCTTGATTTTCTTGTCATTCTTAAACACTTTATCGTTTAGCTAAATCGCTGACTCGCCGACAGAGAGTTCCCCGGCGTTTGAATTTCCCTCGGAACCGACACTCTTAACATCTCTTTGGTGTTTACCAGATCAGCGCAGATCTGGAGCTCTTTCTTACTTCAGCGAGTGACCGTCTAAGACGAGTTTAGTACTCTAAATTATATCCCTACTGTGAATGATTTTACAGTTTTTTGTCCCGTATAACTAATTTAAATTTTGAAATCAAATTTTGAGTATGATTGCCAAAACCACTTGGTATATCTCCTAGTAAATTCCTCCAGTTATTTCTCCTTAAAGTTTCCTTAACATAGCCTTAGAAAACTACTTTAGGAATTCTTCCGGAAATTTCTAGCGAAATTTCTCAGAAAATTCCTTCAGAATTTTGCTTACGGATTTTTTCAGAAAATCCTTTACGAATTTCTTTCGGAAATTCCTTATGGAACACATACGACAAAATTGTTTCAGGAATTCCTTCGAAAACTTCGTTAGGAATTCCTTCGGAAGCTCATTAAATATTTCCTTTGGATTCCTCCGGAAATTTCTCAAGGAACTCCTCAAAAAATTCCAATAGGAGTTTCTTCGAAAATTGTTTAGCAATTCTTTAAATTTTTTAAGCAATGTTTTTGGAAATTTCTTTGAGAATTCCTTCGGAAGTTCATCCTTATGAAATTTCTTCGGCAATTATTCCATGAATTCTTCAAATAAATTCTTCTAGATATTGCATAGGGATTTCTTCGAAATTACCCTAAGGAATTTCTTCACAAGTTCTTCCTGCAATTCCTTTAAAACATTCTCCGGGAATTCTTACAGAACTTTCTACAGAAATTCCTTTGGAAATGCTTTCATGAGTTCTTTCCGAAATTCTTTCAGTAATACCTTCGGAATTTTTTAGTGTTTGATGTTTATTTTTTTGTTTTATTCCTCGAAAATTTATTTAGTAACTCCATTGGAAACTATTCCATTCTCTGATTAATACTCAAATGATATCCAGGAAGAAATTCCAAAAGATTTTTTGAAGAAATCTACGAAAGAATCTTAGAGGCTTTTCAAAGAAATTTTAAAAGAATTTTTTAAAGAATTTTTGGAGGAGTCTTTGAAGAAATTTCTTTTGAAAAAGAGAGCCTGAATGGATTTTTGAAAATAATTCACGTTGGAGCTGCTAAAAGAATGTTTGAAGGTATTTCTAAAAGACTTCCCAAAAGAACTCCTAAAATAAGAATTCATATGGGATTTTTTGAAAGAATTTGCGGAGAATTTCTCAAAGGAATTTATGAAGACAAATGTCTACTGGTATTTCTGAAATAATTCCTAGATTTCTCCAGAGATTTCTCGGGGTTTTCCCCTGTAGTTGATTCACAATTTCTTATTGAAATTCATTTGAAGATCCGTCCAGGAATTCCCTTGGAAATTGCACCAAGGAGTTCTACAAAAACTCCTTCAGATTATTTCGGGTATTCCTTGGAATTTCCCTCAGGAGTTGGTTCGGTATTTTCTACACGCGTTCCTTCATTTTCCCTTTGGGAAAATCATTAAAGTATTCTCTGAAACTCGAACTACGCACATCACCCAATCAATCATCGCCTTAATCAACCGTATCAGTTTATACGGAAATCATTCGTACATTAGATGCCATAGCTGGTCCCGATCGACTGTATCATATGCGGTATGGAGTCGATAAATAGATGATGTGTGGGCACGTTGTATTCGCGTCATTTCTGCAATATCTGCCGTACGGTGAACACCTGGTCTGTGGTAGAGCGTTCGCCCATGAATCCTGCCTGGTACTGCGCCACGAACAAAATCGGGTTCTATCACAAACGCCCGAATGACATAAGCTCGAATTATTTTCGCCCGAATGACAAACGCCAGAATTCCATTCACCCGTATAGACCAGATGCTCGAAAAAACCAAATACCCGAAAAGACCATTGACCCGGATATAGCAAATCCCGAGCCAATCGTTTAGTCAACTTGAGTTGTTGTTCGATTAACATCATGCGAAACGTGAATGATTACTTATTCTATCTTAATTCGCATTTGGAATAAACCACATGGGAATTTGGTTTCTTCTTCAATGGCACACACATACATATAGAAAATGTATAAAGAGTGTTTTTATCAACAATTTTTGTTGTGATAGTTTTTCGCTTAGGATAGGATCATATTGCAGAAGAAATCATTTACTCTTTGCATTTCTGGACTAGAGAAGTCCTAAAGAAGCCAGAATAATGCTTTAATGCCGACATTAATGCTACCTCGATCAAAAGGCAAAGTTACAAAGAAGATAATTGGGTCCTAAAATGAAGAATCGATATTCGATTTTCTTTCAGGGAACGATGAAGTTAATCATCCTGAACGCGTCAGTTTTTCTTTCGACTCAAAAGTCGAAAGAAACATTGTTTAATTTGAAATTAAAAAATTGATGAAAAACGCTTCCTCAACATTTTCGGTCTTGTTTGACGTACGGAATTTCAAACGCGTTAGCAAAACACCGCACGGCACTTGACTCAACCTTTGACAGTAAATATATGGGCCTGACGTTTTGGGCTGAAGATTCATGCGTTCTGAAATGTTGCACAGCCCTTCAAATGTCTTAAACACAAAAATATTATTTTTACTGATTTAGACTTTTACCAGATTTTTTATAACATCGGTTCAAGTATTCTTAACCGATGCACTATCGTTTGCAGCTATAAACGAGGTAGAGCCTTAGGACCCAATTGGAACAAATGTTCCAATGAATGAAATTGGAGGTTTTATTGAAGGTTTTCATTCTTTTAATTATGGGCTGTTCTTTAGAGTTTTTCATATCAATATGAAGGTTTGTGGCTGGAGCTGTGCGCCGCCGTGCCGCGGCCACCGTCGACTTTTATGTGCCGTCGCTGCCATCACTTTTGACAGCGCCGCCGGTGGATTTTGAGCGCTGCATTGAAATAATTTCAGTGCTGTGGTTTTGGGCCTGGAGGTTGTTTTGGGAGTTCATCCTGTTCATCATCATGTGTTAGAAGAAAAAATCCGTCAAACCCTTATACATTTGAAAAATTTCGGCTGCGCCCTAAAATGAACATGTGCACTCAAACCTCTTTTAGTGTCTTTTTTTAGGAGGATGCAAAAAGATATTTTACTCAGATTATTTTGTTTTTCACTTCATTGATCTTCGAGTTCTTTTATGTACATATCCCAAGTAACATTTTAAGATTTATAACGCTCTTGAAGACCATTATTTACTCTACAAGAGTGTTATAAAGCCAGTATAAAACCAAAATGTTACTAGGGATGATGCATAATTATAGCAATCCAAGGATCCCACATTTAATTGATTTACTCTTCATGGATCGACTGTACGATTGTATTTTATTTATTGAAATGTTACTCAGATCATTTGAATCAAATATCATTTGACTTCTTGTTTGGGGCTTATCCAATTGGGTTACACGCAGTGGCGCCGGGAGTGGGTGGGACAAGTAGGACATGTCCTACGCATGGATTTACTTGGATGGGACAGCCAAAGCATTGTCCTACCCACGATTATGGTAGGATGAAATCAAGGTTGGCAAGAATCTGTGTGCTAGCAAATGATTATTTCAAAGCTTATTAGAGTCTTAACACTAATCAAAGAGATTTCTGCGATCAAGGATGTTTTATTCATTTAGTAATTTAGTTTGTCAATAACTCACTTCAGAGTAAAATATTAAAATTTGTTGTGTGGTGAGCTTCTAAGGTGAAGAGTTTTTCTAAAACTCTGCTGAACTGAACAAATTGTTGTTCGAATTTAACTTAAAATGGTCGGAGACGACCCAGCCTCGGGCTGCAAGTTTCTTAAGACAAAAAAAACTTAAAATGGAAACTAAACGATAAAATCTCAATCATTTAGTCTAAGTCTAGGGGTTTACAAGATACATACTCATGCAATGGCGGGCATAGAAAAGCTTTCAATTAATAACTGAGAAAATGCTAATAGAATACTTAGTTGAAAAGCAGGCAGTTCCAGTTGGAATGTAAAGCCATTGAAGAAGAAGAAGAAGAAGAAGAAGAAGAAGAAGAAGAAGAAGAATAAGAAGAAGAAGAAGAAGAAGGAGTCTAAGTTATTGCAACTAGCACTATAACTATAACTCCGTTATAAATGGCATTCAAATAAACACTATTTGGCAAAATTTTTCCCAAATCCCGCATGAAATTGGGATTGTAAATAATCTTACCATTTTTACGATTATCGAATATCTTTACAAACTCTCAGAAAAAGCCACAGATCACAGAAATTAGTATAAATCATCAATGGTTTCAATCAATTATTGCTAACTGCTATGATTTTAATTTATCTTTCAGACATTGTTATGGATCTAGCGATTCAAAGCAAATAATCAAGAATTCGCATGATTGCCAAATCTCGCTTAATTTTTCAAAAGGACCTAAGTAACATTTTTTCATGAATTAATTTGAATAGCGCAATCAACAGAATAACATGAAAGCTTTTGATTGCAGTACTCAAATTAATTCATGAAAAAAATGTTACTTGGGTCCTTTTGAAAAATTAAGCGAGATTTGACAATCATGCGAATTCTTGGTTATTTGCTTTGAATCGCTAGATCCATAACAATTTCTAAAGGTAAATTAAAATCATAGCAGTTAGCAATAATTGATTGAAACCATTGATGATTTATACATGACTTCTTCTGAAAGCTTGTAAAGATATTCGATAATCGTAAAAATGCCAAGATGTATGTCATGCTTCTTGGAAGGCCTTAGTAATTGTGGAAAAGCAATATGTGTCAAAAAATCGAAGAAAATGTTTGAATATAAGGTTTAGACAGACAGAAATTCATTTTTATGTATATAGATATTTATTAATATAGAACGATCATGCTTTCGCAGCAGAGCAATTCTCTGTGAAACCGAAGGTTGATTTATATTTGTATTTTTTGATTACACTGAAATTTTGAATATACATCCTTTATGGTCAAAAAATATCATCTGCATCATGGTTTGCCATTTTAACTCTGGTGTAACTTTTGACAAGGACCTAAGCAAAACCACCTTCGACACGTTCAAAAAAATATAACTTGAAAACGCATTGTCCGATCATTCTGGTGTCTTTGGCAAAGTTTCAGGTAATCAATGGGGCTATGTGAAAAAAATACACAGTGAAAAAAAAAATCAAACATTATTGAAAATAAAACTTAAAAATCGATTTTCTCAAAAACGAATTTTTCAATATTTTTTATTTTTTGATATGTTGTAGCAGGTAATATATGTATTATTTTGCACTATGGGTCATGATGGAGAAATGATGGACAAAAAAGTTATAATTTTTTTAAATGAGTTGGTTTTTCAAAATTTTTTGAAATATTATTTTTACGTTTTTATCAATTCGATTTTATGAAAGTACGTTAAATTGCAGCCGTTTCTGAGATACAACGGTTTAAAGATAAAATACACCGATGTTTTTCAAGTTTCCAGTCTTTTTCGAATGTTTTTTCGAATATATTTAACATAGAATTAAACTACTGTAATGTAGCAGTGGTTAATTATTCTGATGGTGGCATTATATGTGATAAAAATTACTTTGTAAAAACTAAATATTTTGTTTTTTGAAACACACACTTAGAGTCATATTTTTTATGAAAGAATGAGTCAACCATACTTCAATATATGTTATAGCGGAAGATTAATATGAATCTCTGCACAGTGAGTCAAGATGAGCAAAAATGAAAAAAAAAATAGGAAAAGGCAGGTAATTCCCGGAACGTAAATAAATTGATTTCAGATAATGATATGTAATATTCTAACCAAAAATAAATATTCGTGCAACGATCGCGTGTTTTAGTTAGAGGAAGAGAATGATTAATCATAGTATGGAAACAATAAAATTTAAATCAGCATCAATTATAAATTAAACTGTAATTGTATAAAAAAAACTCCAGTACTCCTGAAAATGTTGTAAGCTAAGGGGTGATTCAAGTATGACGTTTACTACTCCTCAAAGTTTTTCAACCCTCCTTTCCCCTCCAACAGCAAACGAGGCAAGACTACATCCCCGACCCGCTAAACCGTTTCCATTGCCGCCAATCCCATAGTCCCTTCGGTACAACCAGAAAGTAATGCTTCAAAGGGAGGCCAGTGCACAACGCACCCTCGAGGTTAGCTGCGTGTCCTTGCAGCACCGAACATCGTGACTCGCTTTTTAGAAGAACACCATGGTATCGTGCCAGCGCATTGCCGGCTTTCCAGGTGGCCTTACCACGCCCTATGTCCTCGGAAGGTGGGAAGGGTCGACTTCGCGCCTGCTTCCCTCTGCACGACTGGTATCAAGAATGATGATGCCGCATGCACCCCAAATTGACCACTCTGCGATAGGGCCTATTCGCCAACACACAGAGAGACTTGCCGACGCGGTGCCTACGCCTGCCCCAGCCTTGACGAGGACCCCTTTCCGTCCTCGGGCTCGGAACCCGCCCGGTTGACCGACGCCGCGAAAGCGACGATACCATGTTGTTCTTCGCGCGGACACTTGTTCGATAAAAGGATCGAGTTCGACCACAGAGCATGACCACTCCGATCCCTTGGTCCACCTCTTATTTGCGCCTGAACTAGCTATCCTTGAGTCCACGCGCCACCTTCTGTGTAGCTCCGAGACGATTTGGGCGATGGCCGATAAAACGGCGTTCCAGCCAACTTCATCTTTACACATCCTCCGAACTAGGTTGTCCGGGGTAGTGTCCAGACCACATGTGGCAAGCATGTGGTCACGCATTGTGCGAAAACGCGGGCACACGAACAACACATGTTCCACCGTTTCCTCTAAACCTGCGCACACCAAACACTCGGGCGAGGCCGATCAAGCCAGCTGCGTTACCTGCACTGTGATTTTGCAGCACGCTTAAACGCCGGGCACTTCGAACCCCCCATGGGGTGCTTGCTGTTCACAGCTTTGCTGAAACAAATCAAACAATTGGGAGGGTTCGTACAGCATTGTGCCGTATGTACCTCCAATCCGCAGCGTCGGCAGAGATTGCTTCTGTCAGGGCCTTTGCAGTCCCATTGCTTGTGCCCTGGTTCCAGGCACTTGAAGCAAACTTCTGGTTGCTCGTATATGCCCACTAGACTGGCCCAGATTACTATGGGGAGAAAAAAATGTTGTCGAATTCCACGGGGCACCCCCCAGAAGTGTGTCTTTGGATGAGAAAATCAATCTCTGAAAATTTCAGCTCAATCGCTTGTTGCATAAGCTGGCGCATTTGATTTGAAGTTTGTATGTTGTTCAGCCAAAATGTATAGGAAAATACACCTCCGTCACTCATTCGATCTGGAAATTGGTTCTGATTGCTCGATTGACCTCAGAATTGCAAAAACGGCAGTTGGTATGCTACAGAACAATTTCACAGAACATTGCATGATGATTAAATGAACTTTTATATAATTTTCGACTGATTTATTAGGAGCTGATTTGTGTATTTTTGGGTTTTTTGATCGAATCGCATCAGCCGAAACCTATATAAAAGTTCATTTAATCATCATACAATATTCTGTGAAATTGTTCTGTAGCATACAAACTGCCGTTTTTGCAATTCTGATGTCAATCGAGCAATCAGAAACAATTTCCAGATCGAATAAGTGACGGAGGTGTATTTTCCTATACATTTTGGCTGAAATCCCCATACAAACTTCAAATCAAATGCGCCAGCTTATGCAACAAGCGATTGAGCTGAAATTTTCAGAGATTGATTTTCTCACCCAAAGACACAATCCTGGGGGTGCCCCGTGGAATTAGACAACTTTTTGTTTCCTGGGCCAGTCTAATGCCCACAGGGCACACCGACCATCCCACCTTGACGCTCCCTAACTTGACTACCTTGGAGGCGTCCGCTGCAGATAGCCGAACCAATGCTACCTGCGTCCCTGCCGGACCTTTCCGTAGCCAAACGGCTGCGGTGGGCGTCTCCACTTCACACTGTCGCCGCAGTGCCGTGACGAGCTCTTCGACTTCGATGATCTCGTCCAGGTCTTTAACCCTTAGATTCCCCAAGTAACAATTGCCAGTTGAATAAACATCAGTATGGTTAGATTTATTCAGCCAGCGTTGATTAAAAATTATACTTTCATACATGACAACATTTGTTCCAGCATTGTTCGCCCAAAAATGGAGTATTTATTCAACAACAACTAGCAACCTCTCTTCAACTTTACTTAAATAATAGATTAAAATATTTATTCATCAACTTTGTTCAGTGGACAAACGATAGTCCATTCGGGCGTATGGTCTTTTCGGGCGAATGAAATTGGGGCATGTGTTACTTTCGGGCGTTTTTTATACGGGCGAATGAAACTCGTGTCTATGACATTCGGGCGTTTGTAATCGAATCGTTAGTTGATGGCATAAACATTGGGAGTGTACCTTGATTGCGCAGTAGTTGCTGCAATCATGCTTATCGTACTTTTTGTAGATGAGGCACGCCATTTCTCGGGTAGTACTCCTTGTTCCTGTAAGTTGTTCTCCTAATTCACCATAAATAGTTCGCACAAAAACGGTGACTGCGGATTTACCATCAGTGTCACTTCCGTCTGTTTTTAGTACTTTTCACAAAATGTGAAGCAGTTCTTAGTTATGCATAAACTTGCCAGATTTAGATACATTTTCAGCTTATCTCGCCATGCTGTTTCCGTTCTTTGTGTAAGCAGCCAATCCTCCAGAATATTCAGAGTGTCTTTCACTGGAACGCATGGGAACAATACCGCTACGTCGAGTGATACCATTAAGTTCTTCTAAGATGTGTCCTGTTTCCAACAGCTTTTGGGCAAACGCCTGGTTGTCGGTGGCTGAATTGCTGGGAAATGGTTTCGGCATGGGGCCGTACACTAATTACGTAAGCAACTTTTCTGGGATTTTCAACCCCCCTCCCCCCATGTAAGATTTTTCCCATACAAATTAATTTTTATTTATATGGAGCGTAAGAAAACGGCCTACCTTCTCTTTTCCTCTAAGTGCTTACGTAATTAGTGTACGAGCCTCATACTTTGGAACTCCTTTACTAATCATTTGGCCAAGTTTTGGGAAAGAGAACCCATTGCTTAAACTCCCGCATCTACTTCCCGTTTTTATGACTCTTTGGGAATTCTCTAATCATTGAAAGCACCGGGCTTACCGTCTTCACTCTGGCTTCTCCTTTATTAATACTGGCAACGGTTCCACCCCAAATGCCTGTATGGTCCTCTGTTGATTTTCGACGTCATCTGTTCGTCAAAGTCATCTTTGTCCATTATCACCACTGCATTACCCTTGTCTGCTTTCATGCATTAGACATTAGACTGATTTCTCCTTCAGCTCCTTCAAAACTCTCCTCTCATCTTGGTTCGTTTCCCTGCACTGTCCTTTTTGGGTGGCGCCTGCTACGATTATACTCGCTGTATTCTGATCCTGTAGCTCGAAGTTTCGGAAACTTGCTGTTTTCTCATCCACGATGCTCTATTCCACGTCCGATTTATGTGTTATCGCATACCCTTATCCCTCGTTGAGGTGGGCTAGTTGTTCCTTCGTAAACTGCTGCGTCGAACTACTATTGATTCGGACTCCCTCTGTTGATTTTGCTCGCAAATTGTTTAATGTTGTTTTGTACAGTTTCTTCTTCCGGTCTGATTCCGTGATTTCCTTGCAGTTTTACTGTATTAAGCTTATTTAACGCTTTTTAAAACTCCAGCGTTGGTAGTTCAACAACTTGACCGTCGTCGACTTTGTTAATCCTGTTTGTTAACACAGCTTCGCAACCACCGCACAAATCATTCGGAAACTAGCCTAAAATGTAATATTATGTCAATTAACTAATCAAATTTGATACCTAGTTGCGGTAAAATAATAGTCCAATCAACCAGAGGCGTCGCGTCCGCATGTGCAACCTGTGCACTGCACAGGTAACATTATTTCCTCCAACATTTAAACTCTCGATAGATCTCTTGTCTTTATAATCCAAACATATATTTGAATTATGTGCCTTTGGTGGATGCTTTATGCAAATTTGACAATTAGATACCTACATAAATGGAAAATATGCATGGATTGTTATAGGCGGTATGTGATGTGCGGCAACCAAATTCTGCGATGGGGGCGCGTTATATTTTTCTCTACGACCCACCCACCGACACCACATGTTGTTTCAACACGGAACTTTCAGCCGAAAACGCTTTGTCATGCATCATACACGTATTATTTTGCATGTGTGAATCATCTGCTCTAAGCGCAATCGTCTATGTATAGGTAGTCAAAGCGTTCCTCGCAGGCAGTGCACGGTTTGGTGCCTATCGAGAACCGCTTCAAACAGCGCATGCGCGATTCGGTGAAGAGAGCGCGATCGGAACAAAATCGAAAGAGAAGAGTAAAGGCTTCCCCAGACCTAAGCGATTTCATCGCCGCGACGGCGACAACTAGTCGCCGCGATTCTATCGTTGGGTCGCTGCAGGCAATGTTTTATTTACCCTTCCATACCAATGGCGACAGAATCGCTGTCGCCAAGCGATAGAATCGCATCGCGACTGTCGCGTCGCGTGTGTTTGGGAGAACCTTAAAGCGCGCGCATTTCTGCTCCATCAAAGCGTTCTATGACGAAAGTTCCGCTTTGAATAAACACCGCGAAGCAAAAGCGCTTTTGATAGACAGATATTTGATATTGAATGGGATGGCCCTTTTACATATCCACTAATCCTGGCGACAATGTGCGCTCGAACTAGTCATCTGAAATTGTCATCTGCAAATAAGCTTTGGCAATAAAGTCTATTCACAAATAGGGGGAAAGACGGCTTTGGCAGGTTTTGTTCTATTATTGACAGAGGGGTTTTTGTCGACCGAATTTTATGAAATTTGGCCACAATATTCTTTGATATGCAAAGAAAGTTTAGGCCAAATTTGAGCCTAGTCAGTCAGGGGTCCTCCTTAGCCGTGCGGTAAGAAGCGCGGCTACAAAGCAAGACCATGCTGAGGGTGGCTGGGTTTGATTCCCGGTACCGGTCTAGGCAGTTTTCGGATTGGAAATTGTCTCGACTTCCCTGGGCATAAAAGTATCATCGTGTTAGCCTCATAATATACGAATGCAAAAATGGTAGCCTGGCTTAGAAACCTCGCAGTGAATAACTGTGGAAGTGCGTAATGAACTCTAAGCTGCGAGGCGGCTCTGTCCCAGTGTGGGGATGTAATGCCAATAAGAAGAAGAAGAAGAAGAAGTCATAAAAAAAACCCCTGCCAATAATAGAACAAAATCTGCCAAAGCCGTCATTCCCCCTACGTTAATTACATTCGACATTGAAGTATCCGACAATATTAACATAATGACAATATTAACATAATAAACATAATCTTCTGATGAAAATCTTTATCGTCGCAGAACTAGCGAATATGAAAAGCGTCAACATTTTCAAAGAATTTTTTTTTTTTTAGAAGTCCGATATATTTAGTTAGAAAGCTATCAGTATAGCATGTGGACAACTTAGGAGGTAGAGGGGGTACGACAAATGTCAGTGATCCACACAAATTTATGAAAACATTTATTAGCAAATGTCCATGCTGATGGACGGAAAACTGTTCGACTTCTGTCCAGTCCAGAATATTGATCAAGAAAATAAATTGTAAATAGAATTATTAATTGAGATGAGTTAAAGCTGTAAACTTCATTGTTCTCTTTATTGTACAAACTTTGTTTTTCTGATATGACATGTTAATTGCAAAATATTATTAGTAACTTGACATGATTAATATATTCCAATTTCCTTTTCTCTATTTAAAACTTTGTCTCATTTTACGAAATAACTCAAATTAGAATTAAAAGTGCCAGCTCAATAATTTCCGAATAGATATATGTCTTATTTGTCACATTGGTAACGATTCTGATGATAGTAATTTTTAATTTGACGAGCTATCACTTTTAAGCTAAGTTTGGTTTGAGTTAATTCAGAAAATGAGAGGTAGAACCAGTTAGATGCATCAAAATAAGCATACACATTGAGAAACGCGATGGAAAATGAATCGTTCATCATTGCAGGTCCCTTTTATGTGTTGTTGTCGAAATATTAAAATAGTGCACAGGTTGCAGAATTGATCACGCGACGCCCCTGCAATCAACAGAAGCCCTATTCAACAAATCAACACAAAAAGTGGCTTTCATGCTCTCATAAATTGGAATCATATGTCATAGGTGTGAAAGTTGTATGAAAAAGAGCTTAAATTTGTCTCACTCGCCTAAATGTATGCAGTCAATGCGTTCTGTGTCCCTGACACACAAATAACATGCTTTACATAGTGCTGAATAAGCACAATACAAGCTCATATTTATTTATGCACACACCGTTCCAGTTGAGAGAGCTTACAGTGAGGCACACAAATGTTGCCACCATTGTGAGAGCTCTCCTTCTCCTCTCTTTTGCGTAATTCTTCTTTTTTCGCTCATTTATTCGTTTCGCGTTCGGTTGCGGAGAGCGCTTCGGCGCGCTTGTCGAAGAAAGACTCTCATCGTGCTCTGCCCTTCGCACCTTCTGTCGATTGAAACCGAGACTGACCAACCGACCGGCGGGGTTGTCATTGTCATATGGTTCTGCTGCCGCCGGTAATCAATTTCGTTTCGCATTCGCACCACTGCTCATATTGCGAATTTAATGTTTTATTTTTCGCTCGCATTAGCAGCACCATTGCTTCAATCGGGGGGGAGCTGGTGATAAATTGGGCCGGCACGAAAAATGATACGCGCCCCGTCGCATCGTGCAAACTGCGGCGATACCGGTTCCGTCCGGTTCACCGTGGGCTCATTCTCGAGCATGGTTGACAACACGCGTTTGCTGGGGAGAGATAATCCAAACCGCGAAACTGCGCTACCGGTCTTCCACGCCGTCGATCTTCAAACAAACACACAAAAGCCGTTGTCGAAGGTGCAAATGAACCGCGAGCTGTTTTGTTGTTATCGGATTAGAATGGCTTCGGTCACTAAGGAAAAGGCCGGAATGGTTATTTGACAAACATCTTGTTTTTCAAGTTGAATGGTCGATTTTGTATGACGAAACACTGTCAAGTGACAAACAATTTGGCAGTGATGCCAGATTTGAGAATGTTTTGTTACTTTTGTTATCTCAGCTCTTGTTTGGTAGGGATGGTGGAAAAATTCCTTTCAATACTTTCTGAAATGGAAAAGTTGGATAAATTTACAGTATTTTGATTTTTTTGAACTATTGTTCTTTGTTTTGCCTTTCTCGTACAACAAAGGCTATAGGATTACTCAAAAAAAGAACTTTTGAAAGAAGGCCGGAGGCCCATAGTGTTATTACTGTTCGACTCAGCTCGACGAACTGAGGTGCTGTCTGTATGTGTGTATGTGTACTAAATTTGTAGACACACTTTTTGGAACTTAGCAATACCCGATTTACTCGCAACAAGTTACATTCGACGGGGAATGCGGTCCCATTATTTGTTATTGAAAATTGGCTCGATCGGACATTGCATTTCGGAATTATTGAATTATTGTTTTCTCCAAGGGCTCCCTTTAAAAAAAAATCAAAATCGAAGAAAAAATAAAATTTTCAGAAATGGTGGCAATGCATATTAATTAATGTACAGCATACAAGATGATAGAAAAAATTTAATCTAACCTGACCCTATAAAGTGCTTTTGAGCTTTCTATAGTGATTTTTTCAACACATTTTATGATGCACGAGAAAGGCATCATCGCCGCAAGGTGGATGAATCCGGGTTTTTATTTTCAAAATTGCTTTCTATTTTAATCATTTGTTTTTTTTTCTACCTCTAGCCCTCCCACCTTTTCTAATTCCCCTTTTTCTCACACGACCTACATTCAACGATCTTCTGTTGAAACTAATCTCGTAGTGCAAATCATAACATGCAATAAATTAGCTTGACGAAAACCACTGAAGTAGATCAAACCAGGAAACCGTCCATTCTGCCGTTCTCATGATGACGATCAGAAACAAGAGATTACCATCGCCTGTGCCATTGTAGTCGCGGCCCGAAATGGGCTGTAAAATTATCGAATCAGCTCCGACACATTCCGCAACAAACTTGATTCGTTGTTTCGATCAGTTTATTTTAATGACCTGGGCGACGACATTGTCGTAAAACGACGTTCCAGTGTTTGTGTGCACTCCCGCTGAAGGCACTCGGTGGACCGCTTCGGGTGGGAGTGCTGCAGCACTACTGGTTCATGTGACTTTATTACCTTTTGATGGGACCCTCAATACATATGTTCTCCCCCACCCACTTTTTTGCGATGTCGAATCCGCAATGGAAGGATTATACCGCAGATGGTGGTAAAACAGTGTCACGGCTAGTCGTTGCTTGCTACAACAGCTGCGGTTTTGATTTCATAAATTAAGCTCCACATGGTAATAATTTACGGGCAAGGAAAAGAGGAAGCAGTTATCATCCAACAGTATCGTATCAAAAGGGGGTGTTATTCTGATTTCTGCAATATTTTTTGTGTAGCCAATTAAAGTGATGCTCTGTCAAAAATGATAACTAATTATTATTATTATAAGATCATCAAAATCAATGTCGTTTGTACGGCAGACCGATTGTACAAACGATCCGAGTATTATTTATGCAGAGAAATAAATTTTACAATAATTTTCCATACTTTATTTTTTGTAATAATTAATAATTTAAAAGCAGTGAACCCTATCACCTACAATTGTCATTGTACTACCAATATTTTTCCCATAGCTGTATACTAAATCGAAGCCTTTTTCTCGCCTCACCAGGGTTTTTGCCTACGTGACCAATGAATGCGTTTTATTTCGCTTCTGAAGCTCGAAGACTGGATTACCTTCACTAAAAGATGATTTATGCACAATCTGAATGCCTTTTCGTTTGTGGGTTCAATAAAGGTTGTAAATGCTTCAAAAGCAGCTATCACTGAAGGAGCTTTATTTAATTTGAAACAAAAAGCTACTAGAATATCGTTATTCACGGTGCTGCCGTGTGTCAAAATTTAGAAGAGCCATGATCTGTCAATGCCATATAAAATCGCTTTTCAATATAAATTGTAACATATGATGGTCCTTTTCTTAAAGGACTATACTTTCATCGAATGTCTGCGTGCTATGCAATGGCATGTCTTCATTCCGTAATGACAGAAATTAAATCATGCCACGCGAGTTGATTACCCGGTTATTAAATGTCGCCCTTTCCTCAGTATTGCATGCAAGCCAAAATTAGTAGTTGCGGCGTGATTTATATCTTTTGTATGTAATTGGGTGCATCTTGGCAGCATTCGATTTTGGCAACATGCAGTTTTGGCTATAGTTTTTCTTTGCATTATAACCATCCAATTTTGGCAACACATTTTTTGGCGTTGAACAACGTTTTACCCGAAGGTACTGGACCATCATGAAATCATGTAAAATTTTGAACGTTGATAGCGCCTTTATCTTTCGATGAATTTTGGAGATTTATATATTGATCTACTCAGAAACTATCCAGCAATTCGTCAATCTTATTGAGAATCAAGATTATTCACGATAAACCAGCGGTTCTCAACCTGGGGCACTTGTACCCCTGGGGGTACCTTCGCTGGCCCCAGAGGGTACCTCTGATAAAAATCCGTAATGGCGGATGTATCACAATTCCGATAAAACTGTATTATTAAGTTTTGAGATTTTTTTTATTCTTAAACTTTCTATCGTACATGCATCGCCATGCAGATCAATGAATCGAAGATTTTTCAATTCTGTCCACCACAATCAGGACTGTAGGACAAAAGATGAAAAAGACAACAGACTTGGAACCTTCGTTTCAAGAGGCTCGGAAGTCTTCTTTTAAGAGACTTGGAAGCCTCATTGTTAGAAGCTTGGAAGCTCCCTTCAAGAGGCTCGAGATTTTTCTTTCAAGAGGCTGATAAGCGTCCTTCCAAGATGCTCAGATACCTCCTTTTCGGACACTTGTAATCCTCGATTCTAGAGGCTCGCCTCCTTCCAAGAAATTCGAAAGCCCTTTTCCAAAACAGAGCGGAAGCTTCATTTCAAGAATTCTTCGGAATTTTATTTTTCATCTTCTTCAAATTTTCTAGCCATCTTTATTAGAGGCTAGGAAATCTCATTTTAAGAGGTTCAAAACACTCATATCAAAAGGCTCGATAATCTTCTTTCAAGAGGATCGTAAGTCTCGTAAGCCTCATTTTAAGAGGGCGAGAAACATCTCTTCAAGAGGCTTGTAAGCCTCTTTTCAATACACTCCTTTCAAGAGGCTCGGAAGCCTCCTTTCAAGAGGCTCGGAAGCCTCCTTTCAAGAGGCTCGGAAGCCTCCTTTCAAGAGGCTCGGAAGCCTCCTTTCAAGAGGCTCGGAAGCCTCCTTTCAAGAGGCTGTCAAGCCTCCTTTCAAGAGACGCGGAAGCCTCCTTTCAAAAGGCTCGGAAGCCTCCTTTCAAGAGGCTCAGAAGCCTCCTTTCAAGAGGCTCAGAAGCCTCCTTTCAAAAGGCCTGGAAGTCTCCTTTAAAGAGGCTCAGGAAGCCTCCTTTCAAGAGGCTCAGGAAGCCTCCTTTCAATAGGCTGGAAGCCTCCTTTCAAAAGGCTCAGAAGCCTCATTTCAAGAGGCTCGGCAGCCTTATTTCAAGAGGCTCGGAAGCTTTATTGCACGAGGCTCGGAAGCCTCATTTCAAGAAGCTTGGAAGCCTTATTTGATGAGGCTAGGAAGCCTACTTTGAAGAGGCTCAGGAACCTTCTTTCAAGAGGCTCGGAAGCCTCCTATTAAAAGGCTCGGAAACGTCCATTCAAAACGCTCGGAAGCCTTATTTCAAGAGGCTCGGAAGCCTCCTTTCAAGAGGCTCGGAAGCCTCCTTTCAAGAGGCTCGGAAGCCTCCTTTCAAGAGGCTCGGAAGCCTCCTTTAAAGAGGCTCGAAAGCCTCCTTTCAAGAGGCTCGGAAGCCTCTTTTCAAGAGGCTCGGAAGCCTCCTTTCAAGAGGCTCGGAAGCCTCCTTTCAAGAGGCTCGGAAGCCTCCTTTCAAGAGGCTCGGAAGCCTCCTTTCAAGAGGCTCGGAAGCCTACTTTCAATAAGCTCGGAAGCCTACTTTCAAGAAGCTCGGAAGTCTCATGAAAAAAGAGGCTGAAAAGCGTCCTATCTTAATGCTTAGAAGCACCCACTTAAGATGCTCGGAGACCCCTTTCAAGAAGCTTGGAATTCTTGTATCAAAGAGGCACGGTCCTACTTTCAGGATGATTGGGAGCCTCGTTCCAAGTTGTTTTCAGGCCTCTTAAAATTCTCAAAGACTTGTAGGAAGCTTGATCTATGAACTTAGTTTGAATTGCAAAATTTTGAGGAATAACAAAAAAATTCAAACATGTTTCTGGAGAGCCATGTATTCCGTTAATTTTCTGGTCTGTTTACAACCTTAGCAGCAAAATCCAGGACGATTTGGTTGCAGCAACTCAAATGTGACTATATTTTGTTGCATATGGGTCGCAGGTCGAGGAAAAAGGCCAAGTCATGGCCAGCTATTCACTAGTCAATGTTGGCAATCGACCCGTTATACGGATGATAATGGGGATTACCCATTTTCTAATATATCTCGCCCTCACATTCTCCTTCTTCTCTCACCAAAAAAGAGATAAAAAAACCATTGACTTGAGATTTTCGTAAACAACTATTTACATTGTATTTTTTTTAAATTACAGACAAGTCTAATTTTACAAACCATTATCCAATATCCGTACTCAATTCCCATTTTCGAATACATCCTAATTTAAATTTGTATCGTTGCGTTCTGCTGGATCACCGCATTACCGTTTCTTTTATTCCGAAAACAAATCATGTTAACTCGAAACAGATAAGAACAACAAATCATTCAATCTGGTACCTCCGACATTACAAGTGAAAACGGATAAGAAAACGAATCATTTGCTTCGGCGCTCTTTCAGAGCGTCTTCAACGTCTCAAGCCAAAACTGATGGCAAATCATTCAATCCGGCGATCTATCTACCACAGCATCACATATCGAAACCGATAAGAAAACAAATCATTTATGCTAGCGCTCTTCCACACATTTTTCAATCCACCACTTTTCCAAAGTGCCGTCACAAACTAAAACCGATAAGCAAATCATTCAATCCAACATTCTTCCAGAGCGTCTTCGGCATTACAAGTCGAAACCGACGAGAAAATCATTCAATCCGACGCTCTTCCAGAGCGTCTTCGACATCACAGGTCGAAACCGATGACCAAATCATTTAATCCGACGCTCTTCAGAGCGTCTTGACACTACAAGTCAAAACCGAGGAGCAAATCATTCATTCCGGCGCTTTCCCAAAGCGTCTTCGACATCACGAGTCGAAACCGATGAGCAAATCTTTCAATCCGACGCTCATCACATGTCGAAACCGATGAGCAAATCATTTAATCTGACGCTCTTCCAGAGCGTCTTCGACATTACTAGTCGAAAACGATGAGAAAATCATTTATTCCGGCGCTCTTCCCTCACGCTCGACATCGAACATCGACATCGAAGTCGAAACCGAAGAAAAAAATGTCCCAATCACGCCCACAGATACTTACAAAACAATAATTTCCAACAAGGAACAGCAGGATCGCCAAATGTGCGGCCCAATTCCGCCGAACGAGCTATCCGTTGGTGTGATCACTGGTGTGCTGTCTTATCGAACGTGCAACACCGCTCATTGCCCGGCGAGGAAAAAGGCCAAGTCATGGCCAGACTAGTCAATGTTGGTAATCGAACCGTTATACGGATGATATTTGCATATCTGTCATCACTGCACGCTGGAAGTGGATTACCCATTTTCTAATATATCTCAACCCCACAAGTAAAAATAATTCTTTCGGAAGTTCCTCCGGGAATTCCTCCGGAAGTTCCTCTGCGAATTCCTCCGGAAGTTCCTCCGGGAATTCCTCCGGAAAAAATTACTTCCCAACCACTTTAATATCTAAATAAGGCCGATACAAATATTAAATTTATTTTATGTCCGACGGCTCTTGGAAGGTACGAGGGGGGGAATAAAAAAATAACAAGGAAACAAAAAAAAGTCCAAAATGCAATTATTCCGTGCAAAATTTAATGAATTTAATGAAATATTAATGAAAACAAAGAATATGAATATTTGTAACATATTTTTAACCAGTAGTGAATTTAACACAAAATTTTATATAAATAAAAAAATACTGAAACTTATTTCTGAAGAAAATTTGGTTTTTGTTTTTGGAAAAGTGCAAGTTCTTGCACAGGTTCGGAATTGCAGACTTCCCGGGCTACATATACGGAATACATAGGTGAAGTCTGAAGTAGAATCGGTGGAGCACATCATATCAGCATGCTCACGTTCCTAAAATGATTGGAATGCCATGCTTGTTAGCGGCATAGTTATGACCTCGGACAAACCCATAGACAGGATACAGGACGCGAAATTCACCCATGCAAGAAACATGCACGGGTGTGCATTAGACTGGCCCAGATTACTATGGGGAGAAAAAATGTTGTCGAATTCCAAGGGGCACACCCCAGAATTGTGTCTTTGGGTGAGAAAATCAATCTCTGAAAATTTCAGCTCAATCGCTTGTTGCATAAGCTGGCGCATTAGATTTGAAGTTTGTATGGGGATTTCAGCCAAAATGTATAGGAAAATACACCTCCCTCACTCATTCGATCTGGAAATTGGTTCTGATTGCTCGATTGACCTCAGAATTGCAAAAACGGCAGTTGGTATGCTACAGAACAATTTCACAAAACATTGCATGATGATTAAATGAACTTTTATATAATTTTTTATATAATTTCGTGGAATATCTTAGAGGAGGCGATTATCGCCGGTTGTTGCGGCTTTCCCCCCCCCCCCTTGCATTGTCGGCTGGGGAGTCGCACCCGCTCCTCCCGTCTGCAGCAAGCGTTTGATTTACTTCTCAGGAGCTGCTTTTAGTTGGCAGGACCAAGATTAATACATTACTAGGTTTCCAATCTGCCAAATTCATGGAAGAGAAGAAGGCGGGGTGGAAAACTCATTTCTAGTGCAAACAAACTCGCTGGCTCTGCCATACTTAAATCCAAGATGGCTGAATCGTGAATCTGGCAGATTGGAGACCCGAGTAGTGGGCAGGACTAGTGTTTGGATTCTCTAGAAATAGATCAGCTGAAAACGGAGACGGTGCCTTCTTGAGTCCGTAATAAACGCAGAGGTAGCATCGCGTTTGACTATCATCTTCTAATTGACGAGATCCGACAACGCATTGCTCAGATTCAGCGGCTGGAGGAGAGGCTCGAGCAACGAACCAACATAGATCGACTAGAAGATCTGAGAAGAACTGAGATCGTTCGTTGAAGAACTTGGAACTCGGGTAGTGCATGTTCTGGAAGGTAGCAGTGTAGAAGAGAAGTGGGTGGCGAAGAATGCTTTTATCGAAACCGGCGAAAACAACTTGGGTGAGATGCGCATTAAACGAAAAGAATGGATTACGCGGCGGAAGATTTAGGAGCGTAGAGTAGCAAAGACTGAGAAACAGGGAGGACCAGAGGAGTAAATTACGAGTCCCGTCAACGGTATGTTTATCTGTAAGTGGGAGTCGGGCGCTGCTGAAAACAGGACAGTCGGGCATAGGTGGACATCCTGACCGATGAAAAAAGGATGGCTCAGCATCCGGAGATTATTGCCTCAATTACTCACTGACTTGGACAGCTAAAATGTTGGTTCGAGCACTTCAAGTCTCAGCCATCCGACGCATGAAATCTAAAGAGGCCCTCAAGGTCGATCGGCTTTCGGCAGAGGTGTTCAGAGCTGACCCTATTCTGTCTGCGAATGTTGAAGCAACTATTGTGCAATATCCGCTCCGCATCCTTCTGGAGCAGGTCGAACAGGTTGAAGTGTCCCTTTATTTGCTAAATATTTATTGACTACGGAGGGGCTCATATTGTCTGAATTACGAAAATCTGTGTGGCACCCATTAATGCAAGCGATTTACAGATAGGGTCGTAGCATCACCGACCCCATTCACATAGTCGCTGATGTGAAGTAAAGACGTATTTCATCTCCACGGTTACTTCTCATCGTAATCCATGAGATCTTGGTGGGTACGATTGACCTTGAGCTGTACATACCTTGAACTGTTTGACAGTTTATTTTTGTGAAACACCTAGACGCTCTTTTCTGCGGAGTGGGCTCAATGAGCTGCCCGTATGCTTCTTTGAGACGTCTTACCATCAACGTCAGCAGGACCATGTTGTTGAGTGTCATCGAGAACAACCCCTCAAAGTAGTCGAACGATCGAAAGATTTCAATATCTTGATAGTCTGATATCATCAGATTGCAAAATTGGGATCGACATGGAAGCACTAGTCAGAATGGCTACCTTCGCGAGTTTTCGAAATATTTGGAGACCCAATCGGATTGGATTTATACACGCACCAAAATTCGAATGTTTTACTCTATCGTGAAACGCACATGATGTCTAAAATTTATAATTTCCATGATAACAATTGGATATCGTGTGCCGAGCAACCGATAAATACTAAATACCGATAACAATAGATGTTCGAAAGCGTGGATGAAAATGGGTCGGTCACATATTGCAAGGGATCTTAGACGAATATAGAATATTTATGCCGATGGAAATATTTGCTTGTAATTTCACTTTAAAAGAGTATTGACAGAGTAGTGACAAATGTATGGACTATAAATGATATATTTCGTGCCAAAATAAAAACAACCATAATGCTCAAAATAAAAAAAAACAAAATCCATAAAAAAAAAATTTTTTTTCGCCCCCTCGATATTTTTGGAAAAATGAAGCCCCCGGTGACATAAAATAAATTTAATATTTGTATCGGCCTAATGAATTTAAGAGAATTTAGAACCGGGCAAAAAAGGCTAATTTTGAGGTATGTCACGCACAAAACTCAATGCAATCCATTTCATTAATATTCTATCAACACTTGACTGATATTTAAGTCCTATCCGGGAGCGGCAAATAAGATTTTGCTTTGATTAATTCGCTTTAATGGTGTGTTTTAAGGAAAACACAAGACACAAGAATGGGTATTTTCCGGACCTCTAAAATAGCGGCATCTAACTAAGTACCGTTACGGACCCTTTTATTCCCACTGTGGGATGTGTTCGAAGGTGTAGAAAAAAAACCTTTGAAATGTTTGTAAAGACTGATAATGACGTTTACTGTGAAGTATTTCTGTAACCTCTGGCGTACATAGCCAGTTTCTGACCTAAGTTAGGTCTCGTAATACAGACGGAAGTGATCATTTGAATCACATAGGTGTTCGATGCTTATCCCATATGGTTCTATTATGGATCACTTTGGCTCTATGAGTAACATAAACCATTCTTCAAAGAGACAAATATC
Source organism: Armigeres subalbatus (assembly GCF_024139115.2). NCBI lineage: Eukaryota > Metazoa > Arthropoda > Insecta > Diptera > Culicidae > Armigeres > Armigeres subalbatus. The sequence goes on along the minus strand of NC_085139.1, from coordinate 246,576,121 downwards.
CTTTAGTTACGCGTGTTGATCTTAAGGTCTATAATCCATAGAAACCTTGGATGATCTGGAATGAAATTGCTGATGTTGGAGTATCCTATTCGCTTTTATGGATCAAAATGTCATTGCATTGCGTCAAAAAGAGATTGCAGCCCTTTGGGTCGCGTGTCGACCTCAAAGTCTAAACTCCAGAGAATACATTTTAATACAATCAAATAGGGCATGAACCATTTTTCAAAACAGATTTCGTCTCTTCGGATGCGCGTGTAGACCATAAGAGTGAAATCAGTAGTTATTCAGTTTCATTCCAAATTTTCGACCACTATTCTAGTTTGCATCTGGAGCAAAATAGAACAAACATGTTGGTTTCTCCAGCAGTGTTCCATTCATGTTTTTCAAATTTTCAATTAAAAGAAATCATTATGTTGCTGCCAAGAAAGGCGCCGCAATTGCAAAGTGGATTGATCCGTAGATAAAATGACGCATTCATACACCAAAACAATTGAAAAATATTTGAATCTCGTGATTCAATCGTGGTTCAAATCTGCAGAAAATAGAACGGAGCGTTATACCAGTTTTATTTTTTTGACACTTGACTGGTATAAAAAATGAATCTAGAACAGCTGCTGGGCAAATGAATGTTCCAAGTTCATATTCAAACTGACAGCCCCGAACGATTTGAATCACTGCTGATTTTACCCTATGGCCTATACTCCAGGGAGTTCTTGGACGACCTAAAACGGAGCAGTTACTGAAGGCAAATCCAGTTTGATTCTAAGGATTAGAAAGGGCTGGACCATTTTATAAAAAGATAATGGCCCTTTGGTTAAGCATGTAGACCAGAACATAAAATATTCACTTTCATGAAGCACATTCACTCCGACTTTTGACATTCGTGTTCTGATTATTCAAAACATAGAATGACTTAATCAGTTTACTTCTTCATAAATTCATTCAATTGATTGCAACTAAGTATGGTAACTGCGCGCGAAAAAAAAACAAAATTAGCCTTGATTATATTGACATTTGACGCTAAAAATGCCCCTCAATTGAACTTCGGGATTAGATCTATGCGTGTACAGTATCCCCCCGCTGATCCGACAAATGTATGGCCGGACTATCGAGGTTTCTCTCGTTAATCCGACTATCAAATCCATACAAATGGATCAAAACAAAATCACAGCACAAATTTGAAAACTGACAGCATAATGCGTTTAAATGGATGTTGATACTTTTTAATCCGGAAAATTCCGAATAAGCGAGATCCGGACTAACGAGTCATCGGATTAGCGAGGTCCGGATAAACGGGGGGATACTGTATTTATTTAAACCATCAAACATGTGTTCAGTTTTACGATTATTTAATAATTTGTGATATTCAAATAAATACTCGCCGACCCATACCGTGCGGGACCGAAATCCGTATAGCACCGTAATCCGTCCACCTCATGAGATATCAATAAAATAAAGGAAGTTAAAGATAATTAATGTAGAAATAATTTATCTTATCCTGTTCAGATACTTGCCAGTAAGCTTTTAGGGCAGAGAAATGGAAAGAAGGCTTTGAAATTAAAAAAACAAAAATCAAAAACAAATCTCCACCCACAAAACGCGAAGTTTTTGCCGTTATTTTGTTTTCGGGTAGAGCATAATTACACCAAAAGTAACTGTGTTTTAATTGATAATTGTTAATCATTACATAAGATGAGCGGAATACAAATCGAAGGAATCGCTTCTCAACTTGCGTATCAAACTATTTACAGTGGTAGTTTAGTCAATCAGACGGCTTCAATTTAAATATTAAGTTAAAAAATAGCTGTACGGATTTCGATCCTTTGATTTGAAACCCGTCCACGGTGGACGTTGTTGATTTTATTCATTATTTAATCACGTTCTTCGTAGTTTTTAATGAGTAAATGTAAAACACTTTAAAAGTAGAAGCCTTCATGCTCCTGTGTCAATGACAAACGTTTTATTTACATTCGATTCCTATTTTCTAATGACTTTTTCATATATTAAGGTGCTTAAGTGTACGGATTTCGATGCCCAACGGTATTTATTCTGAAAATTGACGGTGCAGAGCCGAATATGAATATGTTTAGAAGTGAAGTGACAAAGAAGGCCGATGGGCTTCATAAAAAATAATCGAATATTTGAAGCTCTGATGTAGACTTTAAGGCCTTTATTTCAGGGAGTTCTTTGAATGACCTGAAACCAAACATTTACTGACGGCATATATCTAGTTTGATTCTATGGATAAGAAAGGGCATGAACCATAAAAAAAAAAGATAACAGGCCTGTGGTTACGCGTGTATACCTTGAGGCCTATACTCCAAGGGAGTTCTTGGATGATCTGAAACGGAAAGGTAATGAGGGCATATCCAATTTGATTCTACGGATTAGAAAGGGCATGAAATATTTTTAAAAAGAGGTAAGAGACCTCAAGTTTGTTACCTGTGTGTAGACTCCAGGAAATTCTTGGATGACCTGAGATGAAACAATTGTTGAAGGCAAACGATGAAGATGCACAAGAATTTCTTAGAGTGGCTTCTTATAAATTCACTTTTGAATGTCAATTATGTTTACAATTCCGCCCTACCGTAAAAAGGAGGCCGTAAAACGTAGGGTAAAAGGGTTTAGTAAAATTGTAATCCACTTACTCCGCACTCCTATCTTAGCTTACACCAAACTTGCCACACTGTGCTCGGCAGTTCTGTTAAAGATTCTTTAGTTTAAATGTACTGTTTTGAAAGACAGCGAATTATTATCAATTCAGTAGAAAACTGAAATGGGCGACTAGCGGAGTTGAATTTTTCTCACAATCCGTTCGCTAAACCTAACTTCGGAAGTGTTGCGCTGTTTTCATTTGGTGATGCACTATACAGCCAGGGGTCCATGAAATTAATTTTAATTCGTTCATTCCCTCTATGAAATCCGTCAATTTCCTCCGCAGAATCTGTGGATTTTTTTCCATCGGCTGTCCTCCATTACTTCCCTCTACGTAATCTGCGGATTTTCTCCGTATATTCTGTCGATTCTTTTCACGGAATGCGTTGTTTCCCTCCGTGGAGCCGAAACAAGTTCTTAAAACATTGGACATTCATTTCATTTGAGAGCTTTAAGAAACACTTAAAACTTCGATAACACAAGCCAGGCTCTTCAACATCTTTTTAATACGGTTCAATACAAATAAAAAAATTGTTCTCCAGAATTTTTTTAGAAATTTTGGACTTCTCCAAGAATTCTGATTTTTTTTTAAAACAATAACGATCCGCTCGTGACTGCTTCACATTATTTATTTAAAACAAACTGGTGTACAATTACTTTTTCTCTTAAACCTTGTAGCAACCATAACATGTATGGCTCATATTAAAAACACCATTCTGATGCAATTTAACACTAATTGTTTATGTCTAAACTGATTCAATGATAGTTCCAATTACTACATTACAGTGAATTAATTGCCACTAAAAACTATATTTATTCTATCGCCCATCACCCATTCGACTCACTGTGAACCAGAAAGCGTTTGTCGAAACACGCAATGCATCGATCGTACCTTCAATTCCTCCTCCCGATGGTGACGCTATTCGTCGGCCGCATCCATTCGGAAGGCATCGCCGATGTCAGCTTCCAGCGGGTTCAGCAAACTATCGGCTTCGACGTCTTCAAATCAGACCTCCGGATCACCAAGTTCAACCGAACGTGTGCCGTCATGAACGGAACGATAGACCTACTGGTCGACATGGACAACCGCTTTTCGGTAAGTTGCGCTTTCCTTCGCCGTTTGAACCGAGCTTAAAACCACCGTTCAGCTTCAGATCAAAAGCGCCCACAGCCGGCTCGGGAACAACCAGTTCAACGAGTATCCGTACAAAATAGCGGAGAACCCGTTTTGCCACGTGATGAACGAAACCTACCGGGAGTACGAGGACCTGTTCGAGAAGACCACCAATCTACCGCATGTGGGAGCCGATGTGACATGTCCGGTGCCGGCCGGGAACTACTGGTTCAAGCATTTCACCTTCAAGCCGGAAACCATGCCGCAAATGATTCCCGAGGGCTACTGGAGGCTGACGGTGCTTTTGACCGCGGAGGATGGCCGCAAGGCGGATTTGCAGATCTTCTTGAAGGTGTCGAAGGAATCGTACTGGTAGAGCGGAGGGCTTAACAAATAAGTTGCGACTTGCTTAGCTTTAACACAAATAGATAAGTTCAAGTCTAAGCGATTGAAACTACTTATGATAGCATGAATAAAGAAAGTTATCCAGACTAACTAAATGATAAAATATGAGTTTCTGAACGGACACTTTTCGTGAAAGCAATTAATTTTGTGCTCTGAAGGAATTCATTAAGGCTTTCAGTGGCAGCTTCTAGTATTCTAGTATTCAGTATTATAGAAAAAGTCGTCAACTGCAGCCTCAATTATAGAAATTTGGTTGAACATTCTTGTTTCTTCGCATCCAACAAATCCGTTTGAACAACCTTATACTGATGAATCTTGCATGGTGAACGTTAACTAAGCAACAGAGACAATTATACTAATTATGGGTAATATTCCTGCTTAATATTCAGTGTTTAATTGCTGCGGCAAAACCACGGCGTATTAGCGTCTGAACATGCACTGATTATGTAGAACAAACTGATATTGAACCGGTACAACAAACATGCAACGACATCCCGTAACAAGGTAGATCACTTTGACGTAGTGTGTTACGGTGTAAGATCTACCAAACAGAGCCCTAGCTTAATCCATTTTTTTTAGCTAGGGCAATACGTTTTGGTAACTAAGGATTCATCGTATTTAGTCCCCGCTACCAACAGCCAACCAACAGAAATAAAACATAATTAATGTTACCTTGCAGACAGTTGAAAGACTTGAATTCCTCTTGTTTGAGGCTAGACTGTATGCAGCGGAAACAACTTTTCAAGCAATTAGTTGAAAAACCTCGGTACCCGGTCATAGGCTGAACTGACTGCTGGAAAAAATCGATACGGGATTAAATACGTACTAGGGTATAGGGATAGGGGTTTAAATACGTACTAACTCTTCTTGAACTGGTGAACAATGGTAGTGAGAGGAACACACGGAAGTTCTTATTACTGAACAAGTTCTCTTGCTTGAAATAGTCTTGTAGACAGGGTTTGTAGCTTTACTGGTGATGTTCTAGAAGCAAGACAAGGATGTGGCTAGGGCTCCGATGCATGGCCAAAAACAGTATTACTGTTCTGTTTCCTCAAGAAAGGATTGATTTCTTATCGATAAGAGGCGCGCCTTCAATGGGATTGCTCTCTGTGAAGGGTCTAAATAGCGGGACCTTGTCATGGTGCTCTTGAGAAAACCAAACAACAACTGTATCGAAACCGATACTGCATTGCTTAACAATGCGACATTCCGCAACCCAGATTTCATAAAACTATAATTCCGGCACAAAACATGATTATGATAATCTACGAATGCAGTCTTAGAATTTATCAGAGGGAATGTTAGTAATTGTAAAAGAAACTATCCATGTAAGTAAAAGATAACTAGACAAAATACTTGATATATTAAGAAGAAGAAGTCCCTAACCACAGCGACGAGAAGACGGGAGTTGTGAAGTACGGCACCATATCTGCTGTGCTGATGTGTCGTTGGAGGCCAAGTACGACAAGAATCGGCAGTTTTTTTAAACTAATTTTATTTGCTAATTATCTAATACATGCATTCATCTCTTCATCTCTTAGACTAGGTGTTCCGTGTTTCCTTAACACTATCATCCTTATTTGCTATGTTACATTTTTAGTTATTATTAATACATTTCAATTGCCTCTGGCAGTTAGGATTTTTCCTCTGGTTGAATTGAACCATGTAGGAATTAAAATGTTTACAACTTCAACTAAACTTAACCTAATTTAGGGTACAAGGAGCTAATCGTTGCAATAGAAGATTGCAAAGATTTTTGTCTAAAATTGGAAATTATTTTGTTGGACATTTGTTGCAATGTCTCAATATTAGAAATTCTATGAAGTTCATTGGTACTATACCACGGAGGCAACTTCAGAATCATTTTCAGAATTTTATTTTGAATCCTCTGAAGTGCCTTCTTTCTGGTATTCCAGCAACTAGTCCATATAGGCATAGCATACAACATGGCTGGTCTATAAATTTGTTTGTAAATCAAAAGTTTGTTCTTAAGATAAAGTTTTAATTTTCTGTTTATAAGTATAGACACTTAATATATTTGTTACATTTGGCTTGAAGGCCTTCAATGTGATTTTTAAAAGTTAATTTTTGATCTAGCAGAAGTCCTAAATATTTAGCTTCGCTAGACCAATTAATTGGAACCCCATTCATAGTGACAATATGTCTGCTAGAAGGTTTCAAATAAGAAGCTCTCGGCTGATTTTTTTTTTATTTGCTTACACCCAGGTCTTTTTTTACACGGTTTTTTTTACACGGATTTTCGAATTAACGCGGTACTCAGATCAAAATTTTCTAAGTCGTTTTAAATGGAAAACACTTAGAATAATTTTATGGATATGGGAACGATTGTTTTGCAGAGTATAAAACTGCTTACATATGGGTATTGCCGGAATGGATTCGATGAGTAGAAGCCGGAAATCGATGTTTGACGCCATTTTTAAATTCAAGATGGCCGACTTCCGGTTTGATAAAAGGACCGGAAACCCATGCAATATGGGTATTGCCGGAATGAGCTCGACGAGTAGAAGCCGGAAACCGATGTTTGGCGCCATTTTAAAATTCAAGATGGCTGACTTCCGGTTTGATAAAAGGATCGGAAACCTATGCAATATGGGTATTGCCGGAATGAGCTCGACGAGTAGAAGCCGGAAATCGATGTTTGGCGCCATTTTGGATTTGAAGATGGCCGAATTTGAGTTCGTTAAAACGACTGGAAACCCCTGGAATATGGGTATTAACGGAATGAGCTCGACGAGTAGAAGCCAGAAATCTATTTGCCGCCATTTTTGAATTCTAGATGGCCGTTTTCCGTTTCGATAACACGACAGGAAACCCTTTCAATACCAATGGTCAGAAACCATTATAAGAATTCGTTCGGCATTTCTTCCAGAAAAAAGCAATGGGTAATGTTTTTAACATAACCGTTAGTAGACGTAGGACTTGTATAAACATAACGTATTTACATTAAACCTTTAACTTTTGGATCTATGGAGTTTGATTATAGGTATTGATATTGGAAACGACAATTTCCATGCTGTGTAGAATAATTAAATTCTTTATTCAAAACTTCTGGAAATAAAACTAACAATTAAATACATGATTAGAATTGCTTTGTTTCTAACTATTGAGCCCCTATTTACTTAAGCAAATGTAGGGCTTTTATAGATTTCTGATAGTATTTAAAGTATATAAATTCTATTAATAAAATTTTCAGACTTGTGCAAAATGTGCTATTTTAGGGAAACTGTCCCGTTCCCGTCCCAAGTCAGGAGCAGTAACCCTACTAAAATAGAGGAGGTACTGCTAATATGTCAACGAAAAATTATTTGATGTTTTGATTCTAAACTCCGAGTCTACGTCAAGTTTAATAATACAATTTCTCAGAAAATAAAAAAGAAAAAAAGGTAAAGTTTATTTATTTCTTCTGGAAAATTTTTTTTGCGGACTATTTTAAAACATTTACATGTAATACAGCGAAATTTTCCAATCTATAATGAATATTAATACGATTGCTGATTTTGCATCTTTAATTGCTAGTACCTACATGAAATAAATGAAAGTAATTATTTTAATCAAATTTTTATTTTCATCAGTGTAGTTGAGTTTTTTGCTGGGGAATCAGAACTATTATAGTATTATCATGTTTTAATGTACGTATCGTTTAGTACCACCATGGTCTGTCATATGACATGACTCGTACCTATCCCGGGATCATGTGGATTATGAAACCAATCACCTGGATGAACAGAACAAATCTCTCTAATTTTATTATTCACCATCCACTACCGTTGCCTTCGCTGCCTCAGCCATCATCGGCCACTGCCGTGAACTGCGAGCGATGCGATGGGCGATTGCATCCATCGCAACCGACACCACTGCATTCGACCATCATCAAGCACAGTATGACAAAAAAAATGCACCCACTTCTTACATCATATTCGCAGACCCACCGGCAGTTCTACCGCTGGTGACTGCATGCTGTCGCTGTGTAGCTAAACACAGTGAACTAATGAACGAAACGAAAAATGCGCAAGCAAAAAGCACGTCATTACGCGCTGATGTCACAAATTGTATTGACTCGCACACGGCAGGCACTGCTTCTTTTATACAGAAAGATAATCTTCCGGTAGACACGAAGGCCCGTGTCATACCGCATTATGATGTCCGTGTTAGGAATGCGCGGGATTGGTTACATATGAAATTTTTACTGGCTTTGACAAGAATTGAAATTTTCAATAGCTTATCGTTAATAATCTTAAGTTTCAATAAAATAGGCAAAATGGTGGAGAGTGTCCGAGTCGATTGATATATAAATCTTAAAAATCCATCGAAAGATAAAGGTGCTAGTAACGTTCAAAATCTTCCCTTCCAGCGTAACGCTCTCGATTTCCAAAAATGTAAATGACACCCAGTATAGTAAAGAAAGACGTAAGTCCTACATCAAAAATTCTCCGGAAGATCCTCACAAAAATTTCTTCGGGAGATCCTCACAAAAATTCCTCTAAAAGTTCCTCAGAAGAATTCCTCAGAAAGTTCCTCCGGGTTTTCCTCTGGAAGTTCCTCCGGGAATTCCTCTGGAAGTTCTCCGGGAATTCCTCCGGAAGTTCCTCCGGGAATTCCTCCGGAAGTTCCTCCGAGAATTCCTCCGGAAGTTCGTCCCGAAATCCCTTCGAAAGTTCCACCACAAATTCCTTTACTAGTTCCACCAGAAATTCCCCCAAAAGTTCCTTCAGGAAATCATCCAGAAATATTTCTTGAAATTTCTTCATAAGTTCCTCCAAGAACTCCCCTGGAAATTCATCTTGAAATTTTATCCGGGAATTCCTCATGAAATTCTACCGAGAGTTCCTCCAGAATTTCCTCCAAGAGTTGCTCCGAGTGTTCCTCAGAGAAATCTAGCTTAACTTTTCAAAAAGACCTAAGTAACATTTGTTTTAATGAAATAATTTGAATATTGCAATCCACAGACCAATATGAAAGCTTTTGATTGCAGTACTCAAATTAATTAATTTGAAAAATGTTGTTTAGGTACTTTTGAAAAGTTAAGCGAGAAATTCCTCCAGATGTTTCTCGAAGAAATTTCTTCGGAAGTTGCTGGAAGGAATTCCTCCTGAAGTTCTACAAAGGAATTCCTCCGGAAGTTCCTTCAGGAACTCCTCCAGAAGTTCCTTAGAGGAATTCCCCTGGAAGTTCCTCAAAAGCATTCCGCCGGAAGTTCCTCAAAGGAATTCCTCCGGAAGATCCTCAAAGGAATTCTTCCGGCATGTGGTCCCGTATCGTAGTTGGCTATACGTTCGCCTTATAAGCGAATGAACATGGGCTAGATTCCCATCCTCTTCACCAAACCCTCGTCAGTCACCGGCAGCGCAGTCCCAACGGTAGCGTTTGGGGTAACGCCTCACGGACACGTCTGCCAGACGACAACTGATAAAACTGATCTCGAAGGCATTCCTCCAACGTACTTCGAAAAATGGCAACTGAACAAAGCAACCATCATTGGATTCACCATATGGACAAATGGACACAAGGACTCACGATGATATCGGCAACGACAACAATATCGAACTACGGGTATCCATAGATTCTGTACAGCAGAATACTACAGTAGATCACGGTTCAGTAGCGCTTAAGAACACGGAGTGCCTACTAAATAAATATATGAATAAAAAAATCCTCCAGCAGTTCCTCAAAGGAATTTCTCCGGCGTTTTTTTCTGAAATTCCTCCGAGAATTCATGCGGAAGTTCCTCAAAGATTTTTTCCGAAAGCTCCACAGGAGATTTATCCGAAGTACCTCCAGGAAATCTTCTGGAAGGTTCTCCAGACACTCTTCAAGAATTCCTTCCAGAAATTCCTTCCAGAAATTCCTCCGATGATTCCTGCTGAAATTCCTCCTTACTACAAAAAACTAGAAATTAAAAAAAAGCGCCAAGAATGCAAGTTTCTAATAAAAATAAAATTTTACTTAATTATGCTTGTCGACGGGACAAGCGTGCGTGGGCGGACTCGCTTGCCGACGAAGGGGAGAGAGAGCCACAGCAACCAGGGACGCTTAAGCGGGGCGAAGATGAATGCAACGATGCCTGTAAAAGACGCGAATGGTCAGTTATTGGTCGACCCCTTTTCAAGTGCCAACCAGGCCACCACCACCGCAGCATGGGGCCGTACACTTATTACGTAAGCAATTTTTCTGGGTTTTTCGACCCCCCCTCTTCCCATGTAAGATTTTTTCCATACAAAAGATTTTTTTATTTATATGGCGCGTAAGATATTGACAGACCCTCTCTCCCCCCATAAGTGCTTACGTAATATGTGTACGGCCCCCATGATCTGTCCAGGATGCGACGTGTAACGCGCGTCAACACCGGAGCGCCATCACTGCTAGAGATTCAAACATCTGCCATGACATCTGCTCATCTTCTGCATCGTTTATTTCGTAATATAGGACCCTCAACTTTCCCGGTCGACTGGTTGCAAAGTATCTTAGTGAAGGTGCCCAAAAAGGATGACCTGACTGTGTACTCGTCAGTTATCAGACATGATGTTGCTGTGCACCGTCTTAAAAGTTCTATGCAAAGTTATCCTAGTCCGGATTCAGGAAAAGATCGATGCGACTTTCAGGCGGCAGTAGACCGGGTTCCGTGCCGGAAGATCCTGTGTGGACCTTATTGTCACGCTCCGCATAATTCTGGAGCAGGTCAACGAATTCCGAAAGTCCTTTTACTTGGTATTCTTGAGAATATGTGGGGACCCTGAGACGCAAGGGGGTACCTGAGAAAATTATCGGCCTCATCGAGGCATAAAACGAGGTCTTCTTGTGCAGAGTACTGCACAATGGGGTCGTGTTTGGCCCTATCCGGGTCGTAGCTGGTGTGAGACAAGGGTGTATTCCATCATCGTTACTGTTCCTTATTGTAATCGACGTTAATCTGGTAAGTGCCAAACCTATGGCAGCCTTTAACCATGGAGAATCTAAACGACATCGAATAGGCTGATGACGTTGAACTTCTCGCTCAAAGGTGCTCTGATATGCTCAACGACTCGTCTTCCGCAGGTTTAGTCATCAACGTCAACAAAACCAAATCAAAGGACGTAAACACGGCAACCTCTTCCAGTTTTACAGTAGTTGGACAATCAGTGGAGAATGTTGAAAAGTTCAAATATTTTGGAAGCCATGTGGTGTCAGACGGCGGTACCAAAATCAACATAGGCGCACGAATCAAGAAAGCAAGGGCTGCCTTTGCGAGTTTAAGTTCATCAACAGATGCCTACGGTACATAATTTGTGCCTGGTGGAGTCACAACTGGATCTCAAACAACAAGCTCCATTGTCCGATAGTAAGGCCGAGGCCGATAGTAATGGAAACTCAGGATCGGAAGTGGGGCTGGATCGGCCAGAAAGTAAGTAAGTAAGTAAGTAAGTAAGTAAGTAAGTGTGAAGTAAGAGTCACATCAATAGTAATCGAAACCAAGATGAATACACCTCTAGGTGCTCCAATCTGCCAAATTCACGATGCAGCCAACTTGGATTTTAGTATGGGAGAGCCAGCCGGTTTGTTTTCGTTTTGCACTGAAAATGAATTTTTCATCCCGCCTTCTTCTCTTTCACAAACTTGGCAGATTGGAGCACCTATTACTCTATTCATCTTGATCGAAACAATCGAGGCAAGTAGTTGTCAGTCTTACGAGGTGAGTCATCACAGCCAGGAGACTCCCGCTTGCCTATCATCATCATAAACTTTTTTTTGTTTATTAAAGAGGACTTAAACCACTAGATTCATTCGCCTCTCAAAGAAGAAGGAAAATCAAATCTTATCGTATAGATTACATAGCTTCAAAAATTTAAAAAAAATTTCTTCATCGGTTCTGTTATTGCCTAATGCTATTTGAACATCGTTGTTGATGTCTAATTCATCCCTGATATTATCATATTTGATGCAATTTACTAAAATGTGTTCTATAGAGTTTTCAGTATGGCAAGTGTCACATCTGTTCGAAATAGTTTTGTTGAAGAGGTGTTCTTCGGTTAATCTGGTTTGGCCTATTCTACAACGTGTTAATGTTCGTTGTTCGCGACGGTCTTCTCTATCTCTCCATTTTTCGACCGTGGTTTTGCACCGTTTCAGGAATGTTGGGCGAAGAGAGTTCCAAGAGCTTTGAAATATATCTTGGAAAAGGTGATGAATCCAAGAGACGATATCAGATGAAGGTAGCTCGTATTGCGTTGTCAGAGATGTTCTTCCTCGATCAGCGGCTTGATCGACTAGCTCGTTTCCTAGTATTCCTGAGTGTCTCGTTGCTTCCTGCTCTACTGCCTGTATGAACAGGTGCTTGTATTTGCTTTTCTCCAATGCGGAGATACGGCTGGCCGAATCGGAGAGGATAACTCGCTTGCCGAACATACAGCCCTATGCAATGCAGCTGCTTCCGTTGAAAACACACTGCATTGAAATGGTAGATTTTCCTCGATTGTGAAGTGTTTTCCTACGACTCCTAGACCGACCAAGTTGTTGCACTTGGATCCATCTGTGTGTAATTTTTCGTGTTTCTCATATTTGGTTTGAAAATGATGCTGAACAATTATTTTTTCTCTGAATTGCTAATTTTGCTAATTAAAAAAAACATGATCGCCTGGCTACACGATGAAGTTTGGCTATACTGGGTATTTCATGACCTGTTTCATCACGAATAGCATTGTTCGCGGCTTTGAAGAGGTGTTGATGGCGAGAATTTGATTTCTCTTCGATCCGACAGTATCTTCGGATAAGCAGTTCGGACATACATAGTTCAAGTGGAAGTTCTCCTGCTTCCATTACTAAGCTGTCTATGGGAGATGACTGTAGTGCTCCTGGTGTACTCCTTATGATTTTGTTGAATGTGGTCTGAAATGAAAATTCCGTAGAATAGCTTAGATAGACAAGTAGCTTCGGCTATCTGCCATAATGTTCTTCTATTAGCTTTTGGTGTTATGGCCTTAAGGTACTATATGCGATTCTTAAGGGTCTCCTTGGTTTTTGCTCCGTGTGCAGTGAAGTCTCCGCGTCGATTTATCCAGACGCAATTATCTATTTTTGCTACGGACTGTACGGCTGATGTCAATGATTGGTCATTCAGGTTGAAATCGAACATTTTGGCAGATGAACTAGCGGAACAACAACGATCAGTGATGTTAATTCACTTCACTGGGATGGCATTGGTTCTAGAATAAAATAACATAACTGATGAAGAGAACTATGTTTAATTCTAAATCATTAGTTTTACTTCGGGATACCGCAGGAATCGACAAAATAGGCCGGCGGTAGGAGAAGTACGTGCAGTATCTCCTGCATTCGACACTCACGTTCCTGTGCTGCACATAAAAGACTTCTCCATTCAGCTCGGTTCATGGCTGCACTTCGCCAACCACGCAGTCTGCGGAGGGTCCGCAAGTCGTCCTCCACCTGATCGATCCACCTTGCCCGCTGTGCACCTCGCCTTCTTGTTCCCGTCGGATCGTTGTCGAGAACCATTTTCACCGGATTACTGTCCGACATTCTGGCTACGTGCCCGGCCCACCGCAGTCTTCCGATTTTCGCGGTGTGAACGATGGATGGTTCTCCCAACAGCTGATGCAACTCGTGGTTCATTCGCCTCCTCCACGTACCGTCCGCCATCTGCAACCCACCATAGATGGTACACAACACTTTCCTTTCGAAAACTCCCAGTGCGCGTTGGTCCTCCACGAGCATCGTCCAGGTCTCGTGTCCGTAGAGAACTACCGGTCTTATAAGCGTTTTGTAGATAGTCAGTTTGGTACGGTGGCGAACTCTATTCGATCGGAGCGTCTTGCGGAGTCCAAAGTACGTACGATTTCCAGCCACTATGCGTCTCCGAATTTCTCTGCTGGTATCGTTATCGGCGGTCACCAGTGAGCCCAAGTACACGAATTCTTCAACCACCTCGATTTCGTCACCACCGATAGAAACTCGTGGTGGGTGGCTCACATTGACCTCTCTTGAGCCTCTTCCTATCATGTACTTCGTCTTCGACGTGTTGATGACTAGTCCAATCCGTTTAGCTTCGCTTTTCAGTCTGATGTAGGCTTCCTCCATCCTCTCAAAGTTACGTGCCATGATATCAATGTCGTCGGCGAAACCAAATAACTGGACGAACTTCGTGAAAATCGTACCACTCGTGTCAATCCCTGCCCTTCGTATTACTCCCTCCAAAGCGATGTTGAATAGCAGACACGAAAGACCATCACCTTGCCGTAACCCTCTACGGGTTTCGAAGGGACTCGAGAATGCCCCTGAAACTCGAACTACGCACATCACCCGATCCATCGTCGCCTTGATCAACCGTATCAGTTTATCCGGAAATCCGATCGATTGTATCATATGCGGCTTTGAAGTCGATAAATAGATGATGTGTGGGCACGTTGTATTCGCGGCATTTCTGCAATACCTGATGTATGGCGAACACCTGGTCTGTGGTAGAGCGTTCACCCATAAATCCCGCCTGGTACTGCCCCACGAACTCTCTTGCAATTGGTGTTAGTCGACGGCATAAAATTTGGGAGAGTACCTTGTAGGCAGCGTTCAGCAATGTGATTGCGCGGTAGTTGCTACAATCCAGCTTATCGCCCTTTTTGTAGATGGGACACACGACACCTTCCATCCACTCCTGCGGCAGAACCTCATCCTCCCAAACCTTGGTAATCACCCAGTGCAGCGCTCTAGCTAGTGCTTCACCACCGTGTTTAAACAGCTCTCCTGGTAGTTGGTCAACTCCAGGGGCTTTGTTGTTTTTCAGCCGGCCGATCTCCTCCTGGATTTCCTGGAGATTCGGAGCCGGAAGTCGCATGTCCTGCGCGCGTGCTCCTAGGTTCATTACCATACCGCCACCGTTGTCTGCCATATCGCCATTCAGGTGCTCTTCGTAGTGCTGCCGCCACCTTTGGATCACCTCACGCTCGTTCGTAAGAAGGTTCCCGTTTATGTCCTTACACATATCGGGCTGTGGCACGTGGCCCTTACGTGAACGGTTCAACTTCTCATAGAACTTTCGTGCGTTATTAGCGCGGTACAGTTCCTCCGTCTCTTCACGGTCTCGATCTTCCTGCTGGCGCTTTTTCATCCGGAAAATCAAGTTTTGTCTGTTCCGCGCCCGTTTGTATCGTGCCTCGTTCGCCCTCGTGCGGTGTTGCAGCAATCTCGCCCATGCTGCATTCTTCTCCTCAACTAACTGCTCACATTCGCCGTCATACCAGTCGTTTCTATGATCCGGAGCCACCGTGCCTAGTGCAGCGGTTGCGGTGCTTCCAATGGCGGATCGAATATCTCTCCAGCCATCTTCAAGAGATGCTGCGCCTAGCTGCTTTTCCGTTGGGAGTGCCACTTCCAGCTGCTGCGCGTAGTCTTGGGCTAGTCTACCGTCTTGTAGCCGCCCAATGTTGAGCCGCGGCGGACGACTCCGACGCGTGTTGATCACCGTCGAGAGTTTTGAGCGCAGACATACTGCGACGAGGTAGTGGTCGGATTCAATATTCGCACTGCGGTAAGTGCGTACATTCGTGATGTCGGAGAAGAATTTACCGTCGATTAGAACGTGGTCGATTTGGTTTTCCGTTACTTGATTAGGTGATTTCCATGTGGCCTTGTGGATATTCTTACGGGGGAAGAAAGTGCTTCGGACTACCATTCCGCGGGAGGCTGCAAAGTTTATGCATCGTTGGCCGTTGTCGTTCGATACGGTATGCAGACTATCCGGTCCGATGACCGGTCTATACATTTCCTCCCTTCCTACCTGAGCGTTCATGTCACCGATGACGATTTTGACGTCCCGCAGTGGGCATCCATCGTATGTCTGCTCCAGCTGCGCATAGAACGCTTCTTTCTCGTCGTCGGATCTCCCTTCGTGTGGGCAGTGCACGCTGATGATGCTATAGTTGAAGAAACGGCCTTTAATCCTCAGCTTGCACATCCTTGCGTTGATTGGCTGCCAACCAATCACGCGTTGGCGCATCTTTCCCAGCACTATGAAGCCGGTTCCCAGCTCGTTGGTGGTGCCACAGCTTTGGTAGAAGGTAGCCGCTCGATGCCCGCTTTTCCACACTTTCTGTCCTGTCCAGCAGATTTCCTGCAGCGCTACGACATCGAAGTTGCGGGGATGTAATTCATCGTAGATTATCCTGTCGCAACCTGCGAAGCCTAGCGACTTGCAGTTCCATGTTCCAAGCTTTCAATCGTGATCCTTTATTCGTCGCCTAGGTCGTTGTCGATTGTATCGAGTCGTATTATCTTCTATGTCGTTCGTAATAGTTGTTTTTAAAGGCGGCTTATTGGGCCTGCGCAAACCTCCTGTCTCGTCGGAGGGCCGTCGTGTCAGGGCTGTTTAGCGTCCCACCTAACACCAGGACTTGGGCTTGTGCGCTTTGAGCGGCACACGGTCGCTTTGGCGGAGCCTACTTGCGGATACATGCAGCTTTTATAGAGGTTTAACAGGGCCCACTGTCAAACCCCACCACATCCTAGGCAGGCGCCACAACTCGCAGATGGCCTGGGGAGGGATCGTCAAGCCCTTGGACATAGTCCCTGCTGCCCCCGAGATCGAGACATGTGCCACCCAGATTAATCGCTATAGTTGGATCCGAAGCACAATCCAGGTAGAGAAACTACTTCATGAACCAGATGAAATCTCTGTAGGTTCTTAGATTAGTAGGTGCTGGGATCGAAGATGATATTCGATTGAAAAGTTACTCAACTGTTAGCAATTTTCATATTTATTTGAATACGGCGTTGTTCTGTTGCTCCCAAGCAATTACAAATTGTACTTTGAAGAAAATTCGCCTCAGCTCAAACTTCTCCCATGTAATATGATGGTTATGATATGAACCAATTTGTTTTCCACAATACACCTATCCAATCACAAGCAGCAACAAAGCTTATGATTTGTACTTTGAAAAATATTTGTCTCGGCTCAATCTTCTCTCGTGTGAAATTATTATGCTGAAAAGAACCCATTTGTTTTCAGTAATTCACCTTCCCAATCACAAGCAGCGACAAAACCGAAGCAGAATCTAGAGAAAATTTCATTTCATTGCTACTGACCCAAATGTCAGCCACTCGATAAGTTACCGCTAAAACGCGATAGACACCATCCATGCGAATCAATTTTCGCAGCATCCCCCTCCGAAGAGAGCTTGCGCTGCTGCCGACGCACTGGCATCGAACGAACGAAAGGCGGAGCAAGCAAGCCGATATCAAGCAATTATAATTTGCACTTTGAAGAAGTAAAAGAAGAAGAAGAAGAAGAAGAAGAGGCCCTGGTTATGTACAAAAGCACTGGCATCGAACGAAAGAAAGGCGGAGCAAGCAAGCCGATGCCAATGATACGGCTCCCAAAGGGGCTCCCAAAGGGGCTCCCAATTGCTACGAGAGGCGGCAGCAACGCTCAAAGAAACATCATCAAGGGCGTCTCATCGAAGGCTCCGAGCATTATAAACAACCTCGTAAATGGCATCTTCGTGCGTGTCGAGCTGGCGAAGCCCGCCGTTTCGGAGTCAGTCGTACGTCAGCTCCTAGTGAATGAACGAGGAAGTAGGTTCACTTAAAACGGCCTTTTCCAGGGCCAAAGTCCCACTCAAAGAGGAGAGGAATTTTCGTACCGCGCACGCCGGAAATCAAAATTTTGAAATGAATTTCTACTACTGATGCCACTGTCAGCCAATTTACGATTTGCCGCTGGAACACGATAGACGTCATCCATTCTAATACATTGTTTTGCAACGTCTCTATGTAAGGAGCGCATGGGCTGCTACCGACAAAGAATTTTGCCCGCCACCAAGTGATTATGATTTGCGTTTTTTGCAGATTTAAGACCGTAATCCTTGCCGTAATCGATGCCATTTTTGCAATTAACTCTTTCTTCTCATAAAATTTTGGTCCTGAGAAGAACCGATGTTCTTTCCACAATGCGCCACTAACAGTAACTAAACGATAGTCCGAAGATTGTTGCTTTTGGCGATAGCCTCTCGATGTTCCGCTTTCTGCTGAGACTGCTGCTACGGGCGTCATCGTTGTACCCTATCTCCGAGAAAATTTAATTGAACTGAGGATTGGAGTCGAGCCCGTAAGTTGCACGATTTTGATGTCTGTGCTTGCGATGCACATACGCGATTGGTTGGTTTACCGATTTTTCAGTGCCTAGTAAAATTAAATTTTTCAATAGTTTAGCACCTTGAATGCATTTTTTCGATAGTTGTGCAAAATCTTAAAGAGTTCGTCGATCGATTAACACCAAAATTTTTAAAATCGGTTGAAAGACGGCTGAGTTATTAGCCCATAATTACTGACCACTTTCTTAGATTTGAAACTGCAGAATGACCCTCCTATGTTCCGGAAAGACGTAATCCTACGTCAAAAAAATCCTTCGCACTGTATGGACACCTTAAGAACATAAATAATTTTGGATTTCTTTTTCCTCCATATCCTTAGAGTCGACATACACTTTTCCTTGAACTGTATTTAGCGTTGGATGCGAGATGATCTCCATTTGAGTTCAATCGGCGAGCTCTGTTATGTTCAGCAACTTGTTATAAACACTTTTAGATGAAGTGCGGAGAATATATCACGAACCGCGCGCTTCTCGCGAAGCTCCCACTTTAGAGCCAATAGCTGTTTCAATTATCGTTCCAACAATGAACGCATTTGGAAGCGGTTTATTTAGGTTGCGATCGGCGTTGGCATCTGTATCCTCACTCGTTTTCCGTCGCAGTAACAATACCATGGTTCCCGTATCATCCGTGTTTCGCATCCAATGAGGCTGTCTGTGGCCAAGTGGTTCATGATTGGGTCCACCGGGGGCCGGAGGAGCTGCCGGCCATGTGACCGGAGCTTATCGACACTACACTTGAAGCTTCCTTTCTGTTTTCGATACTCTCCAATATAAGTAAAGGTCCGAAAGGTAATGTTTTTAGAATGTTCCACCACTCGGGATAGTTTGCTCTATTCTTGTCGTAATTGTATTGTTTCCGTGGCTAATGAATTCAGAATTCTTCAGATATACCACTTTTGCGTTGATCACGAATGGAACACCTTAAGAAAAAAAAACTGTAGCAGCAATTTTCGTTCTGTACTTCCTATGAAAAAATAGGTTTCGAGGCAGAGTAATTCGCGTGTGTTGTTTACCAACCGTAACCCGAGTACTCGAATGAACTGGCTCATATTAGTTTGGATCTGCAAGGCGAAATCCTGGTTCACGACGAAATATCGGTGTGCTGCTGCGGCAGGCTTGACATGATCTTTGACAATACATAGAATTGTACCTCAAAAGACGTATCCTCAGAGTTTTAGGTCAGTATTGACTAGGGTGGTCTAACCGGTAGTACCGAAACCGGTAATACCGGTATTACCGGCCAATTTTGGGTACCGAAAATACCGGTATTAGAGACGGAAAATACCGGTATTTTCGGTATTTCAAATTTTGCTGTCAGTATAAAAAATCTCGAATATTTTTTTCCTACTTACATCAGCTCAACTGCCTGTAATCGCATATCTGTCGCATGTAAACAGGAAATCCAGCATAGATAGGACAAATATTCGGTTATAAGCAGTAAAGACTCATCGAGCAAAAAACACAAAAATTAAATGCGCGCATGAGTAACTTTGCCCAAGTAAGCATCATTGACGACGTTTACGGTACAACAAAAATCGATCAAAATCGTCATTAATCATACCTGTTGCTTCATTCTCTTATCCATCTGTCAAACTGCGAATGACTTTTTCTTCAATAAACATTGTTGATATCGTCGAGAATTTTCCCACAATGTATGAAATTGTGAAAAAGGTACGAGCCGTAGTAGTTCTTTTCCGGACACCTGAAAAAAAAACGATTTTTCGCAAACATATTTGCCGTGATTCGCAATTTGTCTTATCTGAATAGGAAACCCAGCAAAGATGGGACAGATATGCGATTCACGGCAGATGTGTCCGTTCTGAATTAGGAAAAGAATTTGAATCAGTGGCTGATGCCAAGGCACGCTGAAATAATTCAAGTCCTCGAACCTGTTCAAGCTGTTGTGGAACTACAAAATCCACACACATTTCCGGCACTATTTCGATGCTTTTAAGGAATGAATCCAGGAAAGATGATCCAAATACGCCGATCTTTTTGCTTTTTAATAAATTAATATATAAATTAATAAATCTTTCCAAAAAGCAATCAATCAGAAACGATCTTGGCGTTTTCTTCGAGGCACCCAGAGCTACTTTGATTAAGCAAGCGTACGGGATCTTGAAGCGTCTTATCATTTTTGAGGCGATCGTAGAGACTGAGACAACGGATATCAACAACTTGTGAAGAAACTGTAGCAGAGCAAAACATTTGCATTGCTGGTGGCAAATACGTTGACGCCAGGAGCCTTGCATACAATCCGTAAAGAATTCTCCTACTATGAATCGGAAGGGATTAAGGGCAACTATTTGACACTGATTTTCGACAGTCTTGGCACCATTCGTCCTACTTCGGTTGAACCAGAGAGGGCATTCTCAGTAGTTGACAACATTGCTAACAAAATACAATGCGGATTGGGAGATGAGTCGTCCAGTATGTAATGTCTACTTAAGTTTCCCTTTGACCAGCTCAACAAGCAATGATTTTAACATTTGAGGTTTGTCAACAAATATTGTTTTTCATTGAAAAATCCAAATCAAAAGTTTTTTCTTTTACTACCTGAAATTTTTACAAAAACCGGTAATATTCTACCGGTATTACCGGTATTAACTTCATCAAATACCGAATACCGGTATTTGACAAAAATGGCCAATACCGACCACCCTAGTATTGACTGTAAATCAACAGAAAGGAAACCGCTCTCTCAACAGGTCTCATGGAGACGACGGAAAATCAAACTGTCATTAGACAACACGCAACAGAGAAAAATCCTAGCTTGTCACTCCAACTTGGCCTGTCAGTCCTTCGATCGCTGATTAAAGGTATACTGCTAGTATTGTCCCATAATTGCTGCGTTTCTTACGTAAATGCGACAGATATGCAATTACAGTCAGTATAGCCGATCATCAATTCCGTTGGGTTTAAAAAAAATCTAAGCAAGCGATTTTTTGGTTTGGTTTTGACAGTTGATTCAAAAGTAAATGACTACAGCGCCACTAGCGTTCTAGTACTTATGCTACTACTGTTTTGACGATGTAAGTTTGACTATGAAATGCCTGAAATTTTAAATGAAATAATTTTTTTTGAAAACTGTGCGAAATTTAAATAAGAATTGGGATTGGGATTGCATTGAGTTTTAAATGGAATTCGTATTCAAATTAAATTGGACTTTGGTTGCTCCGAATTTGAATGAATTCGGATTAAACTTTACACTATGCCAAAATATATAATTTGCATTACATTGTGATTATGTTGTACTTCTTCAACGATTTGGCAAAAGCTTGTTGATCAATATCAAAAGCCCTTGAAAAAAACCCATCTAAAACATTACTTCCCAAACGTCCCTCTGGAAAGAATCACATACACCTGAATCTCCGATACCTCAACCGGCCCACTCATCAGAAACGTCAACCGCCAATAGCCCTCGGGAACCACCGACGGTATATTGTCCAGCGTATGCCTCAAGTGTTTGAACCAGTAATGACCGGCCGGGATGGAACAAATCCCTTCCGGACCAACCTGCGGCAAGTTGGTGCTATCCCGCAGTTTATCCTGGAAGGTGCGATAGGACTCGTTCATAAAATGGCAGAACGGTTGCTCGGCCAGCTTCATCGGATACTCGTTGAACTGGTTGTTGCCGATGCGGCTGTAAGCCGTCTTCATCTGGAACTGTTCGTAAGGTGATAAAGAATGGTTAACATTGTGCTAAAGGTGGTGTGACTGATGCTTACCGTAAAAGTGTTGTCAAAAGTAACGAGGGTGTCGATCGTACCGTTCAGAACTGCGCAGGTCCGGTTGTACTTGGCGACTCGCAGGTTCGTCTTCATAATACCGAATCCCGTGGGCTGCACGATTCGTTGTAGAGTGATGTCCGGAATTACGTCCAAAGTTGCAGCCCAAACGAAGGGGATGATTGAGATGATCAGCGGGAGCAATTCGATTTGCATTGTGTGACTTTGCTGAACTGAAGCACCAAAGCAAGACGTCTTTCGGGAATATCGCACCCGACAATTCAATTCTGTTTCATACGTACAACTTTGTTTAATGATGAAAATCGGTAGTCAACAACTGTTCGTGTTGACAGATCAGCTTCAAATATGAACAGAACACGAATGTTTTCCAATTTGTTTCTACATGCCACTTGTCAAGCCAGCATTGTAACAAAAATAGGTCACGCTTTCTGAAACATGTTCGCTCTGAATCGGATGTCTTCTTCTTCTTCTTATTGGCATTACATCCCCACACTGGGACAGAGCCGCCTCGCAGCTTAGTGTTCATTGAGCACTTCCACAGTTAGTAACTGCGAGGTTTCTAAACCAGGTTACCATTTGTGCATTCGTATATCATGAGGCTAACACGATGATACTTTTATGCCCAGGGAAGTCGAGACAATTTCCAATCCGAAAATTTCCTAGCCCGGCACCGGGAATGGAACCCAGCCACCCTCAGCATGGTCTTGCTTTGTAGCCGCGCGTCTTACCGCACGGCTAAGGAGGGCCCCATAATCGGATCGGATGTACACAATAAATATTCCCTATGGCATAGAATTGAGAGGATCGTCAAATTGAAGGGATTCAGGTCAACCTTGTGAGGTATGTTTTCTGCTAATTTGTTAATTGATTTCGGATTAGAAGTGTCACGTTTTTATCCAACGAACTCATGCATTTTCAACGTGAGTGACACTGTTCTAAATCTTGTACACAATTATTCAAAGTAGCGGCGCTAATGAGCTACATGGTCGTTATCGAAACCACTGTCACGAAATCATTTGGATTTTGCATTCGCCTGTCAACTGACTTTCAGATCACGCAGGTCAATGGAACCTGAGTCGTTTTAAACGAAGCTGTAAGCATCCTGGTCGATATGGACAACGATCTCCGAAGATTGTTTTTACAACATATGATTCTTCACAACAAAGATTCTTCACGTCCCCTTAAGCAACAACTAGTTGGTCCTCCAATCTCTTTAAGATCACGGATATCCCAACGATGAGTTTTATTTGAAACCATAACAAATCGGGTCGAAAGCATTTCTTCAGATTTCCTCAAGGAATTTATTCACATTTCTTCTGGAGACTCATTTCAATTTTCTCAGAAAATTACCCAGGAGATTAAATTTTTTTACCGGTAAATCTATTCGATTTTTTACGAGAAATTAAATGGAATTAGCTCGAAGAATTTATTCAGATTTCATCGGAAATTATTTCAATTTATTTGACGCACAGACAAACTGATCACGATTTCATAACAAAAGGCGGCACTCAAGAAACCGTTCAAGCACTACTGGCGAGACGTAGACCATCCAGTCAGTGGGGAGCTATCCGAATTCTTGGCCAAGGCAAGGGTACAGTTAAATATTGAGCATCACTGATGTGCCTTATGGAATTTAAAAATTAGTTAAGATACTTTTCACAAAAATAAAATGCAAAAAGTAATCAGTTGTATGTATAAGGGACTTTTCTATGTTTTGGAGGCCTACGCCTCTTATCAATAATATTGTGAAGGTCAACTTTCACCAGTAACAGCAGAACAACAACAACATTCGTGATCGTAATTACTTTACGGTAGGTGTAGCAAATCGCATTAGACAATTATCGACAACAATTTTTGCATTCCTGTCTTTCCCACGGATCTCGCCTGGTTTAGTCTCAATTCAAACCACAATACGAACATAATGCAGGCCATTTCCCTCGCGTTATTTTCCATACTCATCCGATTTACGATCAGCCAGGTAATCGAAACCGCCACCGAAATCACCCTGCAACGGATAGAGCAAATCTCCGGTTTCGGAATGTTGAAGGCGAACCTGCGGGTCACCAAATTCAATCGAACTTGCGCCGTCCTAAATGGCACCGTCGACATATTCGTCGATTTGGACAACAGCTACTCGGTAATTACGAACTGTCTCTAGCAATCTGACCCACGATTAACCCCGACAGAGCACACAGTTCCAGATGAAGGCAGCCTACAGCCGGATGGGGAACAACCAGTTCAACGAGTACCCGATGAAGATTGCCGAGCGGCCGATGTGTCACTACATCAACGACACGTACCGGATCTTTCAGGACATGCTCCATGACACCACCAATCTGCCGCTGGTGGGGCCGGAGGGGTTGTGTCCGATGCCGGCCGGGAACTACTGGTTCAAGCAGGTCAAGAACATCATGAACGATGTGCCCCCGATGGTCCCGGAGGGGTACTGGCGGTTGTCGTTTCTGATCAGCGGTCGGCAGGACATTGCCGAGCTGCAGGTGTTTGTGAGTTTAACGAAGGGATTCTTTGGGTAACACAACTGTTGGGAATGAAGTTTTGTGAACGTTTTTAGCGTTTTGAATAGAATGATCTTTAAAGAAGGCCAACTATCAGAGTGGGGATTAGTCCCGAAAAAACTGCCTCTCAGGTCGGTCGATTGTATTGTTAAAGTATCGTTGGTAGATAGAATGTCTGCTTTATGAACTTCATGCTAAACATGAGTTATCTCGGTGGTGGTCTCAAGGTAGCCAATGACCTCAGAATCATATCCGGATATCTTAATTCTACTTGGCTTGCAAAATGCTGAAGTTTGATACCCATATTGCAAATATGGAACAAAAATATCGAACTGGCCATTTTGAGGTTCCCAAAGAGTCACTTCAAAGAAACCTGTTGTTAGCCATTTCTGGATCACGTGTCACCATGATTTTTGGTTCTAATATAACCCCTATATACAAATCTATCAAAATGGTATAAATAGGGACAAAATAAACGTCATTTTCTTGGACTTATATCGCTAAAAAAGGAAGTTGTGGTCCAAATTACTGCAGGTCCAGTGACCCGTTGGAATAACTCTGGATAGGAGCACCACATCACAAGTCCCAACATATATTCTAAACTCTGGGATCCGTACGAGCAGAACAGTAATAAAACCAGGCCAATACGTCATATAATGACGAAATGAAATTCAAATTTGAACTTTTTGCTTCCCGATGCTTAAACGATTGCATTTGCCATTTTATAATCCTCCCAAAAAAATTGGCAAATTTGGATGTAGGTAATTTGATTCCGCACACGTCATTTAAAGTCTGTAATGAATTTATGCCCAGGGAAGTCGAGACAATTTCCAATCCGAAAATTGTCTTGACCGGCGATATAGTTATATTTTTATTATTGCAAATTGAGGATACACTCTTCCTCTTTCCAACGATATGCTGATCTCTATGATCGGTTGAGAAATGTTGGAGTTATGACAGTTTTGGTGAGTCAAGAATTGACAAAACTCGACAAAATCGTGTATAACTAACGAAGGGTTAATCTTTCTGCAGAATTTAACTCGGATCCTTAATAAACTCGCCGAAAGCTTTCGAAACAATATAAATTTAGGCACTTTTAAGAACCTCGTGCAAAAAGTGGCCCGGTTTCAGCGAGAATTACTCATGAAATTACTCTGGAAATTCGAATGAATTTCCTCTGGAAGTTCGAATAAATCTCCTCTGCAAATTCGAATGAATCTCCTCTGCAAATTCAGATGAATTTGCTCTGGAAAATCGAATAAACTTCCTCTGGAAATTCGAATGAATTTCCTCAGGAAATTCGAATGAATTTGCTCAGGAAATTCGAATGAATTTGCTCAGGAAATTCGAATGAATTTCCTCGGGAAATTCGAATGAATTTCCTCGGGAAATTCGAATGAATTTTCTCGCATAATTGAATTGAATTTCCTCGGGAAATTCGAATGATTTTCTTAGGGAAATTCGAATGATTTTCTTAGGGAAATTCGAATGAATTTCCTCGAGAAATTCGAATGAATTTCCTCGGGAAATTCGAATGAATTTCCTCGGGAAATTCGAATGAATTTCCTCGGGAAATTCGAATGAATTTCCTCGGAAATTCGAATGAATTTCCTCGGGAAATTCGAATGAATTTCCTCGGGAAATTCGAATGAATTTCCTCGGGAAATTCGAATGAATTTCCTCGGGAAATTCGAATGAATTTCCTCGGGAAATTCGAATGAATTTCTTCGGGAAATTCGAATGAATTTCTTCGGGAAATTCGAATGAATTTCTTCGGGAAATTCGAATGAATTTCTTCGGGAAATTCGAATGAATTTCCTCGGGAAATTCGAATGAATTTCCTCGGGAAATTCGAATGAATTTCCTCGGGAAATTCGAATGAATTTCCTCGGGAAATTCGAATGAATTTCCTCGGGAAATTCGAATGAATTTCCTCGGGAAATTCGAATTAATTTCCTCGGGAAATTCGAATTAATTTCCTCGGGAAATTCGAATGAATTTCCTCGGGAAATTCGAATGAATTTCCTCGGGAAATTCGAATGAATTTCCTCGGGAAATTCGAATGAATTTCCTCGGGAAATTCGAATGAATTTCATTCGAATTTCCCGAGGAAATTCATTCAATTTCCCGAGGAAATTCATCTGAATTTCGAGGAATTCATTCGAATTTCCCGAGGAAATTCATTCGATTTTACAGAGGAAATTCATTAGAATTTCCCGAGGAAGCTCATTCGAATTTCCCGAGGAAACTCATTCGAATTTCCCGAGGAAATTCATTCGAATTTTCCGAGGAAATTCATTCGAATTTCCCGAGGAAATTTATTCGAATTTCTCGAGAAAAGTCATTCGAATTTCTCGAGGAAATTCATTCGAATTTCCCGAGGAAATTTATTCGAATTTCCCGAGGAAATTCATTCGAATTTCCCAAGGAAATTAATTTGAATTTCCCAAGGAAATTAATTCGAATTTCTGAATTTCCCGAGGAAATTTATACGAATTTCGAGGAAATTCATCTGAAATTCTGAGGAAATTCAGAATTTAGGAAATTCATTCAATTTCCCTAGGAAATTCATTCGAATTTCCTGAGGAAATTCATTCGAATTTCCTGAGGAAATTCATTCAAATTTCCCTCAGAAATTCATTCAAATTTCCCGAGGAAATTCATTCGAATTTCCCGTGGAAATTCATTTCAATTTCTCGAAAAAATTCATTCGAATTTCCCTAGGAAATGCATTCGAATTTCCCGAAGAAATTCATTCGAATCTCCTGAGAAAATTCATTCGAATTTCCCGAGGAAATTAATTCGAATTTCGAGGAAATTCATTCGAATTTCGAGGAAATTAATTCGAATTTCGAGGAATTCATTCGAATTTCGAGGAAATTCATTCGAATTTCGAGGAAATTCATTCGAATTTCGAGGAAATTCATTCGAATTTCGAGGAAATTCATCTGAGTTTCGAGGAAATTCATTCGAATTTCCCATGGAAATTCATTCGAATTTCCCAAGGAAATTCATTCGAATTTCCAGAGGAAATTCGTTCGGATTTCCAGAGGAAATTCATTCAAATTTAGAGGGGAAGTTCATTCGAATTTCCAGAAGAGATTCATTGGAATTTCCACAGGAAATTCATTCGATTTCCCAGAAGAAATTCATTGGAATTTCCAGAGGAAATTCATTCGATTCAACAGAGGAAATTCATTCGAATTTCCCGATGAAATTCATTCGAATTTCCAGAGGAAATTAATTCGAATTTCCCGAAGAAACTCATTTGAATTTCCCGTAAAAATTCATTTGAAAATTTCCTCGGGAAATTCGAATGAATTTTCTCGGGAAATTCGAATAAATTTCCTCGGGAAATTCAAATGAATTTTCTCGGGAAATTCGAATGAATTTCCTCGGGAAATTCAAATGAATTTTCTCGGGAAATTCGAATGAAATTCCTCGGGAAATTCAAACAAATTTCTTAAGGAAAATCGAATGAATTTCCTCGGGAAATTCGAACGAATTTCCTCGGGAGATTCGAATGAATTTCCTCAGGAAATTGAATGAATTTCCTCGGGAAATTCGAATGAATTTCCTCGGGTAATTCGAATGAATTTTTTCGGGAAAATCGAATGAGTTTCCACGGAGAATTCGAATGAATTTCTTCGGGAATTTCCAATGAATTTCCTCGGGAAATTCAAATGAATTTCCTCGGGAAATTCGAATAAATTTCCTCTGGAAAAACGAATGAATTTTCTCTGGAAAATCGAATGAATTTTTTCGGGAAATTCGAGTGAATTTCTTCGGGAAATTTGAATGAATTTCCTTGGGAAATTCAAATGAATTTCCTCGGGAAATTCGAATGATTTTCTTAGGGAAATTCGAATGAATTTCCTCGGGAAATTCGAATGAATTTCCTCGGGAAATTCGGATGAATTTCCTTGGGAGATTCGAATGAATTGCCTCGGCAATTTCGAATGAATTTCCTCTGGAAATTCGAATGAATTGCCTCGGGAATTTCGAATGAATTTCCTCTGGAAATTCGAATGAATTGCCTCGGGAATTTCGAATGAATTTCCTTGGGGAAATCGAATGAACTCCTCTGGAAATTTGAATAATTTTCCTCGGGATATTCGAATGAATTTCCTGGGGAAATTCGAATGAATTTCCTCGGGAAATTCGCACGAATTTCCCAAGGAAATTCGAACGAATCTCCTGAGAAAATTAAATCGAATTTCCCGATGAAATTCATTTGAATTTCCTAGAAATTCATTCGAATTTCGAGGAAATTCATTCAATTTCGAGGAAATT
Source organism: Armigeres subalbatus (assembly GCF_024139115.2). Lineage (NCBI taxonomy): Eukaryota > Metazoa > Arthropoda > Insecta > Diptera > Culicidae > Armigeres > Armigeres subalbatus. The sequence continues at coordinate 246,547,237 of NC_085139.1, read as the reverse complement.
CATTCGAATTTCCCTAAGAAATTCATTCGAATTTCCGAGGAAATTCATTCAATTTCAGGGAAATTCATTTGAATTTGAGGAAATTCATTTGAATTTCCCGAGGAAATTCATTTGAATTTCCCGAGGAAATTCATTTGAATTTCCCGAGGAAATTCATTTGAATTTCCCGAGGAAATTCATTTGAATTTCCCGAGGAAATTCATTTGAATTTCCCGAGGAAATTCATTTGAATTTCCCGAGGAAATTCATTTGAATTTCGAGGAAATTCATTTGAATTTCTTCAGGAAATTCATTTGAATTTCTTCAGGAAATTCATTTGAATTTCTTCAGGAAATTCATTTGAATTTCTTCAGGAAATTCATTTGAATTTCCCCAGGAAATTCATTCGAATTTCGAGGAAATTCATTCGAATCTCGAGGAAATTCATTTGAATTTCCCGAAGAAATTCATTCGATTTTCCCAAGGAAATTCATTCGAATTTCCGAGGAAATTCATTCAAAATTCGAGGAAATTCAATCGAATTTCCCGAGGAGATTGATTCGAATTTCGAGAAAATTCATTCGAATTTCCCTAAGAAATTCATTCGAATTTCCCGAGGAAATTCATTCGAATCTCCCGAGGAAATTCATTAGAATTTCCCGAAGAAATTCATTCGAATTATTTATTCGAAAATTATTTAAATTTCCCGAGGAAATTCATTCGAATTATTTATTCGAAAAATATTTAAATTTCCCGAGGAAATTCATTCGAATTTCCCAAGGAAATTCATTCGAATTTCCCGAGGGAATTCATTCGAATTTCCCAAGGAAATTCCCGAGGAAATTCATTCGAATTTCCCAAGGAAATTCATTCGAATTTCCCAAGGAAATTCATTCGAATTTCCCAAGGAAATTCATTCAATTTCCCAAGGAAATTCATTGGAATTTCCCAAGGAAATTCATTGGAATTTCCCAAGGAAATTCGTTCGAATTTCCCAAGGGAATTCGTTCGTATTTCCCAAGGAAATTCGTTCGAATTTCCCAAGGAAATTTATTCGAATTTACCAAGGAAATTCATTCGAATTTCCAAGGAAATTCATTCGAAATTCCAAGGAAATTCATTCGAATTTCCCAAGGAAATTAATTCGAATTTCCCATGGAAATTCATTCGAATTTCCCAAGGAAATTCATTCGAATTTCCCAAGGAAATTCATTCGAATTTCCCAACGAAATTCATTCGAATTTCCCATGGAAATTCATTCGAATTTCCCAACGAAATTCATTCAAATTTCCAAGGAAATTCATTCAAATTTCCAAGGAAATTCATTCAAATTTCCAAGGAAATTCATTCAAATTTCCAAGGAAATTCATTCAATTTCCAGAGGAATTTCATTCAAATTTCCAGAGGAAATTCATTCGAATTTCCAGAAGAGATTCATTGGAATTTCCTGAGAAAATTCATTCGAATTTCCTGAGGAAACTCATTCGAATTTCCCGATGAAACTCATTTGAATTTCCTGAGAAAATTCGTTCGAAAATTTCCTCGGGAATGAATTTCCTCGGGAGATTCGAATGAATTTCCTCGGGAATTTCCCGAATTTCCCGAGGAAATTCATTCGAATTTCCCGAGCAAATTCATTCGAATTTCTCGAGGAAATTCATTCGAATTTCCCGAGGAAATTCATTCGAATTTCCCAAGGAAATTCATTCGAATTTCCCAAGGAAATTCATTCGAATTTCCCAAGGAAATTCCCCAGGAAATTTCTTCGAATTTCCCGAGGAAATTCATTCGAATTTCCCGAGGAAATTCATTCGAATTTCCCGAGGAAATTCATTCGAATTTCCCTAGGAAATTCATTCGAATTTCCCTAGGAAATTCATTCGAATTTCCCGAGGAAATTCATTCGAATTTCCCGAGGAAATTCATTCGAATTTCCCGAGGAAATTCATTCGAATTTCCCGAGGAAATTCATTCGAATTTCCCGAAGAAATTCATTCGAATTTCCCGAGGAAATTCATTCGAATTTCCCGAGGAAATTCATTCGAATTTCCCGAGGAAATTAATTCGAATTTCCCGAGGAAATTCATTCGAATTTCCCGAGGAAATTAATTCGAATTTCGAGGAATTCATTCAATTTCTGAGGAAATTCATTCGAATTTCGAGGAAATTCATTCGAATTTCGAGGAAATTCATTCCAATTTCCCGAGGAAATTCATTCGAGTTTCCCGAGGAAATTCATTCGAATTTCCCAAGGAAATTCATTCGAATTTCCCAAGGAAATTCATTCGAATTTCCAGAGGAAATTCGTTCGGATTTCCAGAGGAAATTCATTCAAATTTAGAGGGGAAGTTCATTCGAATTTCCAGAAGAGATTCATTGGAATTTCCAGAGGAAATTCATTCGAGTTCCCAAAAGAAATTCATTGGAATTTCCAGAGGAAATTCATTCGATTTTACAGAGGAAATTCATTCGAAGTTCCCGATGAAATTCATTCGAATTTCCAGAGGAAATTAATTCGAATTTCCCGAAGAAACTCATTCGAATTTCCCGAGAAAATTCGTTCGAAAATTTCCTCGGGAAATTCGAATGAATTTCCTCGGGAAATTCGAATGAATTTCCTCGGGAAATTCGAATGAATTTTCTCGGGAAATTCGAATGAATTTTCTCGGGAAATTCGAATGAATTTCCTCGGGAAATTCAAATGAATTTTCTCGGGAAATTCGAATGAAATTCCTCGGGAAATTCGAACAAATTTCTTAAGGAAAATCGAATGAATTTCCACGGAGAATTCATTCGAATTTCCTCGGGAAAATCGAATGAATTTCCTCGGGAATTTCCAATGAATTTCCTCGGGAAATTCAAATGAATTTCCTCGGGAAATTCGAATGAATTTCCTCGGGTAATTCGAATGAATTTTTTCGGGAAAATCGAATGAGTTTCCACGGAGAATTCAAATGAATTTCTTCTGGAAATTCGGATGAATTTCCTCTGGAAATGCGGAATGAACTTCCTCCGGAAATCCGGAATGAATTTTCTCCGGAAATCCAGAATAAATGTCCTCTAGAAATCCGGAATGAATTTCCTCGGGAAATTCGAATGAATTTTTCGGGAAATTCGAGTGAATTTCTTCGGAAACTTGAATGAATTTCCTCGGAAATTGAAATGAATTTCCTTGGGAAATTCGAATGAATTTCTTAGGAAATTGAATGAATTTCCTCGGGAAATTGAATGAATTTCCTCGAAATTCGAATGAATTTCCTCTGGAAGTTCGAATGAATTGCCTCGGCAATTTCGAATGAATTTCCTCTGGAAATTCGAATGAATTGCCTCGAATTTCGAATGAATTTCCTCTGGAAATTCGAATGAATTGCCTCGGGAATTTCGAATGAATTTCCTTGGGAAATCGAATGAACTCCTCTGAAATTTGAATAATTTTCCTCAGGATATTCGAATGAATTTCCTCGGGAAATTCGAATGAATTTCCTCGGGAAATTCGAAGGAATTTCCTCGGGAAATTCGAACGAATTTCCTGAGAAAATTAATTCGAATTTCCCGAGGAAATTCATTCGAATTTCCCGAGGAAATTCATTCGAATTTCCCGAGGAAATTCATTCGAATTTCCCGAGGAAATTCATTCGAATTTCCCGAAGAAATTCATTCGAATTTCCCGAGGAAATTCATTCGAATTTCCAGAGGAAATTCATTCGAATTTCCCGAAGAAACTCATTCGAATTTCCCGAGGAAATTCATTTGAATTTCCTGAGGAAATTCATTTGAATTTCTGAGGAAATTCATTTGAATTTCGAGGAAACTCATTTGAATTTCCCGAGGAAATTCATTTGAATTTCTAAGAAATTCATTTGAATTTCCTGAGGAAATTCATTTGAATTTCTGAGGAAATTCATTTGAATTTCGAGAAATTCATTTGAATTTCGAGGAAATTCCTTCGAATTTCCCCAGGAAATTCATTCGAATTTCCCGAGGAAATTCATTCGAATCTCCTGAGGAAATTCATTTGAATTTCCCGAAGAAATTCATTCGATTTTCCCGAAGAAATTCATTCGATTTTCCCAAGGAAATTCATTCGAATTTCCCGAGGAAATTCATTCAAAATTCCCGAGGAAATTCAATCGAATTTCCCGAGGAGATTGATTCGAATTTCCCGAGGAAATTCATTCGAATTTCCCTAAGAAATTCATTCGAATTTCCCGAGGAAATTCATTCGAATCTCCCGAGGAAATTCATTAGAATTTCCCGAAGAAATTCATTCGAATTATTTATTCGAAAATTATTTAAATTTCCCGAGGAAATTCATTCGAATTATTTATTCGAAAATTATTTAAATTTCGAGGAAATTCATTCGAATTTCCCAAGGAAATTCATTCGAATTTCGAGGAATTCATTCGAATTTCCAAGGAAATTCGAGGAATTCATTCGAATTTCCCAAGGAAATTCATTCGAATTTCATGAAATTCATTCGAATTTCCCAAGGAAATTCATTCGAATTTCCCGGGAAATTCATTCAATTTCCCAAGGAAATTCATTCAATTTCCCAAGGAAATTCATTCGAATTTCCCAAGGAAATTCATTCGAATTTCCCAAGGAAATTCATTCGAATTTCCCAAGGAAATTCATTCAATTTCCCAAGGAAATCCATTCGAATTTCCCGAGGAAATTCATTCAATTTCCCAAGGAAATTCATCTGAATTCCCAAGGAAATTCATTCGAATTTCAAGGAAATTCATTCGAATTCCCAAGGAAATTCATTCGAATTTCCCAAGAAATTCATTCGAATTTCCCAAGGAAATTCATTCGAATTTCCCAAGGAAATTCATTCGAATTTCAAGGAAATTCATTCAATTTCAAGGAAATTCATTCAATTTCGGGAAATTTATCTGAATTTCCATGGAAATTCATTCGAATTTCCCAGGAAATTCATTCAATTTCCCAAGGAAATTCATTGAATTCCCAACGAAATTCATTCGAATTTCCCGAGGAAATTCATTCGAATTTCCCAACGAAAATCATTCGATTTTACCAAGGAAATTCATTCGAATTTCCCCAGGACATTCATTCGAATTTCCAGAGGAAATTCGTTCGAGTTTCAGAGGAAATTCATTCGAATTTCAGAGGAATTTCATTCAAATTTCAGAGAAATTCATTCGAATTTCAGAAGAGATTCATTGGAATTTGAGAAAATTCATTCGAATTTCCTGAGGAAACTCATTCGAATTTCCCGATGAAACTCATTTGAATTTCCTGAGAAAATTCGTTCGAAAATTTCCTCGGGAATGAATTTCCTCGGGAGATTCGAATGAATTTCCTCAGGAAATTCAAATGAATTTCTTTGGAAATTCGAATGAATTTTCTCGGGAAATTCGAATGAATTTCTTCGGGAAAATCGAATGAATTTCCACGGAATATTCGAATGAATTTCTTCGGGAATTTCGAATGAATTTTCTCGGGAAATTCGAATGAAATTCCTCGGGAAATTCGAACAAATTTCTTCAGGAAATTCGAACGAATTTCCTCGGGAGATTCGAATGAATTTCCTCGGGAAATTCGAATGAATTTCCTCGGGAAATTCGAATGAATTTTCTCGGGAAATTCGAATGAATTTCCTCTGGAAAATCGAATGGATTTCCTCGGGAAATTCGAATGAATTTCTTCGGGAAAATCGAATGAATTTCCACGGAAAATTCGAATGAATTTCCTCGGGAAGTTCGAATGAATTTCATCGGGAACTTCCAATGAATTTCCTCGGGAAAATCGAATGAATTTCCTCGGAAATTTCCAATGAATTTCCTCGGGAAATTCAAATGAATTTCCTCGGGAAATTCGAATGAATTTCCTCTGGAAAAACGAATGAATTTTCTCTGGAAAATCGAATGAATTTTCTCGGGGAATTCGAATGAATTTCTTCGGGAAATTGAAATGAATTCCCTTCGGAAATTCGAATGAATTTTCTCGGGAAATTCGAATGAATTTCCTCGGGAAATTCGAATGAATTTCCTCGGGAAATTCGAATGAATTTCCTCTGGAAATTCGAATGATTTTTCTCTGGAAAATCGAATGAATTTCCTCGGGGAATTCGAATGAATTTCCACGGGAAATTCGAATGAATTTCTTCGGGAAAATCGAATGAATTTCCACGGAGAATTCGAATGAATTTCCTCGGGAAAATCGAATGAATTTCCTCGGGAATTTCCAATGAATTTCCTCGGGAAATTCAAATGAATTTCCTCGGGAAATTCGAATGAATTTCCTCTGGAAAAACGAATGATTTTTCTCTGGAAAATCGAATGAATTTCCTCGGGGAATTCGAATGAATTTCCACGGGAAATTCGAATGAATTTCTTCGAAACTTGAATGAATTTCCTCGGGAAATTGAAATGAATTTCCTTGGGAAATTCGAATGAATTTCCTCGGGAAATTCGAATGAATTTCCTTTGGAAATTCGAATGAATTGCCTCAGGAATTTCGAATGTATTTCCTTGGGAAATTCGAATGAATTTCCTCTGTAAATTCGAATGGATTTCCTCTGAAAATTTGAATGAATTTCCTCCGAATATTCCTCTTCGGGATATTCGATTGAAGTTAGTATGCATTGTATGCATTTTACAAAACATATTTATGAAAATCAACCCGTTCTCTTATCTCAAAATTCCAAAAGAAAATCTTATGATGCTCACATGACCAGTTTGTCTTATGTACACATAAGGTAAGACGGTATAATATGCCCCCCCTAAGGCAACTCCTTGACAACTTTTTACTTTTCAACCCAATTTATGCAAACTTTGTGTTATTTGGTAGTCCAGGAAGTCACAAATGCATTGCCCGTGAGTAGTCATTTAAAAATATTACAGATAACACGTAATACACCTTTTTTGAAAATTCGTAAAAAATGGATTTCAAAAAGTGCCTGGACAATACGCCCCACCTTAACCAAAGACGTTTCATAGCCCTTCATTAGTATTTTATCAATCACATAATAAAAAGGTTACAAATTCTTATGTGCCTGACAATAGAAAAACCAACATAAGTCCATTTAAGCTGGTTGGAATTACATTCCAATAGTTTCCATATAATTTGGAAGCAACTGATGCAAGCTCGCCGCGCTTGTGTCCAGTTGGTAAGGGCATATTGTCCTGTCTACACTGGGGCGTTTTGACCAGCGAAACATGTTTTTGGAAAACGTTACATTTTTGAAGATGGCAGCAATTTTATATTATATTAACCAATGAGAAAAGTTATTTTGCTGCCCAATTAAGTGTTCCAGTGCAAGTTTTGCGGACAGTATGCTAGCGTCGCTCCAGAATGTTCAGCAAACAAACATTAAAAGTTACATCAAAACTGTGACTTTTTGTATTTTGCATATATTTTCATTATGTAATACAAAAATATTCCCATATTCACATAGGATAATGGTTTTACAAATATTTATAGGTACCAACTGAATTTGATCCTTAGTTAGATATAGTTTTCTGGAAATCGGGGCGTTTTGGCCAGGTGGGGCGCATGATACCGTCTTACCCTACATTTATATTTCATTTTTTGGAATATCCAAAGATTTCGATGTTTCTATGAAATCGAGTAATTAGCATCATGGATGTTTTGGTTGAGAGGAGAATAATCCGTTCTGAAACGATTTGTTACGCATTCTAAATTTATAGTGCGTAATGTTAAGGTGTCCCGGATTGGCCCAAAAAAGTTCTAGCCACTTTATCATAGTGAAACCGATTTTTTCTTTGTTTGCCCCTCCTAAAATCTCAATGAATAATATTGGATATGACCGATTACAGTCCTTACAGTTAACACAATAGAATCAAGAAAAGAATCTGCGGTTAATTTTTAACAAATCAATTTTCTTATTTGTTTTCTAGGCTATGTCGGGAGTAAACTCCTGCCTAAAATGGCCTGTTATTACCCTATTTAACAGATTCCTTAGCGACGCACATTTGAAAAACAATTCAATGAAGCAACATCACGAGAAGCGTATTTTTCTCCTTTTAAGCAGGTGATATTTTGAGCAAAACACTTGACTTCAACGCGAATTGAACGTGCAAACATCACTAGACATGTGTACATGTAGGGATGTCCAATATTTTCGCTTGATCAAATGATTCAGCGGGATTGAATCCATTTCATGAACAATCATGATAGAAAACTGAAAGAGTTATTGAAGGATATTTTCCTGAAGTCGGGAAAAAATCCATCGTTCACAATTATGAAGCTTTTTTATTCTGGGATGACAAACCCTAATACCAATAAATACTGACTTCGAATAAATCGACTTTGAATAAATATTGGAATAAATATCTAATCGCCAATCAGAGCAGGGTTAACGGAAGATATCGCCACTCTTCACGATACGGCACAGTTCAGCGGCATTGTAATTATTGTTTACGGTCTTTTATGGCCGATTATCGCCCCCAGTCGCACCTCCGTCTCCCGACCGTCGCACTCTGTACCAACCGACCCCATAAAAATGTATCGGGGAAGAATAGAAAGAAAGTCACCGCCAAGAAGAAATAGTGACGTCCACCAATCACGAGTTTCTTCGACGAACGTCTTCTTCTATAAATGAGATTACAGCAAACGCAATGACACGACTGCTGTCGTGCTGCTTTTGGGGCGGCGAGCCGGATAGATCCGGTTGGGGTGTGATAAACTGCGGATGGAAAATTCACTGGAGTTCAATGCGAATTATTGCTTTTCTAATTTATTCTCATGTGAATGGTGCGCGGCACATGACCGTCGCACCCTCAGACTGTGACGGTGCCCTCCTATGCGGGAGTACCAATTTTCACTTATAAATTCGTGTTTTCTACCTAGTGTAATTTTCGTTGTTTTCAACAACTTATGATCTAACAGGATGTCGCAACAATAAATATTTGCTTTTTAATGGCAATTTGCATTATTTGACTAAACTATTGTTATTTCTATCTCTTAACGAACACTACTTCAGATCTGAATTCCTTAGTTGATCTACCCTGTTTCGGTATCCGACACGGAAATTTTTTCGACCATTGCTGATGAATATCGTGAATCGTAAAATGGCTTAACAGCTAATCTATATTAAACTAAAAGGGAACTAGTTTTGCAATAATCTCCAAAAATTCAGTGCTTTTTCGCGGCCGGCCGCCTGGGATCTGAAGTAGTTTGCTATGGTTGCCCGCTAAGCTCCGGCTGTGCGAATCGAAATCGACTTCAGTCTCCTGATTGGTTCCTTTTTCTCTCTCTGCCCTACTAGCCTAGGAAATAAAAACGACTAGATGCTCTCTCGGATGATTCTGATTTTGATCGCTAGGCTTTAAACATACAAACGGAAAAGAACACCACTTAATACTGCTCCTCGTCGCCAGGGTTGGAATTTTCCGCATTAATACTTTGGCTTTCGCAACACACTTGTCCCTTTCTGTCGCTAATATCACAGTTCTCTCGTCAGATTCCGCCGAAAAACAAAATGGCGGTGTCCCTCTACAGCAGCTGAACTCGCGAGGCAAGGTAGTGTAGGTGAACAAAGGTGCACAAGAGGGACACCATGTTGGCCATCGCCGTGATCATGTGGATCTGTCGGAAACGTTTGTGCACGTTCTGGTAGTTATTTGAGCGTTTCAGCTGGACGTTTTCCGATCCGCTGAAGTGGCCGACCTCCTGGCCGACGGTTTCACTGGCTTCGAAGTGGTACTTTTGGTGCATCAAGCGCAGCATTGGAGGAGCCAGGTAGAGCCACACAATGAGCTCCAGGGCGGCACAAAGCGCCAGACTGACGAGCTGGAGCACGATCAGAGGGTCCCAGCTGCTGATGCTGGCGGACAGAAGCTCCGGATGCGCCGTCTGTTGCAGTTTGATGAAGGTCAGCAAAGTCACAATGCTCAGCGCGGTTCCCATGGAGAAGTACTTGGGGAACAGAATTTCCTGGATGCGACCAAAGGTGTGTCGTGGCAGGTTGAAATAAAGGGCCAAACCGGACACAAAGGTCATCCACATCTGGGCGCCGAAGTGTGTCGCGAAGGAACCAAAGTACGCCAGGGACACAAGAACGCTTTTGGTTTGCGTCACAGGACAGGCGGTGCTTTTGGCTCCAGCCTCCGCTGCAGCTTCACTGCTAGTGATTGGTGATTGCCCTACAAGGTTGGGCCACAGCACCAGCAGGATGAAGGAGACGAACAGCATCGAGATTGCATGCGATGGCTGCGTGGTGCGGGTGAGGATTCTGCGAACAAAAAGAGAAAAATATTTCTGTTAGATAAGTGACCCTAATCCATGCTTCCCCCGTTTCCCAATTTAGTCAGGTCATCGACTTTCGGTTCTGGTGCCGTTGATGTAGAGCAAAACCTGGTTGCAGCAGGTTGGCAGACCGAGGGAGCGAGCGGGACGGCATTATGCTCTGACGTTGAACTCGAGTGGCGTACGTGATTTTCGCACTGCCTTCTCCGCTCGCATTCCCTGCCCGCCGCGCTGCTCCGTTTTGCATCGCTACTTCATCGTGCAGCAGAACGCTTGTGTCAAGGTGATAGGAAACCGCTGATAATTATGGCCCATTGTTGGATGAACTTACTTGTAGGTGGTACTTCTTTGAAATCTCTCTCGCAGCTCCCTAATGGAATCGAACACCTGCCGCGTGGCTTGCGTGGCACCGACCAGAGGATCTTTGTAGAGCACTTCCTCTTTGGCTGCATTCTTCCCTTCCGGTGGCACTTTCTCCAGCAGGCATTCCTTGATCACTTCCTGCCTCTTTTGCATAACACATAACTCACTCAGCGTTGCGCCTTCCAACAGCTGATTGCTTTCTAATCCGATCACGCGATGTTCCATCTTGTGAAGACACATTTCCTTCAGTTCACTTTTTTTTAATCTGCAGTTGCACTTGTGCAGCACTCTCCAATAATTAATTGCCGTTTGGCAGACTTCTGCCAAAAAATGTGCTACTCGTTCGACTTTCGAATATCGTTCTGCGCTGTGCAGCGTTCCCGCACTGTTTATCGTTTCGTTTGTCTATCGTGCGCGTCGAGCAACTGAATGACGGTCCTCTCGCGCCACCGATCGTATATATAAGTCTCACCATTCACCACTACAGTCAAAGGGACGCGCCCGCGGAGATAACGCGTGTGCACTGTGCGCACACGGCACACGGCGTACGGCTCACTCTTCTCTCTCCGTATGCTCCGCGCACTGCTGATGTTCTGTTCGCGATTTCGCGCGGCCGCGAGAGAACGGACCAAAGCTCACCCGAATTGACCAGCCGCAGCCGTCCGGTTGCGTCGACGTCGTCGGCCAGCACGGGGACGGTGGGTGTGTGTTTCGTAATTAGTGCGATCGACGCTCACTGCACCCGGGAGTCCCGTGCTCCGCCAAATACGTCGCGAAATCGGCAATATATCATTCACGGCGGTCCGGAAACGGGGAAGAAAAGAAAACCGGAGACCTGTGACGTCGTCGATTGGCTGGAAGCGCGGAGAGCACAGCTCAGTTATCCACCGAACCAATACCAACGGCGTGACGTGCCCTACGCAGCGCTGGGATTGACCGGCTGACTCGGTGTCGGGGGCTTTCTGCGCTTCGCTCGCTGAACTGAGTCGCCGGTGGAGCCCGCACGGCTTCGGACGCACTCGCTTGACCGTTCATTCGTTCGTTCGTTCGCAATTAACCCGACGAACGACGTCAATCGGCGTCGCTCGACGATGCGAATGGAAATGAAGAAGCCCCGAAAAAAAATGTGAATAATTTTGGCTAGTCAGTCGGTCGGTCATTATTGGCCGATATTATTGTCTGTTTGTTTTTCATTCGACACGATGCAACGGCCAAAGGTCAGTTTTATTGCTCTGATGATTGAGGGGAAACTTCGACGGATCAAGAATCACCCGTTACGCGCGGCTTAAAGTCCAGCGTGGTGTGATGCGGCATTTCGGTCTTTGATTGGGTCCGATGATGATATTTTGAGTCATTAAGATTGGCAGTAGATTAAGATCGAATGATCTTCGTTTGCCTGACACCGAAGCTCTCAGGATTGTCACCAATTCTGAACATTTGAGCCTTCGTGGCGTAATAATTCACGAAACTGAATCCACTGCAACGGAGAATCATATTGACCTGTGAAGGTCACAAATCACATACGAACTGTCTGTTTATGATCAGCATATGCACGTAACAGCTTCGCAGTTAAGAATTTGTGAGTTACTTCTACTAAACACTATCTGCTTGCTTTCACATGTTTTTATTAATTTCGCAAATCGAATATCATGTGACCAGCCAGTGTGACGCTCAACCACTCTCCTACCAGAGGAAAATGAAATTATTCTCCGACGAGGGCTGAGTATTTTGTACTCAGTTTACTTACATTGATCTTATCTCAGAGCAATGGTCTGGGGCAGATCTACTGCGTCCAATAATCGTTAATTAATTGATGTCTTTTGACCATTAAAACCTTTAAGGATTGATATTGACCGCTCGACGATGTACGCATGGGGTACGATTCAGATGGTTTGATTTTTTTTTCCTGTGGATGATTTTGATACGTTTGGATTGATTAATAAACAAACTTGCCCTATCTGATAACGTATACCCGTGTTATGTGATTGATAGTTCTGAAGTATGGCAAGCGCCAGCTGAGGCTGTGATTTATGACTAGCAAAATATTTTCAATCCGCTACAATATTAATTCCCTGTCTGTTTTTGTTTGAAACCCATCGTGAGAGTGCCGTGGGGCGACTCTACACAATGATGTTTCGAAAGAGCAGAGAAATAGCGATAACCGAGGAGTTCACTTTTTGCCCCGGCTTCGGCTGGGAAAGCTTCATGCATCGAAGACTACAGAAAATCAATAAATGAAATCATACAAATAAAGCTGAAAAAGTTAGAGGTTGTAGGTTAAATCCCAAGCATGTCGTCTTCTTTGTTTCTCAGTTTTTGTTCATTCCAAGATTCACGTTCTACCAAAAATGATCTACTATTATATCTTTTCGTAGTAACGAATTGAAAACATCTCGTAACACTAATGCGAGATCCTAATATTCCTAAAATCTTTCTTACCATCCCTTTCGAGCCTTGGCATTCGCAAGAACGTATTTGGACAAGTTGGAGGAAGTTCCGGCTGTTGAGGAGCGGCTTTCTTTCTGGCTAATTTATTTATTATCAAGCTATTATCAAGGTGGCATGTGTAGTACATAAAAGTTGTCTTCATTCTGCTCAGTCCATGGCACACAGCAAAAAAAATTAATATTCCGCGACGTAAGTCTTCGCGATGTACCTTATAATTTGATGTAAAAATGGATTTTACTTAGTTTTACACCGAATCGATGCTTATGTACATGGCTAGACGTAAAATATGAATGATGAAAATATTTTATGAATGTGTAAAACAATCACAATATTACCGTTCATTTATGGTAATTCATTACATTGGATGAGCTGCACATCATGTAAGTTTGAAAACAAACATGCTATTAGATAAAAAAAAGCGATATATTGCGTGTAACCAATGTAATATTATTGAAACCGAATCACAACTGTCAACACCATCGAGCTACAAGTTTTCACTGGCTGCAGTAAGAAGATGGCCGCGGGTAGAAAACAAACGAACGTTCAGTTGATAAAAAATATGTACCTCTGCGAAAAAGTTAAGTGGCAGTGACAAGTGATAATAAACAAATCAATGATTCGAAAATTGATTGAGTTAGAGAACAATTGATTCACTAAAAATTAATCGGAGTGAATTAAGCGAAATAAATCGCCGTGCCTGACCAGCAGCGATGACAAAAAAAATCGATTCTGCTTCGCAAATTTCAACAGCAAACCAGTTTTTTCGGTGCGTAATGGAACGAATTTGCCGTATTATAGGTAAGTTCGGATTCGGACAATTCTAAACTACCTTCCGGATTGCTCATTTTGGACTTCTTAGTGAAAAGGATTTGGAAATTAACCTAACATCTTGCAAAACTAAACGTTTTTTGGTAGAACATTCGGGAGGTGTTCCGATAAACAGGGAACGAGGAGCTACCTGTTCGAACCGTCCTAAAACATAGGGTAAAATGCCCAATAGGGGACCCCCTAGTAGCGGAATTTTGCTCTTCCTGTCATAAGGAGTAGAAATTTTCAACATATTAATTCTGCTTGATATCTAATACCAAGTTTTGCATCTCCTCTTCACGATACATACATAAAACACTCAAATACACGACGTTATTCGTTGGAATTAACATTTTAAAGTCTGACTGAATTCGCCCTATAGTAGACCCCCAGGGGGTCCATAATAGGAATTTGCTTCCCTATAGTCGACACTTCATTTGATTTTTATGTTCCGTTTCGGGACGTTCTTCTTCCCTATTATGGACCCCCCAAAATATTCCTATAATGGACACTCTCGTGTTTATTTTTTATAGAATTGTAAAAAATCATTGAATTTTACTTTCCATAGCATTTCCAATGCATGTAATCAAATCATAGGAATGTAAGGTAGGTTCTCTCGATGGAATTTCATAGCGAAATGTTTACATTGTGCTGTAATAATGCAAAAATGGCTGGAGGGTCCACTATTGGTTGGGGGTCCACTATTGGCCACTTTACCCTAATCTACGAGTGATTTCTTTCGTAATGGATCGCTAGCAGAGTGAGCGCCAAAATGGAAATTTCGTTGGAGAAGATCAGGGCTGTTTTAATCATTAACAGTATTATTGTGAAAGCAGGGCTGTTCATAGAAAACATTTACATTGAAAAGTTTCATCATGTGATATCGAGAGTTTTATAGATATATATTTCAATTTAGAACACTGAAAAATTGAAATCAAAATAAAAAAGAAAATAAAGATTTCAAAATTGGAAATCAAGAATTTGAATCATAAATAAGAAATAAAAAATTTAAAATCTAACTGAAAAAAAAAAATAAAATTAATTATTAAAATTGAAATATGGAAATAAAAAAGAACAAAATGTATATTAAAACTTTTTTTTTATTTTCATATATAAATTCAATTTATATAATTTATTATATATTTTATTATTATTTTTTATCGGCGGCAGGGGTCACGCTGTTGGTGATTGGCAATAGAGGCGACGGAATTAAATGGGAGGTTTTTTAGGAAGTCCTCCGGAAATTGCTGCAGGAATTTCTTCGGAAAATCCTCCAGGAATTGCTTCGGAAGAGATTTTTTTAAAGTTCCTTAAGGTGTACCCCAGAAAGCTCCTCCAGCAATTCTTCCGAAAGTTCGTCTAGAAGTTCCTCCAGAAGTTCTTTCAAGAATATCTCCGGAAGTTTCTCCAGAAATTCATCCGAAAGTTCCTCTAGGAATTCTTCAGAAAATTCCTCCAAGAATTTCTCCGGAGGTTCTTCCAGGAATTCCTTCAGAAGTTTCTCCAGGGGTTCCTCTGAATGTTTGTCCAGAGATTCCGTTCAATTATACCCTCGGAAGTTCCTCCAGAAATTCATCAGAAAGTTCCTCCAGCTATTCCTCCGGAAGTTCTTCCAAAAATTGCTCCATAAGCGATTCCAGCGATTCCTTCCGGTATATTATCGGAAGTAAACTATTGAGAAATCAACTGAAAATTTTTATTTCGATTTCAAGGACGGCTACGCAGTCTTGAATTATTGAAACAAGATGTAAATATACAGAAGATAAAGACACCATCCTCGTGTCGAAACGTTGAATAAATATACATCTTGTTTCAATAATTCAAGACTGCGTTGTCGTTCTTAAAATCGAAATTATCGGAAGTCTAACCATGAATTTCCCCCGAGGTTTCTCCTTGAATTCCTTTGGCTTCGGAAGTTTCTCCACGAATTCCTTCCGTAGTTCCTGCACAAATTCATCCGGAAGTTTCTCTAGCTATTCCTTCGGAAATTCCTCCGAAATTTGCTTCATAAGTTAATACAGCAATTCCTTAGGAACCTTCTGGAATATCTTCGGAAGTTCCTCCAGGAATTCCTCCAGCAGATCCTCCAGGAATTCTTCCGGAACTTTCTCTGAGCATTCCCCCGGAAGTTCCTGAAGGTATTCCTGTAGAAGTTCCTCCGAAAGTTCCTCCAAGAACTCCTATGGAAGTTTTCTGGAAATTTCTCCAGGAATTCTTCTGGAACTTCCTCCAGGAATTCCTTCGGAAATTCCTCCGGAAATCTATTAGGAGATGGATTCAACTGCTACTTCGGAGTAACTTCCGGAGGAATTCCCAGAGGAACTTCCGGAGGAATTCCCGGAGGAACTTCCGGAGGAATTCCCGGAGGAACTTCCGGAGGAATTTCCGGAGGAACTTCCGGAGGAATTCCCGGAGGAACTTCCGGAGGAATTCCCGGAGGAACTTCCGGAGGAATTCCCGGAGGAACTTCGGAGGAATTCTCGGAGGAACTTCCGGAGGAATTCCCGGAGGAACTTCCGGAGGAATTCGGAGGAACTTCCGGAGGAATTCGGAGGAACTTCGGAGGAATTCCCGGAGGAACTTCCGGAGGAATTCCCGGAGGAATTCGGAGGAACTTCCGGAGGAATTCCGGAGGAACTTCGGAGGAATTCGGAGGAATTCGGAGGAACTTCCGGAGGAATTCCCGGAGGAACTTCCGGAGGAATTCCCGGAGGAACTTCCGGAGGAATTCCCGGAGGAACTTCCGGAGGAATTCCCGGAGGAACTACCGGAGGAATTCCCGGAGGAATTGCCGGAGGAATTCGGAGGAATTTCGGGAGGAATTCCCGGAGGAACTTCCGGAGGAATTCGGAGGAACTTCCGAGGAATTCCCGGAGGAACGTTCGGAGGAATTCCCGGAGGACCTTCCGGTGGAACTTTCGGAGGAATTCCCGGAGGAACTTCCGGAGGAATTCCCGGAGGAACTTCCGGAGGAATTCCCGGAGGAACTTCGGAGGAATTCGGAGGAATTGGAGGAACTTCTGGAGGAATTCCGGAGGAACTTCCGGAGAAATTCCGGAGGAACTTCGGAGGAATTCCCGGAGGAACTTCCGGAGGAACTTCGGAGGAATTGGAGGAACTTCGAAGGAACTTCCGGAGGAATTCCCGTAGGAACTTTTGGAGGAATTTCTGGAGGAATTCCCGGAGGAACTTTCGAAACTTCCGGAGAGATCCAACATAGGGCCAAAATATTGTGCTACAATGGTTTTTCTGGGTAAGATTACCAAATACCAACACAAATTGAAATAACAAAATCAGATTCCGGTAAAGCTAAAATCGGCGAAATTCAGCGGAGTTTCGATTCAAATCAGCTAAAACGGATGACCGTCTAAGACGAATTAAGTACTGTCCATTTAATTCCACTAGTTAATTTTCGTAATCTTTGCAGATACGTATTTCGACCACAACTGTGTGGTCGTCTTCAGTGTCTTGTACTTGACTCGACTTGTCAAGTACAAGACACTGAAGACGACCACACAGTTGTGGTCGAAATACGTATCTGCAAAGATTACGAAAATTAACTAGTGGAATTAAATGGACAGTACTTAATTCGTCTTAGACGGTTTAATACATTCCACTAAAAGAGCTTAATATATTTTTCTTAAAACGGATGGTTTTTTTTTCGGAATACCGCAAACATATTTCAAACATTTAAAACTTTGCCTCATCAATGGGACCGAGCAATCTTTGACTCGTATGGAATATGGAAATTAGAACGACTTTTGAGGCCCAACCGAAAACTTATGGATACTTACAACCTGAACATGAAGAATTGCTGTCAAAGCTATTTCAATGACATAATAAATATGTGCTTTAAAGTTAATTTTGTCAAAAAGAGGATACCAACTAGTAAGCCTAGCTGAAAAAGACTAGGCTGAAAAAAAAAACACTCGGAGGAACTCCTGGAGGAATTCTTGGAATGGTTTCCGGCCGATGGTAATTAAAGAATTTCCGGTCATTTTATCTAACCGAAATAGAATTTCAAAATAGCGCCAAACACCAATTTCCGGCTTTCACTCATCAAGCCCATTCCGGCAATGCCCATATTGCATGGGTTTCCGGCCGTTTTAACAAACCGGAAGTCGACCATCTTAGATACCACATTGGCGCCAAACATCGATTTCCGGCTTCTACTCATCGAGCAAATTCCGGTAATACCCATATTGTATGGTGTTTGGTACTCACTCTGCATAACGATCATCCCCACATCCATAAAATTATTCTATTAAACACTAAGCTGCGAAGCGCCAATATTCCAATGGGGGATGTAATTCTAATAATAAGAAAAAGATGAAGAAGTGCTTTCATACGCATGTATTCGGAACTAAATAAAAGTTGTTCCAATCTCTGAACCACTTTGTAGACGATAGCAGCTTTCTGTTTCTCGCAAATCCCTAAATGGATTTTTTTCCAAATGTCTGATATTCTGCGCCTGACCATCGAAATTCCTTACGGTTTTGTTTGAGATGAATGAGATTAATAGCAATACTTTGATATTTATGTTACCAGACTGGAAATCCGGTTTAGACCTGGAAAAAAGTAAGTCTGTAAAACTATCATCCTGCACGTGTTCGAAATTCAAATAAGTCAACATCGATTTACATGTTACCCGAGCAAAGGCAGATAACTGAAATGATATCAAACTGATAACAGGATTAGTTATCCTTATTATCATCTTGATATTTAGTTATCAATCATGTGATTAACTGATAACTGAATAATAACAAAATGTATTATCAATACAAATTTGGTATTTTCTTCTAAAATTCGCGTCATTCAGATATCGGGCTATAAGCATTCTATTCTTTTAAACATATTGTACAGCGAATAAAAAAATCTACTCATTCGCTTATTTTTCGACGCAAACAAAAATTAGCGCCAGATAGTCTTTAAAGAAAAACATACCTGTAGCAAAAAAGCTACTTTGATAATTTTGAAAATTTGACCGCCACGTGGTGGTTTGTAGCAATGAATACCAGATCTGTAGAAGCCTTGAAAAAATGATCATGAAAGATGTCATTTTGTTGCAAGGCACAATACTTACTTCTGCTAAATGTACCCGGCCTATTCTATGAATTGAATATGAATATGAATAGTGTGACAAGAGCTGTTTTCAAACACTTAACTGAAATTTTCGTCTAAGCAGACTGTGATTTTCCTCGTTACTAACGATATCTACTGATTTGTTTATTTCTCTGCCAACAAAGGAATTAACACAAAAGTTGAAATATGTCGGATAATCGAGAAATTTTAACGATCTGGTGTGTTGTGGAGAAAACAATCATGCTCGCACTTTAGTCGATTTAGCAATGTGCTCAACCAAAGACTAATTGTTCAACTATTGACAGTTTAAACCTATTAGGTTTGAACGCAAACGAGCAAGATCACCTCCATGTTGAAAGGACGGTCGACTCATGGGAATATCGAGATGTGAAATAGAAAATCCTTTGGAAGGTGTTGGAATGGACTATCACAGAAGCCCAAAAAATATACCCGCCAGACATTGTAAGCGAAAATGGGCGTTGTGGACTAGGTACCTACCCATATGACATTTTCATACGAATCCTAATTCCGCGTGGCCATGGCCCCGGGCTCCCACATAACCTTATGTACCAAAATCAACCTTTTCCGTACATTTAGGGCCCCCGAAAACTGTCCGGCCATGGATCCCCACCGTATAGCAACATTTTTTCACGGAATAATTCTTCCTGGGATCAGCAGTGTTTATGTTTATATATGCATATGAAAACATGAAAGATTTTGGTTTAGTTTGAATAAAACTTATAAACGAAATCGTTTTATAGCATGGCGCTGCTAACAACCTAATGATTGATAATATAAGAGAGAAAAACTAACCTAAGCCTATATTATTTAATTGGTCACAACTGAAAACAAAATGTATTCAATAAAAGGACGATGAACCGTATTTATGCTAATTGATTGCCGATTCGGTGTTTTGAATTAAATCCATTTCGGTTATCATTTTTGTTATGGTGACCTGTAATTCAACCAGAAAGATAACAATTCTAGTTATCAATATAACTGGATAATTAAGTTTGTTATTAATAAGTTATTCTGCTTTGCACTCTGCAGAGTCCAGCCGACTGTTATTTACATAAATGCTTATGGCATCATGATGTGATTATAAATAGTCTTCGGTAAATGCATGATCGTAGAAAGCGTAGTGCTCTTCTCTCCTGCTCCTCAAGAAAGCGTAAATGGGTGAGTGCCTAGAGACGACGCCGTGCAATCATTCGATTCGAGTTCGAATCCCAGTGAATGCCAACATTTTTTTTTAATGCGTAACGAAGTCGGTAAAGAAGATTTAATTATTTTGGTCGATAAAACAGAGATGGCTGATAACTAAATAATAACTAAATTAGTTATTTGAGTGAATAACATGAATAACAAAATGTGTTATCAATTTGGTATCAGTGATAACCTAATTTGTTTTCAGGTAGTTATTTCAGGAACAAAATTCTGGTATCATTTTTGTTATGTTGGCTGTTAATTCAGCCAAAATGATAACAAGTTCAGTTATCAATATGTTCGATAACCGGATAATAGAATTTGTTATCAATTAGTTATTCATTTTGCTCGGGTAAGCTGATTTGCATGGCATAGAGTTGATTGAATCGAGGACCGGATTTCGAGGTAACAGCCAGTGAACCAGGCTTCAAAAAATCAAATCGGGAACTTGAAGAATGTTTTAGTATATTCCCGTGGAATTAATGGATTTTGTCGGTCACATTTAAAATTAAAATTAATCCACCGGTAGAAGCCAATAAAATTCAATTATAAAAGAGTTTTATCAACCATATACGTTTCAATGTAATCTTCTTCAATCCGCATTAGGCCGATGACATAGTGACGCGTGTGCGTGCGCGAACGCGTCTAAGCACTCGTGAAGCAGAATATCAGCAAGAGGATTCCTTTTGTCTTGGACGCGTTCGCGCACGCACACGCGTCACTATGTCATCGGCCTTAGGTGCCTGCCAGAGTAGACGAATCTGCACGACGCCGCGGGAAAACTGCACGCAAAGGAATAACAATCAATAATTATGAGCTGTCAAATTGTATGGACGCATCGCTTCACATCGCACTTCGCGTCTACCTTGGCCGCACCCTTAAGGCCACCTTACACCTCGGGAATTTGGTCCGCGGATTTTTCCCCATGTGTTTTTACATATGCGATGTTTTCGGGATTTGGGGACGGAAAATCAAAATCCCGGCCCCATTCAAAACGCACGGGACCAAAATCCGGCGGAAAATTTTCCCGAGGTGCAAAGTAGCCTTTAAGGCAAGGCAGCCTCACACCTCAGGAATTTAGTTCGCGGATTTTTCTCCATGCATTTTGCATATGCGATGTTTTCGGGATTTGGGCACGGAAAATCAAAATCCCGGCCCCATTTAAAATGCACGGGGTTCAAAATCCGGCGGAAAATTTTCCCGAGGTGTAAGGTGGCCTTTACACTTTGCCTCGCAGAATTTTGAATGCTTAAATCTCGCGGTTAAATGTTCACGGTCTTTACTGTGTTGAAAATATTGCCGTTTCGAGAATTTAGGTATCGTTCCTCTATTATTTGTCTTCAAGTACAGGAATCAAAACGGATAATTCCTTATGGAACGTACACACGGTCAAGTAGTTTGACCAACATTGACTCCACATCTCGTCTATTCAAACATCCATCAAGTTTTACCAACAGCGGCACGAACAATCAATTTATTCGACCAACAATATCACACACGAACGACCGAAGCACCAACTTGAACACCAACCATCAAAAAATATATAGAGTAGAGTGGGGCAAGAGTACGCACTTAGTTTTCAATCGATCATGTGGCCCTTATGAAGCAAGCTTCTGCATATCAAATCAGTGGCGATGATTCATATACTCTTCCTTTATGTTACCCAGTGGAAAAAATATTGAAATTCTTGAGATTCCTTTTAGTAGAACCCTTATTGCAACACAAGTGAAAAACGCACTCTTACGCCACCAGTGGGGTAAAAGTGCGCATCGGGTGGGGTAAGAGTACGCATCTATCCAATCATGTGCTTTAAGTATATATTAACACAAATAAGAGTTAATAACATTTAATTAATTTAATAATTAACAGCATATATTGGGAATTTTTTTAAAGATTACGTTACTCTTAAAGGGTTGGAGGTACTAAAATTTATGAATGTTTCTTTTGATTAAATGAAATTATCATTTAGATGAAAGTATGTTTTCGTACTATGTTTAGGTGTACAACAAGTCCTAATACAATTTCATTATTTCGCTACAGTGCTTTGTTCGCTAAGTCCTTTCTAACGCCAAATTACTTCAACTTATCCCAAAAACTTGTGATAATTTCAAATGCTGCCCCTTTTTTCTTAGTTGTAGATCTTTACGCTTTGGAAGAAGTCTTATTTCAGCCGGAGATGCGGGTTTGACATCATAACTTGAAGATTCATATGCGTACTCATATGCGTACTTGCCCCACCGGTTCCTGCGTACTTTTACCCCACAGTCCCAAAAATTATTCAAGTAATGGTTTTGACTTCTTGGAAAACCAACCGGATTGGTGTTCTGTACCATAAAGTACTCTATAATATACTCTATATTGTATACAATAGATTATCTAAAAGGTATAATGTTCACCGGATTGAACGTATATATGGTAATGAAATACTAGTTGCGGAAATCCAATTATTTTTAGCAAAATGACCAAAAAGTTATCTAACTACATAGCTCCCTTGTTGTTTATTCAAATCGTTTACAATTACACATGATAATAGTTGGCCAGAATACCTGTCAAACTGATGCAGTGCTGCTAGTTTATCTTTTTTTATTACTTCAAAAAATCGAAAACGTACTCTTACCCAACGCGCACTCTTGCCCCACTCTACTCTAAGGGTTTGTGCAACTTCACTACAAATGCTCAAACATGTTCGGCGAACCTTGACTCCACCCCCGACAACTCAAACCAAAATCAAACCGTTTGAATTTTTTCCAACCGAGCCGCCAACTGTCAAA
This sequence comes from Armigeres subalbatus, assembly GCF_024139115.2. Taxonomy (NCBI): domain Eukaryota; kingdom Metazoa; phylum Arthropoda; class Insecta; order Diptera; family Culicidae; genus Armigeres; species Armigeres subalbatus. The sequence goes on along the minus strand of NC_085139.1, from coordinate 246,524,348 downwards.
TAGTTGTTCGAACAACTTCACACACGTTCAAAAAAAGCAGCAACCGAAGCGATTTCGTGGGGGCGGAGTCAATGTTCGTCAAACTGCTTGAATGGTGTGTACGCTGCATAACACATGACTGATTAGTGATCATAAAGATTTACATATAAAAGTAATACCACTGACTGGAGCTCAAAAAAGACATATTTCGAGATTTTTTTTACAGCCTCTCTTAGGTCACCGAAATTGGGTGCTCTCGGGGTGAATTTCTAAACGATCCTTGCTGCGCAATTTCGTTGGAAATTTCTACATCCGTATGTGAATTGTGGAACAGATCGTAAAGTTCCCGGAGATGGTTGCTGGCTCCTTTGAAATTGAGACCATTGTCCAAATGAATCACGGAAGGTAAATCTTAACGCGTAATGGATCGCCGTAGTGCAACGAGAAAAGCTTAACTCGTAAGGTTCGCTATCAGCGTGCTGCAGCACAGGAAAACCAAGATTAGTAAACTACTAGGTGTCCCAATGCGCCAACCTGCTGATGTATTCATTTTGAGGAAAACGGCATTATACACGCTAACTTTCATATACAGTCACTGAGTAGATGAAAGTTAGAGTGTATGCTGCTCAACTCGGCGATGTACGCTTGAAGTAGATTATTAGTATTTCGCCTTTTGTAATTCCTCTATGGTGAGTCCAAGTGTGGAGTTCAGTGCGTGTTGGCTCTTGTTTCGGACGGCCGTACGATCGCGCGATTTGCCGAAATTTTGAGATTTGCATTGCGCGGCCGGTAGTAAAGTTAATTAGTTCAGTGCGTGTTGGCTCTTGTTTCGGACGGCCGAACGATCGCGCGATTTGCCGAAATTTTGTGATTTGCATTGCGCGGCCGGTAGTAAAGTTAATTAGTTCAGTGCGTGTTGGCTCTTGTTTCGGACGGCCGTACGATCGCGCGATTTGCCGAAATTTTGAGATTTGCATTGCGCGGCCGGTAGTAAAGTTAATTAGTTCAGTGCGTGTTGGCTCTTGTTTCGAGTCAGCGGATCGACCGGTCGTCAAAGTTTAGTTTTGCTTTGTGCGGAAGGCAAAACGATCGGCCGGTCGCCGTAATTTTGCTCTGATTTGCGCGGGTGAGTAAATGAATCAGAAAGTAAAAGTTTGTTTCTTGTCCGGTCGTGTTTCTCCAGTCAGCGGATCGACCGGTCGTCAAAGTTTAGTTTGGCTTTGTGCGGGTGAGTAAATAAATCAGAAAGTGAAAGTTTGTTTCTTATCCGGTCGTGTTTCTTCAGTAAGCGGATCGGCCGGTCGTCGAAGTTTAGTTTTGCTTTGTGCGGAAGGCAAAACGATCGGCCGGTCGTCGTAATTTTGTTCTGGTTTGCGCGGGTGAGTGAATAAATCAGAAAGTGAAAGTTTCAGACAGCGAGAGTGTTATTTCCCATCCCATAGATCGCATCACTTACCGAAGTGAATCCAGATAAATTATCCTTTGTAACTAAAACGATATCCTATCCCAAGACAATCGTGGAGATGCAGAGGTGTTCTCGGTCTCTAGTAGCAACGAGAGTCGGACTAACAATCCTCCCCTTCCTATATGATCGTAAGGACGTGGCCGGCGCCGTTATTTACTTTAGATATTTGAGCTCCCGAAACGTGTACATTGAGAATGGGTAGCTAGTCCCAAGCCCCATTTATTGTGTTCTCTGTACAATTTCGCAAGTTCTAGTCAATCACGGAGTAGCAACTACGAATTGTGCGGTCATAATGCTCATGCTCATGCTCATGCTCCTCTATGGTGAGTCCAAGTGTGGTGAAGAGCTAGTCTGGTGCTTTACCAGTTCGGATGAATCGCATGAATGCGATGATCCGAAAAAGTTTCGATTAGTAGATCACGCAACTTGATCTCATATGACATCAAACAGCCTCAGTACAAACTCTGCACCAGTCTATCCTCTGCATAGGAACCACTGGAGAAGCAAAACTTTATTCAAAATACCCAGTAAACCACATATATTATAACAAAGAGCAAATAAAGTCGCATTTGCTAAAATCATAAAAGGCACTGCATATCAAACTTTGACAGATTATTGTCGAAAAATGTTGTATTGAATGCATAGTATACGATATTTTTACCGTAGGGAAAATCAGTCGTTATTGTGTAAATAAAAATTCGTAATGACTTATATTCCTTGAAATATCCTATATCAGTGCGAATGAATGTCTATATGAATCGTAACGCAATCTAAACCACTTTAGTTAAAATAGATTGTAGAAAATTGATAGATTGTGTAAAGTCGAGTCAAGTACGAGACACTGAAGACAGCCTTACTGTTGAGGTCGAAATACGTATCTGTAAAGATACAATTAAGTGAATTCAATGAGATTGTACAAACTCGTCTTATGACAAGTAAAGACATTCCACTAAAAAGCTCAAAATAATTTTCTTAACAGATTGTAGAAGTTTCAAGCATTTGTAAAGACATAGTTTATGTTGGACAAAAATCATATTCTCTTCAAGATGTGCAGTATGGTGCGGTGGTAGAGTATTCGACTGCAGATCCAAAGGTCGCATGTTCGAGACTTGGTGCTGATAAGATTTTTTTTTAAATTTTTATATTTTAATGTTTAATCGTAATACTGTTCGTATGATGTTCTTAAAAAATCGTGAAGTAAAACTATAAACTATAAACTATAAATTTTATATTTGCAGAACGATTTGAATCTTACCAAAAGAAAAACAAAATAAGATGGATTTTAGGATTAAATATGCTTTAAATAGCTTTCAATATTCAGGGGTGTACAGGTATATACATAAAAGTCTCACAGATAAAAACATGTTGAGATTTTAAATGTATTTTCATGCAAATATTTAGAGCATGCAAATAAACGGAAAATTCAATCGATCTTAATCTTCTTTTTAATCAAAAACAATTGAAATTGTGCTTTCTTGTGAAATTCAGTCATATTTAAATGAACTTTGAATGTTAATTCGTTTGTGGGTTGGTTGAAAGCCGTAATCTTCATAGGCATATTCGAACCAAGGAAATTCAACTCTGGAGTAAGTCTTTGAATGGTTTGGAGACACCACTCGACCTAGTTGGGTCAATGAAATTCAAATTTGAATGATGATCGATGCTCGGAATTGCAATTGAACTTGGTCGGATAACAAAAATCAAAATCTGGCGTGCTGTGGTATGTTAAGGTTTTTCTTGAAGGAACTAACGGACTTAGTTGGGTCAATTAAAACCAAATCTGGAATCGGAATGGTTATTAGACCTTGTTCGATTTGTTGGAAAGGATCTATTCGGATCAAGGTCAATCCAATTCTGGATTGGGTACGTTGATTGTTTGGAAGCACTTATGCACATAGTTGGGTCAGCAAAATGCAATTCTGATGTGGTTTGGTCGACGGTCGAAAGCGCCATTCGAAGCAGAAGGGTAAAGAAAAAAATCTAGCTGTGGATTTGATTAAAACATATCAAAACAAATTACCGAAATCCCTCGATACAGATGCCGATGAAACTCTATTTAGCCATATTATTTGGACTACCAGGAGTTTTTCATAATTAAACGAGCAAATTTATCTCAATTGTACATAAACCCCTAACCCTTATTCCTGGTGGCAGTCGTAGGAGCAAAAGGGCTCTTCGGAATTTGATCAATCGGTTGAAGTGGTGGCCGTAATAGTGACCAAAAATTAACCAATTACAATGTGGGTATCAAACTTCATGATTGTCAAATAACTTTTTAAATAAGATACTCTCAGATTTTTTTTGCCGATCCTGAAGGTCCCTGAAAATCCGGAATAGCAGTCAAAACCAGGGAATATTTTTTCATGGATGCGATTGCGAAACAAGCGACAAAAGAGAACCAGCGACAAAGCTTTGTTTTTGTCGGAGATAATAATGACAAAAATCCGAATTTTTTTGTTAGCAACAAAAAAGAAGGCAATATTGTTGTTGACTTTTCATCCCGTTATGTTGCATTATCTCTACATCAAATGTCGGTTTCAAGCTATCATCGTTTCTGCTTTTATGGAAATATTTGAGAATCTAACTAAGATTAGAAAATTAGCATCGTATTCGCGGAAATATCAGAGCATGCAAGGCAAATGATTCTTGTTATATTGTGTTCGGGTTCTGACAAAGGTTTGTTGCGAGGTGCGTTTGCAGTAACAAACTCTGTTGACGACAAATGGTATATTGTTAGGCCTTACTCCAATATTGATTCCCTGGTCAAAAGTAATACCACTTCATATAAAATGTTGATGTGGAAAAAAAGAAATATTTTTGTTTGCTCTTCACCTTTGGATCAATAAGACAGTTTGGATATTCCTTGAGGCTTGATGATCCGGTATCCTTGCGTTTCATGTCGAAAATTAATTGTAAAAAGAAATTGGTGCGCGTTTCATCGTGTTACTACTCGATGCGCAGGTAGTTAGGGGAAGAGGGGGCAATATGCCCTAGCTAAGCAAACACTGCTTTATTGTCTTATTTGTAACGCTATTCGTGGGTATTTTTACATTATTCAACAGTTAAACAAGATAGCTAGTTGATGCCATTCAAAAATTGTCAAAACTCTCAATCATATTGATGATATTCACATTTCAAAAAAGTGGTGATATACTGTTGCCGGAAAACTAGGGAACAAAGCACCATGCGTCGGCGAATTAGCATTCTGGTATGGATAGTGCGTGGAGACGCAAGTACATTGTAGGCTAGTGCCACTAGGGCGTTTTGCCTCGCCAAAATGTTAGATGTTTCTTCAAAATGTGGAAATTTTCGGTTTTTCCGACCTTCCCATACACTATTTTGAAACTTTTGTCGCCTAACCTACATAATTTTAGATCTAGTTTTGTGACGGCCATCTAAATGACGGTAAATATGTCGGAAACCACAAAAAGCGTTTTGCCTCGGGGGGGCGTTTTACGGCCTCTTCCCCTAATTCGTTCTGCTTTGTGCGGCCGTTCGTTAAAATATTTGTGTAAAAAAAAACTAGCACAGTCGCATATCGCCTATTAGAGTGAATCCAGATCCAACAAAGCCTACCGACTAATTGATTATCCTTCCTGTGGTGTTTTGTGGAGACGCAGAGGAAAACACGGTCTTGAAATAGCAAACATCACCTACTAATATTCCTTCCCTTTTCCTAGCTGACTAAAAGGACGTGGTCGGCGCAGTTATCGATCATTTTAACATTTCAGTTACTGAAACTAGCTCATTGATATTTGATACTTGATGGGCTACAGCTCTTCGATGAACCTACGCCGAATGGAGTATCCTTCTCCACTGGACTCGATCCTGGGCCAATCGCTTCCAGTCGCCCTGAACATTGAGCGCTCTCTGGTCCTCTTCAACTGCAAAAAGCCATCGTGTACGCGGCCTTCCACGAAGCCTGCGGCCTCTTCCGGGTTCTCTACTAAATATTATCTTCGCTTGACGTTCTTCCGGCATACGAACAACGTGACCAGCTCACCGTAGTCTGCCGTGTTGTATAAGCTTAATAATATCCAGCCCTTTATACACCTGGTACAATTCGTGATTCATGTGACGCCGCCAGATACCGTAGCTCATTGAGAATGCTTTAAATCTTGATTTAATTTCACTGATTCTGGTCAATCACGGAGTGACAACCATAGGCTATTACATGCCCCCTACTAATAAATTTGTTTTATTCATTATTGAGTATTGATTTTGATGCTCCCTGAAGACTGGCGTTCTTGTCTGGGTCCAACCTGACCAACCACACGCTACGGCGCTGCTTGTATGAGACCGCATATTATTTCTTTACAGAGAAACATCTTTAGCTCAGATACTCCAGATTCAGATAGGGGAATGACGGCTTTGGCAGATTTTGTTCTATTATTGGCAGGGTTTTCTTATGTCTTACTATGCTCAAATTTGGCCTAAACATTCTTTTGCAAATCGAAGAACATTGTGGCCAAATTTCATAAAATTTGGTCGACAAAACCCTCTGCCAATAATAGAACAAAACCTGCCAAAGCCGTCTTTCCCCCTACTACACACGAAATTACATACAATAAAATTAAACGTAGTTTTGGGATGCTGTTCGCTACGTAACGCATAAATACTTACTAGATAAAAATTTCAGATCACTTTCGGTAAACCGTTAGTGTCAAACTTTTCATAGCATCCGCCATTATGGCGAACGTGGAAAGCTGGATATGATGGAGTTTCGATTTGAGCTTTTCCAAAAGTTTTTATGTTATAAAAATAAATAATATGAATCTCGAAAGGTTGAGGAGTAGTTCAAAACCTAAATATATCCAATAATTTTAATATCAACGATGCGAAAGAGATACTGTATAAAAATGAGGCATTAGGATTGATGGGAAAGGTTATTCATCTTTCAAAGAAACACATATAATTGAAGACAGTTTGTCATATTAATTGGCGCATTAATGTAATTAAACATTCCCAGTAAATCTCTTATAGGTTCGTAACCAGGACTCAAAACACCCGAGCAGAAACCAAAATTGAAGCCCGTGAATAATTCAGCAAAGCAATAACCGTTTAAAGTTAAATTTGACACCTCAGTAGTCAGTGAACCACCGGACAGGTGAAATCGTTTCCAAGAAACCGATAAAATTAATTAGTTTTTTCGGTGAGCAAGCATGCTGCGTCCAAGGCCTACTTCACCCTCGTGAATGCATTGCTGGTTCAGAGTGATTCAGTCTGTTCGTCTGTTTCAAATATCACCGATTGAGGAAAAAAAACCCAACGAACAACTGGTTCATCGATTCGTACGTGACATTCGTAACATCTACCGATGGGCTTCTCATCCCATCGCGGACTAATCTCCGCCTGTAACGGATTCCCTCAATCACATAAACAGTCCCATTGAGTTCAAGTGGGCTTCACAAGTGGAGAAGCGTTGCCTTGCAAAGTCCTGCGGTAGAGGTTGACACAGGATTAGAAGCGCTAAAAATATCGGAACCCGTGTGCTTCCAAAGCAGAAAAAATTAAAAAGGCAATGCACAACAATGGCAATCAAGTAAAGAAGGGAGGAATTTTTTAAAGTGTTGGATCTTTTCGGGATTAAACCTGCAGGGCAGGATGATCGGAATCAAGTGAGAACCGACCAACACCGATTGCACAAGAAATAAGGTCCTTTCAAGTGCCGCTCGGTCGCGCACGTTTCGTGCCGCGCGCCTGTTACCGCTTTCGAGGTTTAGAACGTTTCCGCGCTTATTTGAGGCTTACTTTTCTTCGTTTGGCACTTGGTGAAATCAACCGCCGCGCACGGCGGCACGAGTTTGCGGCAGGGATAAGCCTTATCGAGGTCGGCTTAGTTCCCCCACGGCAGGGGAATGGCTTTCGATGTAAATCGGCTATCTCGCCCCTCGCTCTCCCACCCGCCAATACTTCGTTTCGAGTTCCATCGGTAATCATAAAGTGAACGGAAGACGATCAATGTTCGAGCAATTTATCCAAAACAATGGATTAACATTTCCGTTTCGGTTTTTTTGATTTTCAGCTGCATTAATTCTGATTTATTTTTATATATCAATGGGTGCGTCGCGTGGTTGAATCGAGATCGAAATTCCAATTTTACGACAGATTTGGAAACGGATGTCTTGTGGCAGACAAAAAAGCCTCTCGGTATACAGAACGATGATGATTTCAGTCTCTAAATATGATTCATCGAAATCAATCAAACACGAGGGTCACGTAACGCAAATTACAATGTTGCGAGCATGAAAAATTATGATACGATTTCTTGGAAATTAAGCAGATTTCGGAAAAGAGTCAAGTTTAGATGAAATCGTCAGAGATTCAAATTGAATTCCTCAGAAAATTTTAAACAGACTTTGAGAGAATTCCAATTTTCAAACCGAGTTCCGTAAAAGTACAGACGGTATTCGGCTGAATTAGGAACAGAATTCAGCAGAACTTCAAACGCAATTCGATAGAGTTTATAACGGAATTCTATAAAATTCCATATGGAACTTGCTGAATTTCAAACGGATTTTGAAAGATTTGCAAACGGAATTAGGGTGGGACAGAATTCAGCAGACTACAAACTCAGCTCGGCAGAGTTTCAAACAGAATTCAAAAGAATTTTAAAAGCAATTCCGCAGAATTTGGAACAAAATTCGGCAGAATTCCAAACAGGAGTCAGAATATTTTCAAACGTGCAGCAGAAGTTGGAACAGAATTCAGCAGAACTTCAAACGCTGTTCTGCAGAATTTGGAATAGAATTCGACCGAATTCCAGGCAGAAGTCAAAATATTTTCAAACTAAATTGTTCAGAAGTTCAGACGGAATTCGACAGAATTTGGAACATAATTCAGCAGAACTTCAATCGCAGTTCGGCAGAATTTTCAAACAGACTTTGGTAAAATTAAGAACAGAATTCAGCAGAATTTGAAGGGCGATTCGGCAGAATTTGGCAGAATTTTGGCAAAGTTCAGAAGATTTTCAAACTGACTGAATACGGCACAATTTGAAACAAAATTCAGAAGACTTTAAAACTGAATTCGGCAGAATTTGAACAGAATTTGGCAGAATTCCAAACGTAACTCAGCAGTAGTTCAGACGGGATTTGGCAGCATTCCAGACGGAATACGGCAGAATTTGGAACAGAATTTGGCAGAATTTCAAACGGATTTTGAAAGATTTTCAAACGGAATTAGGGTGGAACAGAATTCAGCAGAACTACAAACTCTGCTCGGCAGAGTTTCAAACAGAATTCAGAAGAACTTTAAAAGCAATTCGGCAGAATTTTAGAACAGAATTTGGCAGAATTCCAAACAGGAGTCAAAATATTTTCAAACTGAATTCGACAGAATTTGGAACAGAATTCAGCAGAATTCCACACAAAATTCAGAGGATTTTCTTCTGTTAGACTGAATACGGCAGAATTTGAAACAAAATTCAGAAC